>NW_020653247.1:29806-34614 GCF_003589595.1 Hyposmocoma kahamanoa | reverse complement strand
TTTTAAAAGAAATAAAACTGCATTCATAGATTTTCGAAAATTTCTAGCAACACGCGGGAATTTACCCCATTTAATCTGAAAAAAAAAATGTTGTCGAGTTGAAGGCTGAGGTTCAGAATACGATTTGTAATACAATTCGTCACAACACGTTATTAAAAGTGACTCAAAATGAATTCGTTAAAAGATTAAATTTGTGTATCCAAGAACATGGAGCTCATTTCTAGCAACTAATTAGTTAGATTACCATTTTTTTTCGTTTTATTAAAATACGTTAAGATTTCATGGTTTTTTTTTTCATTTAATTAACCAATTTTGTGAGAGGGATTTTATTCTTATAATTAACCCTATCGATCGATGCAATAAAAGAGCAGGGTGCATTTTTTTCAGATTGTAGCTGTAAAGTTATCTAACAGGGTGAGGAAATACTTTCATACATTTCTCGTAGATGGCGCTACGGCTGAAAAGTCGTTGAAAACCAAATCCAAAGATCCGACAACAATCACATAGAAAAATTCGTGAAGTCCGCTTAGTTGGCAATGCGTGTGTCACGGTTTGCCAGGGTCAAATCCGGCGGGATGCAAGAAATTTTCATGTGTTTACATTTATTTATCTTTACAATGACAATTTTACAAATAAGTTTCTCTAAAACTTCATAAAAGTGAATGGGGAGAGTTCGGTTGCTACGCTTAATATTACAGTCATATAATATTAATATTACATTCAGTTACCAATATTACAGGTAACAATATTTTTACCTACGTTTTATCTATGAAATAATATCTTTTATCACAGTCCTAGTCTGCAACGTGTGTATTACTAAGTGTAAGTTATTAGTAAGTATAACTTTATTTAGGTATATTTATATATACATATATCTACGTAGGTACAATATATCATTATTTTTTTAATATTTTATAAATTACTATGTGTCTTTATTTATTTTTTTATTTTGTATTTTTTTTTAATTTATACAATAATTTTATTTTTTTATATTTGTAAAATTGGCACACTATGTCTCCCGCTCCGATTAGCTTTCCTCTAACTCTAAGGTTGTCTGGAAGAGATCGCTCTTAGCGATAAGACCGTCTTTGCCCACATTAGTTTTAAGTTGTACTATTCTTGTTCTTGTGTGTAAGCAATAAAGTGTTTATCTATCTATCTATCTATCTATTTTTTATTTCATTTTTAACAGACGTTTTACAAGCTTTAATCAATGTCCGATCTTTTTTGTTATGAGTCTATACAATCTTAAATGATGTCGTTTGATTCCGCATAAAATTGTAAGTGTTGAATCAATTAATAGTAAAATTGGGGTTATACACTAATTACTATACGGTGTGAAAACAAGATTCTTTAAAATTTTCACCACATATTTCTCATAAAAAATGTTTAAATTTTAATTACATAAAAAACACATTTTTGCACACACGCTTAACGTATCGATTAAAAAACAAATATTGTTCAACAGATGACAGCACCGACTGTGGGAATCGATCTTGGCACTACATATTCCTGTGGTGCAGTCTTCAGGAATGGAAAGGTATACACTCTTGTGGCATGTTTTAGATTTAGATCTCGCCTTAGGCAGGGCGCGGTGAGGGAGGGAGAATGAAATATATGAGACCACGATGGCAAAAGGAGAAAGCAATTGTGGGACAGCATATCACTTATTTGAATAAGAATCATGATCAATTTGTGTAATAAATAACCTACCTCCCAAGGAGCACACTTTAAACGTCTTAAAACTGTTATATCTATAAACAGTCTTAATATGGTATAGATTTAGATAATAGTTCTCTATAAATGGTTTTAGAAAAAAGAAGTTGTTCTTATAGACTTATTTCACTCAAGTCCAAATTTTAAAACCTTCTCAATACCAAACTACTTAATTAAGTGTAATCTCTCTTAAGATTAACTCTTATAGTCCTTATTTTAAGTTCATCTGTAGAACAACTGATTATTTTTAGTAAAATTGTTCTATACACATCCAGTAAAGCCTATTAATACTCTAAAAACTAGTGTTCTTAAGTTTATTCTAGATATATTTAATTTATAGACATTCTGTAGTGTTTGTACTTATTGACAAACACGTTATAGCGCGTCTTCAGTAGATTTTATTTAAAAACAACCTACAATTAGGGTTTTTACTCTATTGGACGTTGTAAGAGTTTATGCAAAATGGATAAAGTAAAAAATACTAAAAGATCTGGTGGAGGTGGTAAACCTTGGATATTAAGTCACATCATGCTCAGCGACGCCACATCCACACATCCATCGAAAATGGTAACCCCACTAAAATTTGGAATTTCCTTAAGTCGCTTGGAGTTGGTAAATCTCATAGTAATAATTCTTCTTTAGACCTGAATCTAGATACCCTTAACAATCACTATTCATCTGCGCCTGTCTTTGACTGTTCAGTCAAGGACAACACTTTGCTATATCTTTCATCTTTACCAACTCCTGACTATTCATCTTTTGTTCTTAATCAATTTACTGACTGTGATGTTAAGAAAAACGTTTTAGCTATCGCTTCCAATGCTGTAGGCAGTGATTGCATTAGTCGTAATATGATCATTCCGCTCCTCGATCTCCTCACTCCCGTCATAACTAAAATCCTTAATAAATCTGTCTCTACCTGTGTTTTCCCCTCTGCCTGGAAAGACGCTTATGTCATTCCATTACCTAAAAAAACCAAACCAAACTTCCCTTCAGACTACCGTCCTATTTCAATTCTTCCTTTCCTGTCGAAAGTCCTAGAAAAGCTTGTTCACTGTCAGTTGACTAATTTCGTAAACAGGAACAACCTTTTCAATCCTCTCCAGTCTGGTTTCCGCATTGGTCATAGTACGACTACTGCACTCACGAAAATCACTGATGACATCCGTTTGGGTATGGAAAATCAACAATTGACTGTGCTGACACTCCTTGACTTCAGTAATGCCTTCAATTGTGTTGACTTTGACCTATTATTGGAGGCATTGCGTATTCTTAACATATCTCCAGCAGTTATTGATTGGTTTCGAAGCTACCTCTGTGGACGTCGGCAGTGTGTACGCAATGAGAATTCTTTCTCTACGTGGTGCGATATTTCCGCCGGTGTCCCGCAGGGTGGCGTCCTTTCTCCTCTCTTATTTTCTTTGCTTATTAACTCTATCACACAATCCCTCACTTCTTCTTATCATCTTTATGCTGATGACCTCCAGATTTACACCCAGTCGTCTATTCAAGACTTACCACGTGCCATTAGTACTACCAATGTGGACCTTGAATCCATTCGTCAATGGAGTCAGTCCTTTGGCCTTAAAGTTAATCCATCCAAAACACAATCGATTATTATAGGTAGTACTTGGTTCAATTCTCGTCTAAATCTAGACTCCTTACCCCCTGTGGTTTTCGATGGTGTCTGTATTCCTTATTTGGATACAGTCAGGAATTTGGGGGTAATTTTTGATAAATGTCTGTCTTGGAAGCCGCAAGTTGCTGAGGTTAGCAGGAAGGTGTTTGGTGCGCATTTCTCTCTGAGAAGGCTTAAAAACTTTTTGCCGATTAAAACCAAAATTACTCTGGCCCAGAGCATTCTCCACCCGATACTAGACTATGCAGATGTTTGCTACCCAGATTTGTCAGTAACTCTGCTCAATAAATTGGAACGGCTCCAAAATATGTGTGTTAGGTTCATCTTCGGACTACGTAAATTTGACCATGTCTCCCAATTTCGCGCACAAATTAAATGGCTGCCCATCCATCGGCGTAGAGATCTTCATATTCTTTCACTTCTCTATTCAATTCTGTTCTATCCCTTTACGCCTTCTTATCTTAAAGATCGCTTTACTTTCCACTCTTCTACACTCTGTCGTCCCCTTCGCTCCTCTGATACTCTCTTACTTAACTTGCCCTCTCATACCTCTAACTTTTATTCCAACTCTTTTACCATTTCTGCGATCAGATTGTGGAATTCTCTCCCTGAATCGATTCGACGATCCCCTTCTCTTGATTCCTTCAAACAACGTGTCAAGGATCACTTCCTCAACTCTTAAATTTCGTCTGTCCTCTACTATACTTTCATTTATTTCCTACATTTGTACTTCATTTTTCTTTTTCTATTAAAAGTATATAAGCATTTAATATTATTGTGTATTTATTGTTATGTATGTATTAATAATATTATTGTTATTTGTATGTATATGTATATTAATCTATGGATATGTATATATATATATATTTTTTTTATTATTACTTATTATGTAGTGTACTTATGATGATATTCTTTGGTTGCACCCCTTTTGCATATCCGAAATGTCTATCCTAAGGTTGCCTGGAAGAAATTGCTACATAGCAATAAGGCCGCCTGTTGCACATTGACTTACTATTACTATTATACTTACGCTATTGTATTGTATTTTAATTGTAATTTTATGTGCAATAAAGAATATTTCATTCATTTCATATTTCATTCATTCGATACAATCAGCGTTGCCAATGCCAATTGTTCAAAATCCCCAAAAATCACTATAATAATAATAACGTACACAATCAACATAGCCCCGCACTAGGGAAACCTTGTGTCGCGGGTGCCATGGACACACACGTAGACAACAGTGTTGGGCGTTAATCAATTAAATTTCAATCAATAATTCAATCAGATTAAAAAATCAATTCAATAGAAATCTATTGCAATTAAATCAATTGCGACGCGTCGCAATTGATTTAATTGCAATTGATTTCAATTGAATTGATTTTAATTGCAATTAAATTTGCAATTAAAATCAATTCCTGCCGGTTGGGAGCCCCGGTTGGGAACCCCGCTT
>NW_020653247.1:0-29796 GCF_003589595.1 Hyposmocoma kahamanoa | reverse complement strand
CGCTTGGGGGCCCCGGTTGGGAACCCCGCTTGGGGGCCCCGGTTGGGGTCCCCGGTTGGTGGCCCGGTTGGGGGCCCGGTTGGGGGGCCGGTTGGGGGCCCGGTTGGGGCCCCGGTTGGGGGCCCGGTTGGGAACCCCGCTTGGGGGCCCCGGTTGGGGGGCCCGGTTGGGAGCCCCGGTTGGGAACCCCGCTTGGGGGCCCCGGTTGGGAACCCCGCTTGGGGGGCCCGGTTGGAGGCCGATTGGGGTCCCGGTTGGGGGCCCGGTTGGGGGGCCCGGTTGGGGGGCCGGTTTGGGGGGCCCGTTTGGCGGGCCCGGTTCGGAGCCATCAGGCCCCTTAACTGGCCCCCTAACCGGGGGCCCCAACCGGGCCCTCGAACCGGGCCCCCCAACCGGGCCTCCAACCGGCGCCCCAACTGGGGCCCTCCAATCGGGCCCACCAATCGGGGCCCCAAACCGGGGCCCCCAACCGGTGCCTCCAACCGGAGCCCCCAATCGGGGCCCCCAACCGGGGCCCCAACCGGGGCCCCCAACCGGGCACCCCAAACCGGCCCTCCCAACCGGGGCCCCAACCGGGGCCCCAACCTGGGCCCCCAAACCGGGCCCCCCAACCGGGGCCCCCAACCGGGGCCCCCAACCGGGGCCCCCAAACCGGCCCCTCCAACCGGGGCCCCCAACCGGCGGGCCCCCAACCGGGGACCTCAACCGGGGTTCCCAACCGGGGCCCCTAACCTGCCCCCAGCAGGCCCCCATCAGGCCCCCTAACCTGCCCCCAGCAGGCCCCCAACAGGCCCCCACAACCAACGCCCTAACTCACCCCCATATGCCCTATAAATTTATCATAATTGTCAGTTTTAATTGTTAATTGTTAATCAAAAACATTGAAAAGATTGAAAATTGATTAATTGTTAATTTTAGATATTTGCGATTAACGATTGATCAATTGTTAGTTAACTAACAATTGATCAATTAGCTAACTAACACACAAACACAAAGTTAACTAACAATTGATCAATCGTTAATTGCTGTTTCGGAATTGACAATTAATAAATTGTCAATCTTTAATTGCCAGAACAATTAAATTTTGCCCAACACTGGTAGACAACCACAAATTACATCCAAACTCACGAGAGAAATAAATGTAGGCCATACAAATATTTCTCCCGACCCGGGAATTGAACCTGGGACCTCTGCATGGTAACCGTTCGGCCACGGAGGCAGTAAAAATATTTTCAGTAAGTACTACATTGTGTTATCATAGTTATCATTTAAAAGTGTTATTTTATGCACTAGTATATATAGTATTTAATTTATATTTAAATTAATTGTAAATATAAATTACAAAAGCAATCAAAATAATCAAATAGCTAACTGTCTCTTTCCGACTCATAGCTTGCGTAAAAGACTGAATGAGACCCAACACGTCAATTTCAATTGTTTCAAACACAAGCGTTTGAAATGTTTAGAACAAAAATTTCATAGAGTCGCTTTGATGCTAATGTTATTATTAAAATATTTTAAATACATGTTAGTAATACTTTTAAACATTGTTGTACTCTTTCTACGGCTTGGGGTTACGAATCAGAAGGCCGAAAATACATTTGCCCGAAATAACGTTTGCATGAATTTCCATAATCCCGAAAGTATTTTTTTAGGTTTTTTTTTAGAATATTACAAAACAAACCTAAGCTAACTTAGTCTTTTCTTTGTAATAAGCATCCAAAACTCCCTAAAGCATAACGGTTTTATTATGAATCGGTTTTCAGGATTATGAAAGTTTGGCTTTACGTTAAATTTGAATTTAAAAAATCTAAACATCGGTACATTTCTTATGGCATGGCATAATAAATGTATTTGTTTCAGTTTTCCTCGAGATATATTTAGCTATACTTTGCTCACTATGGAGAAATATAATAGCTGAATCGCGACGAGAAGAACATTTTATCCTGAAAATATACAAATTTGTTTGCTCGGCTCATTTCAGACAATCGGATATGTACATAACCAGCAAAGGCTTACGAAAATTAAAAAAAACAGCTTTAATTAAATTTTTATTGAATTGATATTCAATTATTTTTTGTGAAATTACTCCACTAGTTTGTTATAATTATTAATACAAAGATCGAACACTCAGAAAAAACACACCGGTCGGTCCGGTCGGATCGAAGGAATTTTTTCTGAGTGTTTTTTCTGAGAGTTCGATCTTTGTATTAATAATTAAAAACAGCTTTGCCAACATTGCTAGTAAGAACTGGTTTTTGGTGCCTAGGCATTATATTAAATTTTATTAAACTTATATTAAAGCTTTGGTATGTGATTACATCAATGAGTGAACTGTGCATAGAAAGGAGAGAATACAGGAATTTATTCAGTAAACATAGCTTGAACTTAAGGAGAAAGTGACAAGTATTAACAGTGAACATCTTACACCGCCAAAATGCATTAAAAATCAAAAGTTGGATGAATGACAAAATATACCAACTTAAGAAACAAAGAAGGTAATTGAAGCAGACTGACACTGCATATTAAATAGGATTTTTTTTAAAAGTTTAAGCAATTTGTAGCATTCACAATCAAACAATGCATAATAATACAAATAGTACAACCTTGATAGCCTAACGGTTTGCACTGTGGGCACTGGATGAGAAGTTCCCGGGTTCGATACCGGTAGGATCAATTTAACAAATTAACTTTTCTAAATGGTTCTGGTGTTGGTATTCTATTGTAAGACAATCACCTGGTCTGAAACTAGGGAATTCTCTGTACATACTCCCCATGAGTATCAGAACAACAGAATCCCAGAGCAGAACCAATTTACAAAAGTTCATTTCCCAAATTGGTTCTACCGAGAATCGAACCTGTGACCAAGAACGATGGAATTTATTTCGGGGCACAACTCAGAACACCCAGGCCAAAACAACTTTCGAAAAGTTCACATTTAATTTTATAGTTGATTGGGCTGATTTTTTACGGTTTTTAAAAAAAATCTCGAATAACTCGAGAAATCGGGTGCGAGTATTCTCGAAACTCAAGAAAAAAAACATCAGACACCCTAACTCGTAATTAATGGCATTGTATAAAATTCAACATTTACATATAAAATTTATTTATAAATAATAAAGGCTACTCCATTATACCTGTGTTCAAGTACTTTTCACTAGAAGGGGAATTCCCTACAAATTGGCAACGCTGCCTGGATAGTCGCGCTCGGGCCGGTCATTTGTTTGTTGACAAATAAATAAACATTGTGAAGTAATTCCGTGTTGTGAAATGATAAAAACAATTGAAATGAGCGCGTAAACTACTGTACTTCAATGTTGTGTATGTGTACCTATTGTGCCGTTTATCAATGGAATACAGTGAAATCATTGTGTGAAACGTGGTTGGCGTGAAAAAATAACCTCAATGTTGTAATGAAAATTTTATTTCTTCCATCATAAGTTAGATGTCATTAAAATATTCCTTATATTTAAATGATAGTAAATTTATCCACCTTTCTAGTCATATTATAACACATTCCATACAATTATGCAGAATAACGTTTTTTTTTTGCGACAAATTGGATTTTTTCCAATTGTTTTTTTTACCTAGTGTTTTGAAAAGTTTTTTAATGCATAAAGCGATCCTTATTTGGTAAAAGCTTATAAGGGTTTTGTAATACTGTCAAAAGAAACAATCGCTTAGAAACATCGCGTTTTGTAGACAATCATAAAAATCTCATAGGAGGAATATTCTTCGACAAGTTCAACTACACTAAAGCAAGTAAAAATATTCTTTTCGTATTCTAAAGTTTTTCTATAGATAAAGCTATAGACAAGATGTTCCCAACTGTGTTTTGAAAAAAGCTTTAAATTCTTATCGCCATTTTTATTTTCAAAGAATGACTATGAAGTAGCCGAGAAAAATTTCTTTTCTTTTTAAAAAGTAAATCTAAGTTGAAAAAGCCTAGAACTTCTTGGAAATGGTTTGTTTTGTGAGTTATTTTGTATATTTAAGCTTTCTATAAATATTTAAAACCGAAAATCGATAACTGTATTTTTATTAAGTTTGTATTTTATACTTAAATATTTAAAATTTAGCGAGCGCATTACTTTTATGACAGGTTTTACATCACTTTTCACAATGTATTTAAAGTCGCACGTCAATTTGCGCTTTCCAACCGATTAAACATTGCGCGAAAAAGTCAGAAATATTATATCTAATTTCGCCATGTTGCAATTTTGATAGTTTATATTTTGTAAGCCATTAAACATGAAGTCTATTAGTATTAAGAGAATTGCGTTCTATGTTTGTAACGCTTTAGTATTTTGGTTTTAAAATAGCATTACTAAGAAAACTATCATAGACTATAAATTATCTGAAAACTATCTACAAGACTAAATAAAAACTGTACATTCTACAAATGGTCTTGTAACATTCTAGAAGGGTTACTTCAGAAAAAAGATAAGAATGACTCTTAACACTACCTACAGATTGTTTCTCAAAGCACTCTTGTGATCTACTAATAAAGTTGTGCCCACTTTTACTTTAAATTATCTAGAAACCTTCTTTGAGATATCTTGAGGGAATTTGAACTCTTAAAATATTCAATCGAATTAAATTCTATTAGATGTCTTATAGTATATATTTAGATATGGGTGTGCTGCTTGGGCTCAATCAATTATTAATAATGATAGTTACAAAAAGTGTTTAAAATCTATACAGACACTAAATAATATGATATTTCAATTATTAAATTCGACATCTCTTCGATTTATTGAATATATCATTTATCAATTAATGTCGGCTAGACGAGATCCGGGTGTAGCGTATTTCATAGCATATGCACACACAAATTTTAAATAGTTATGTAGTTGTTTTCGATAGTTTTATCGATAGTTTATGAAAGACAAAATTTTGCCAAAAATGATTGAATTGTGAATGTTAGGAATGGACGTTCCAATGATTACCAATCGCATTATTGAAAATATCTGTATGATGAGATGAATCGTTCATGTGTGTGGTAAATATCTAATAATCCCCTTGAAATCTTAGAACTAGAATGATAGTGTGTGTTAGTTCTATGAATATGGCAGGCTGTAGCAGAATATCAGAGGCGTTGTGAAACATTCCGCCATTGTGCTGAGCTACAGACCTTTTTATCTCTTTACTAAACTATTATTTGTTACTAAATACTGCGTAGAACTTTATATTTTTATTTTTACTTATTAATGTGTGGAGATAAATAAACGATTTTATTATTATTATTGCTTTTCTTTATTCTAATTTTGATAGTTTTTTGGCCTATAGTATCGAAATCAATTTTTACTTATATGCATTTTGACAAGAATAGCCGGGTTTGATGATCTATAATGAATTAAAATGAAATCTTTAAAATATTGTCTCGTCTTTGTATTTTTTACAAATGTAGTTCTAAATACAGTGTATGTATGTATGAACCTACAAAAATTGACAGTCCAAATGAACTTGTGCTCAGTAATTGGATGAATAGTGGGTCGAGGATGATTCAAATGAAATAAGTTCGACTATTTATTCCATAAGTGTGACCAATATTCAGTCGATAGTCGATAGAATATTTATCGACTGCAATCACTAGCTGCTTGTAACCGGGCAACACTTTTACGCAATGAACTGTCATTTTACTCTGTCTTCAAAAAAGACGGACTACTCGACTCGAAAAAAACTCGACCCCACTGTCGGGGTACAGGGCTTGTTCATTATAGAGTTAAAGCGACGAGACCAGAAATACAGACGAAATAAGGGACATCCATCCGTGGCAATTATCAGGTAAATAGCCTTAAATCACTTATAAATATCAACTCTCGTTTGCGCTGAAATCACAAATTAGAAAACTGAAATAGTATATCACCAATAACTGACCTGTGTGTACGTCTCCGTATATTCCAAAATTATTCTGTATATAATGTAATAAAGATAATATCTCTAACAATGGGGACTGTTTCATTCGGTGGTGTCAGAAAAACAACATTTCAGAAAAGTACCAAACTGCTGATCTCTTTAACAAAAGTTAAACAAATAACGGGTAAATTCAAACCATCCTCATGGGTAATAAACGATAAGGATGATAACCCGATACATGAAGTCTCCAAGGTCGCCGAGAGATGGAAGGAATACTGTGAGGAGTTATATCAGGATCAATCACCCCATCTTGCCAGACCTACTGAAGTCGTAGTAGATTCGGAACCAAGTATACTACGCTCTGAAGTTGAAGACGCAATCCGAGAGCTTAAAAGGAATATAGCGCCGTGGCCGGACCAAATTACAGCAGAGACATTAAAAGGTTTGGGCCCAAAAGGAATAGCAAGCTTACACAAAATTTGTAATGCTATATGGCAAACAAAAACAAAAATCTCATTGGGTTCATTCCTCTATTATAATACTACTATAACTGTAATAACTACAGAACAAAAGCGCTTACATCACATGCTAGCAAAATCTTACTGCACATCTTGAACTCGAGGTTGCAATCCTTTCTGGATTGGGAGATACCGCAGGAGCAGGCGGGTTTTGTCAAAGGAAGAGGTACCAGAGAGCAAATATTGAACCTTCGGCTTATAGTACAAAAGTGCTACGAGTGTAACTCCCCTACTTTCGTATGTTTTGTGGACTACCAAAAGGCTTTCGACTGTGTCAAGTGCGAGAAACTCTGGAATGTTCTCATTGAATCAGGAGTTCCCACTCACCTTGTGACGATGGTTCGCAAACTTTATGAATTCAATCTCGGTACAGTGACAATAGGAAACGTAACATCGGACCGTTTCAATTTCCAGAAGGGCGTTCGACAGGGGTGCGTGATCTCTCCTATTTTGCTCAACATTTATGGCGAGTACATAATGCGCCAAACGCTCGAAGATTTGAAGGTGGCATCAAGATAAATGGGGTCAAAGTGACTAACCTCCGATACGCAAATGACACCACCCTTTTTGCATCATCGGAAGTTGAAATGGCGGAGCTGATGGATCGGTTGGAAACAAATAGTCGAGAAATGGGTCTTGCTTTAAATAAATCTAAGACTAAGCTCATGGTGATAGACCGTTTCGCGACTATTCAACGCACTAGCCTCCTGCAGGAATACGAGACCGTGGACCAGTTTCAATACCTAGGCTCTTTGATAACCAGTGAGGGCAGTTGTGAACCTGATATACGAATACGAATTGGGATGGCAACAGCAATGACTCAACTGAGCAAGATATGGCGAGACAGGAATATCAGAAACCGTACTAAAATACGTCTAATTCGCACTCTTGTCTTGTCCATCTCTCTATATGGTGCAGAGACATGGACACTGAAAGCCGCCGACAGGCAAAGAATTGACGCCTTTTAAATGTGGTGCTGGTGCAGAATGTAAAGGATACCGTGGACAGCCCGCCTCACCAATGTCTCTGTACTTGAGCAACTCCAGATAAAGAATGCACAGCGTCTATCTTTAACTTGCATACAGCATGAGATACGCTATTTTGGTCACGTGACACGTAGAGATGCTAATAACCTGGAACGTCTGATGGTGACAGAGAAGGTGGAGGGAAATCGATCTAGGGGCAGACTGGAGATACCTGTCAGCGCCGCACTACATCATGCGACTGAGCGCAACCGATAGAGGCAAATGGTTGGCAGGATGAAGTGGAGTCACGATCCTAAGCAGTGAGGAAGCGATTAAGAGGAATGCATTTCGATAAAGAATAAATATACCAACGACTGTATGCTTTATGATTCGTAATATATTGTGGCTTTTACTTGGTGCGGTATATTTGTAGTCCATTGTTATGCCATGAACATCGCACGAGAGAGATACTTTCGTACATGCATTCTGTTTCGTGGTATTCAAATCAAATCAAATCAAATCAAATGCATTGATTCGTCAACATAGGATACAGTACATTGAAATACATGGTATTAAATAAGTTATAGCGATCCTCTATGTTGCACCTTCAGGCATACGAACTACATAAGTGGATGATGAACATAGTTATTTTACTTAATTATTATTTATTTACTTAATTATTACTCAATTTTATTTAATGTCAAATTACTTAATTATTTCCGAAATATTGGTTTATAGAGTAAAACGTTTCATTAACAAGATATTCAAATAGATTTCTTTTAAATGTTACAATGTCCTTAATGTTCCTTATGTCAGATGGTAATTTATTATAAATCTTGGCACTCATTGCAATAATACTATTACATAGGAAGGCAGATCTGCCTCCTACGCTGTCAAGTTTATTATTCCTACGGGCACTCTTAACACAATTAAAGAAGTTTGGATTGCGTCTGATGAAAACTGCGGTATTAAATACATAAAGAGACATTAGCGTTAGTAATTTATGTTTCTTAAAATAAGGTCTGCAGCTATCTGTTCGGTTTAGACCACACATTGCTCTAATACACTTCTTTTGTGCTAGGAACACTCTCTTCACATTTATAGCATTACCCCAGAAAATTATTCCGTAGCGCAATTTTGAAGCTATGAAACCGTGATATGCTGTTAGCGGCTAGCTTTCTTCCTTAACATAAATAACGCGTATGAGAACTGATTCACCTTCTTACTATTGGAATTTCTACGTATAATTTTTGGACACATTTTGCGTTAAGTGATGTTCACTCTACGTAAGACAATTCACGATTCTGACAGATGAATGAAACAAAGGTATGATAATTATTATGACCATGGAATCTTCACTACGTGGACGCTAGTAATACATCTTTTTTGCACGTAAGATCAAAAAGCGATAACGCGTTACGTCGTCAGTCATTTGTCTCTGACACTTTTTTAGCGCGATTGTGAATCTCTAGTATGTTGGGTTAATCATAATGAGTCATTATTTTAGATGTTTCACTCGCCAAATAGCTTACAAAATGCATATTTTTGAAGGTGGAGGTGATACCAAACGACTTGGGCAATCGACTCACGCCGTCGTTCGTGGCCTTTACGGATACCGAACGACTCGTCGGAGACCCCGCCAAAGTCCAGGCAGAACTCAACCCGGAAAACACTGTTTTCGGTATATTGATTGCATTCATTATTATTCTATTATTATTTCTATCTACTTCGTAGCAAGAAAGGTTCTTGTGAAAGAGTTCGTCCAGGGAAGTACTGCCACTAGGGCCACCGCTCTCGTCGCCTCGAGACATAAGACGTAACTATGCCTCGAGGTGGCGAGAGCGGTGGCCCTAGTTTGGCATACAAACGCAAGTTCTAGATTTGTCAGTTCGAAGGTTTTTACTTTGTGTTCGATCTTTGTGTTAATAACTAATTACAAACTGGTGGAGTATTTCACAATAAGTAAATGAATATTATGACAGTAAATCATCATGATATTCAGTAAACTCCGTAATAAAAGTTGAATTGAATTCCAAATGCCCGTTTGTTGCAGATGTGAAGCGATTGATTGGGCGCCGCTTTGACGATTCCAAGGTGCAGGAAGATATAAAGCTGTGGCCATTCACAGTCGTCAATGAGGATGGCAAACCTAAGGTCCAAGTTCAATTCAAGGGCAAATGCAACAGTTTCTTCCCTGAAGAAATAAGCGCCATGGTCCTGTCGAAACTGAAAAGCTCGGCTGAGGATTATCTAGGATTGAAAGTGCACAATGCCGTGGTGACCGTGCCAGCATATTTCAACGATTCTCAGCGCCAGGCTACCATAGACGCTGGCATTATCGCAGGGCTTAACGTGGTGCGAATCATCAACGAACCGACCGCCGGTGCGCTCGCTTACGGTCTCGACAACACAGAAGAAGAGCGAAATGTGCTAGTTTTCGATTTGGGAGGTGGAACTTTCGATGTCTCTGTGCTAATCATAGGAGACGGCATGATTGAAGTCTGCGCCTCGACTGGACACACGCATCTTGGCGGTGAAGACTTCGACTCGCGTCTGTTGGAGCACTTCGCCACCGAGTTCACCAGAAAGCACGGGCTTGATATGTCCGGGAACAGCAAGGCCTTACGAAGACTGAGAACGGCGTGTGAGCGAGCCAAACGGATGCTTTCGTCAGCGGCGCAGACCAGCGTAGAATTGGTCGCACTGCACGGCGGCAAGGACCTACAAGCGGTCATCACTCGCAAGCGCTTCGAGGAGCTTAATCAGGACCTGTTCCAAATGATTCAAGACATCCTGCAACACGTGCTGTTAGAAGCTGAGATTGATAAAGAGGACATAGCAGAAGTGGTGCTACTTGGAGGATCGACTCGAATCCCGTATATTCAGCAGATGGTGCGGGCGTTCTTCGGAAAAGAACCGAACAAGACGATTAATCCGGACGAGGCCGTCGCTCACGGTGCAGCCATTCAAGCCGCTATAATGGACGGCAATACTTCTGGGACAATCTCTAACCTGGTTCTCGTCGATGTGGTCCCTTTTTCTCTCGGCATCAAAGTGTTTGGAGATATTATGAATGTAATTATTAAACGAAACACGGCCATCCCCACTAAACACACCGAGAAGTATCGTACCGCCGTTGATAACCAAACCAATATCCCGATCATGGTATATGAAGGAGAGAGAATGATGACAGCTGATAATAATCTACTCGGCCAGTTTATGATGTCAGGGGTTCCACGAATGCCGGCAGGCAGAGCTAAAGTGGACGTAACATTTGCGATAAACGCCGATGGGATCCTTCACGTTTCGGCAGTGCAACCCATCACACAAAAAAAGAATCAGATAACGATTACTAGCAAGAAAGGACGGCTGTCGCAAGAGGAGATCTCACAGTTAGTGCGGAAGGCTGAAGCCATGAAGCAGGATGATAAGGTTAGACGACAGGAGGCCGTGGCGAGGAACGAGCTGGAAAGCACCTGTCGGCGCGGTTTACGCGCAAGACAGGCTAACGTCAGGGATAAGAGCCAGACGCTGCTGGCGTGGCTAGCTGATGCCGGAGCCAATGCGCAGATTGAAGATATCTTAGCTAAACAACTGGAGTTGGAACTACTCCTGGCTAACTTGAATATATAAATTGCGAAAGGATGACCATTGCACATGTCGTATATGTAAGTGAACTTGAAGTAGACTCACTTCTAACCCTGTAAAAGTTACTATAGTAATAAACCTTCTTACTTTTACCACCACGTCACGGGAAGTCGTGGTGGTGTGAAACTTCTACTCACTGAAGACATCGGGGTATGCGTGGTATACGATCCACGGCCACGTTTGTGCTTGTCCACCACTGCCGACCCATCTCAGGAGGGGACTTCACCATCTCTCACCACCGTTAGTGCTATGCCGGGAATACTTGACACGCCAACCAACCCGTGAACCCTTATCCAGTGAGTGACAAAAGCTCTTCTGTATGCCATTGTCGTCTGTAAATTCTGGATAAACAAAATGAAACTGCGAGGGATATGGTTTCGTGTATAGAGTAGAATACAATGGAAAATCATTTAATCGACGAAGGCAAAAATACATAAAAGAAAAGGTAAAAACATTAAAATAGAAATCAAAATAAATCGTGTCGTGTTGAGTCAGGGGGTCTGTAGTTTCGTTCTTCGTCCGTCATCCGTCCGAAACAATTACTCATCCTCGATTAAATTAAAACACAATGTCAAGTATGAAGCTTCATTCGCATCATGCGTCTTTTAATTTGGTCGAGTATTAGTTATTTGACAGTTGTTCCGAACAGATGTCCGACGGAGAACGAGAGTACAGCGCCAGAGACAAAAGAGAAGAAAAGAGAACGATTTAGATTATGGATCGCCCTGAAACATAGACGGAGCGCCCTCTGGGCGTTCCTAATATGAACTCAATATGGATTATGTAGCGTCATCTAGCGAAAACCACACCTACTATGTAAGCACTATTGACCTACCTTGTACCGCGCTGTTAGGTAGCGACTGTCGCCAGATGTCGCTAACAACACCATCGTCAGATTAGCTCTGGGTCACCATACATTTTATATTTTTTAGAATTTTATTAAAATATTAACGGAATTTGGGTGAAATTCAGTAAACCAGATTCATCCCCCATTTTGCCACTCTTAAGGTGGGCACTGACTTAAGCTACGGGGCGTAATGTACCATTCTAACACACCGCGTACTAAAATTCGTGTAAGACGCTCGTTTCGAACTCTTGACTCGCCTGTGCTCCAGATTCTTTGCCACTCGTAGTCAAGATGTCGGACGACGAAGTTGTGTTGGGATCTTTGATTTTACGTCTAATTGAGAACTTAGTCGTTTTTTGAAGTCGGTTAAAATGTTCCGCGTCGCTTTTTTGATAATAGCGTAGAAATCGTCGACATCGTTAGTGCGTGAAGACATAATCATCTTCATGCAGCCGAGACCTCGACTGCTTGAAGTTGATAACGAGGTCACGCATCAACTGCATGCAGTCGTAACTCAAGTGCTTGCGTTTGAGACCTCAATTTCAAGCGTCGATGTGAACTATACCCCGAGAATCAAAAGTAGTAATTGACATTCTTACAGTGAGTGCAAACGATTGCGTGCGAGTGCTTGCGAGTGTGTGCAAATGCTTCCGAATGCTTGCGAGTGTAAGCGCGTGAATCCGTAGTCACGTGCAACGGCGAGCGCGTGCGCATATCCTCGTAAGAATGTCAATTACCACTTCTGATTCTCGGACTATCCTTCACATCGACGCTTGAAGTTGAAATCTCATCTGCATACAGCGTGAAGCCGTTATCAATTTCATGCAGTCGAGGTCTCGGCTGCATGATGTTGATTACGACTTTACGTATCAACTGCAAATATGCAGTCAATCTGTTAGCAGCCTTGTTAGTAATGAGAATCAAGATTGCGAGGTGGTTATTGCGTGGAGATGCCTCTTTTTTAAGCGGACAGGGGGAAGCGTGGCGTGTCTGGCTAATATGGACGGACCGCGTGCGAATTTAGGTATTTCCTTCATATTATAAAAACAAACACACACTTTGAAAATGTACGGAGTACCTGTGTGTTCTAGAAAAGATTTGTTATTAGTTTTTTATTATTCATTACGAGGTTTGTTATTATTCAAAAACTGATGACCTTCTTTTGTTTTTTAGAGATAACTTCGGATTTTTTTCTTTCGTGGAAACTCAAGTAATCGTGTTTCTAAAGAGACTGATTTATGGAGTCAATTCTTAAATATCTTCTACATTAATTCCATAACTAAAGCTTTAGTAATAATGATACAGCAAGGGATCGCTGCCTCGGCGCAGTCTTAACCACCGCCGACCAATTGCTACTCGATTTCTGCACAAATAGAAGCCATTGTTTACACATTCCTTGAAATATATCGTTTTAGCATTTTTTTACCAGTGGTGACAGGTCATTCCAGCACTTACTCGGAAACTGCCCCTGTATATCTTGAAATGCTTCGCAGGCTACGGGAGGCCGAGTGTGACTATACACGGGCATGGGGAGAGTTGGGTATTATCGCGCGACTGATAATTTCGCACTTCTGTATATCTCAATAACTACACGCTACTTAGAGTTTACAGTGCCCCAGTATCACAGCCTGACACGCATGCATGTTACCATGTCATTTTGAGAGCTCAGTCGAAGACGATACGTTCTGTAAGTTTTTACATTTATTCAATATAATTTTACGAGTTGTTGTTTTAGCATATTTGAAATGCTAAAATATTGTAGAATTGATACGCGAATCATTTCGGAAATATAGTTTGCATTTTTATATTATTTTGCGGTTTAAAAGCAAAGTGACTGTGTTTGACAATTCCGCGTTAAGAGCACGGTATTATGAGGTTTGGGCACGGAATTATAAAGTATGAAACGTTTATTTGGCAAACATGTGGAATGGAAGAGGGAGTAGAAAATAAGAAATGAAGCTAAAGAATGAGAAGGAAACACACACGTAAACAGTGAGAAGGAAAAGTTTGTGGAAAACGCGTACGTTCAAAAATGTCGAATTGTTAAATATAAGCAAAAATTTTAAAGGGAAAAAGAAAGCTACCAAATATCGAAAGAATCTGTCGACGACGGTAGTGAAGAATTTTTAAGACTGAAAACGTAAACACCGCTTCCATTCAAAGAGCTAAAAAGTCTGCCAGTTCTTTAAGAAAATAAATACAAGGAAGAAAAATGTTATTCATGTATCTATTTGTTTAACTTTACTTATTCCTACACACGAGTATAATAATAAGCCAACTTAGAGCGCGTTCCCACTATGTCGTAACGACAGATTGTCGTGCAGTTTACAGTGTCGTGGCTTGTATATTTAAATGAAGTTGTTCACATATACCACGACACGATGAACTGTCGTTCACGATTTTTTACCGTTACAACGACACACCGTCGTCACAGTGGGAACAGCTAGAACGACAGTCTTCAGACGATTAAAAAAGTCACGATAAAAACGTGAAGACAGATGATTGTCGCAGCTCCTATTGTCGTCACGTTTTATTTATCGCTGTTCGCACGTATTCTGCTCCCTGCCATCCCCTCTCGTACCCCGCGCGCTCTGCCCGCTTTGCAGTAGCGTTGGGTCGTAACCAGAGATGGGCAAGGAGGCTGTCGTGAAACGATAAATTGTCGTCACGATCTAGTGGGAACAGCTAGTTACGATAGTCGTTCAACGATAAAAAATCGTCCACGACAGATAGTCGTGTTATGGGAACAGGCTAGACACGACAGCCGTCCAACGATAACAAAACGTGACGACATAATGGGAACTCGCCCTTACAAATTTGTTTATAAATTTATATCATATAAATTTATTGGGGCACGGTTTTATTAGACCTGAGCACGATATTATCAGACCAGTTTGATAATACCGCGTTATCCCAGTATTTAGTAATTTTGCAATAACTGCCTTTTGTATTTGTTCACGAAGATTTGCTATACTATGTGTGTACATAATTAAACTACCTACTTACGGCTATAAATTTTGTTTTTGTAACCCAAGCCTGAGCTTAATTATTGGCCATATTGCTTAATTTAATTTTAGAGGGATATATCCACTTTAAAGTTAAAAATAAAGTATTGTATGAGTAACTACACGATATATTCAAGCATAGACATTAATCAGAAACATAAAACAATAAAGTTTCCTAGATAGATAAAAATCACGAAATGACTTCTAATTTTGTGATGTATACACCTGTAGTGACTTGGCGCCTTGTATAGTGAACCTGTGTGTATTTTTTTTAAATATTGTTTTGTGTTAAGTTGATGGTGTATCTTTAAATAAATAAATAAATAAATAAATTTTCACATTTTTTCGATTTATCCTCGAAATGCTACAGGTTATTAGGACAAAAATTAGGTAATTAATTATATTTATGCATGATCGACAACTGTCACTACGGATTTTTTTTAATCCCTTTAATTTTAGAGTTATTCCGCTAAAACGAATTTGGTACTTTTAATGCGCAAAATTCAACATCTCCTGTCGCATGTCACGCGAACTTCAGGCATATATTTGTTTCACAAATTTGGGCGGAGCCAACGTCAAAACTTTTTTGGCATGAGAGCTCTTAAGGGCTCGGTATAACCCAATTCTCCCCTATGCGGGGCGAGGGGAGGCAAAGATCTGAAGAGAGGCTAGGCGCTAGCACGATGTCGCGACGTATGCATACGGCTTGTCTTGCGCATTGCGTCCAATTCGTATTCGTCCCGAATTCGAGAAAATACAAATAACGCTTGTACACTTGGAGACAAAATGATCCCTGTGACATTTCTCGGAACCGTCATTTCTCGGCTTCGAAACTGATATGAAGCAGACGTAATGCGCAAAAGCTTTAAGTAAGTTATCAAAACGGCTCGTCTCTGCAGTGTACGTGATTAAAAACATAAGGAAACATTCAGACTGTTAGGCGGCCGTTCCGATTTGTCTTTTTAAAAAAAAGAACTAACTTCCCAACACCCGATTTATTGCAGAAAATTACACTCAATATATAACTAACTGACTTCCCGATTCCCGGAGCGATGTACCGCTCTTTACGAGTGCCAATGTCTAACTACTTGATTTGAGGCTTACGCAAAATATGAAAACTTGCACATTGCATTATGGAAAAGTACAGCTTTAATATAAATATCAACCTTTGCAAAATACCCATATTAGATTGGGTTATAACAGCTCCCCCTTTTTGACGAAGCTTTATCTCAATAAGATGAAGCGAAGTTGATAATGATTAAGAATATTCGAGAGAAATTAGAAATTAGGAAGTCAATTGTACAAAAATAGTAAAATATAACTAAAATAGAATTGAATGAAAACATATCAAACTTTAAAAATTAAGATTCCTATTACTAGTGCTTAGAAAACTAACATTATTATCTCTACAAGATTTATAATTGAAATGACGCGCAGGTAAAGATTTTATAGATTTCTTATCGTCTTCATTTTCTGATGTAGAAATATCAGACATTTCAATTGAGTTGGTTAATTTAGTTTGGCGTCTTTCATTTTTATTATTATAACATTGATTGAAAATCTGCACACAACATGTTGATTTTTTGTTTCTATTTTGAAAACAAAAGTATAATCTATAACAAAGATATATTATAATAAGAGATACAAAAGATAAGCTAAATCCAGAATAGTAAGGGGCATATTTTACAAAATGCGATTCCTGTTGAAACTTATTTATTTCATGTTCGAGACCATCTAATTGGTGAGATGCTTGTTTTAGAGAATCTAAGTCAATGTTACTAAGGGACAGCGGTGAGAGTAAAGGAATCGATTTGTTTAGTATCTCCCTTTTACAACAGTCGTCTTGAGTTATATCAAAATCTATAAATAAGGTCATTTTCATACGTGAAAGAGGACGTCGTTGACGGTATAAATTGAAAAGTTTTACAATATGCTATACAATTTTTTCTTAATTCTAATATGCCTGTGCCTACAATAGAATAATCTTTAATATCATTATTACATCTTACATTTAATTTAGTACTTTTAGATTGTACAAAAATCCATTTATTATTCCTAAGTTTTTGCCAGATATTAATATTACCATATAATAATTTCGAATCACATTCAATTGGTAAAGACAACACAACTTCAGTTAACAATCTTGTCTCACACGATGGATTAGTACTAGTCGAATACACATTCGTCAAGGGACATATAGAGTCATCATTAGTAAGTTTAGAGCATTCTTTTAAATTATCTAATAGTGCGTAGTGAAGTCTATCATCTGTGATAGCGAGATAGGATTTGGAAGGATGAATAAGAGCAAAAGTATTTGGAATCTCAGAGTTATGAGGAGTTGGTAGTGGGATAAGTTTGTATACAATATATTTAGTTGGTGAAATTAGAGGTATTTGAATTAAGAAAACTATTTTTTTATTATAATAATAAGAAGTTAATTTTGAAACATCTATCAATGTCATACATTATCGATACATAAACGATACATTATCGTTTCTAAATTTAATGGAACTGGAAAATCTAGTCTTTTATTTATTAAGTTGCTATGTTTTGTAAGTTCATTAAGTAAGTTGACGGGAGTGATAACAGCGGGATGAAGGACATTTGTTTTGGCGAATAATATAGCATTAAGTATATTCTCAAGAGAGTTAGATATAGATAGCAGAGAACCATGTAAAATATTTACTAAGTTACTAATTTTAGCAATATAAATTAATTCGTTATTGGTTTTTGTCGTCTGAACTAGAATTTCGTTCAATTTGTCTAATTGTGATTTCAATCTGAATTCGTTTTTATTTAATTTAGAGATAGTTGAATTGAATGAATTAATCGTTGATTTAACTACATGAATGTTATCCTTCATGAGGTTAAAAAGTTCAGTCTCGCTTGTCTGACAAGCGTTTATTGCAGCATCGTAATGCCGGGCATCCTCAGCATCCAGGGTGCCAAAGAAGAATTTTAGTATTTCACCACCGAACTCTAGAGATCTCTTAAATCGGTTCGGAGTGGTATCAGATGCTATAATATGAGATAAGGAATTCAATTTCATGAAATTTAATTGTAAGAGCACTTCAAGCGGGTTGAAGAGGTCCTTACAGTGAATAAATTCGTGTAAATCAGATTTAATGCAAATATCTAGAGTTTTCCGTATGGAAGAGTCTATGTTATTAAGATGAGGTTCTAAGGTAATAACGTCTACATGCGTAATTATCTTCCAAAAGTCATTATAAAAATGAATAGTAGTTACGGGATCATAGTAAATCCCTGGGCTGTGCGTGATAGTAGTAATAGAGGGGTCTGCCAGGCTCGGACGCCAAAGCACCCTGAAAAGAGATAAAAATAGTAGGTAGTTATAAGTGAGCGGGCTTGATCTCATTCGTGTGATATTTAACATGTTTTCGGTTAATTTGCAGAGTGACATTGTGTTTGCCATTTACTTTCATAATTTTATATGGACCTTTCCATATTGGCGAAAGAGCTTTTCTTAATCTGTGGTGATGTTTTACATACACCATGTCGCCTGTTTTGTATTTAATATCACGAGATTTGGAATCATAATAATGTTTGGATTGTTCTTTGGATTTAATTATATTTTGAATGGCCTTCTCCCTGCTAAAGCGCATCCTATATTGCAATGCACGAATATATTCATTATAAGTAGTGTTACTAGTCGTTTCATATAAAGAACTAGGAATGGAAGGCTTGTAACCATGGGGTCCCAACTCATACAAAATATTTTTAGTACAAAAAAATAATCATAGATGCCGCCATGGATAGCCTGTTGGATATTAAGTAAGCGAAATTGGCAATTTAAGCCGTAGTTACGTAATTACAAGTAAAAACTAAAATATTTCATGATAAAAATGAATATTTTCTCTCAATCAACACATTTTTTAAAAGAAAAATACACAACTAATAGACTTTAACACAGCTATTGTTTATCAAGTCAACGCCATCTATGGCCCATACGCGCCGTCAGCTCTATTGATTTAGCTAATGGATTGTCATTTAGCTAATGCATTGTCATTTTATTTTGACCTGGTCACGCTAGATGGCCCTGATATTAAAAAACATAACAAACTACCTTCGCGTTTTGTTCCTCTAATTTGAAACGTTTCTTCAGTTTATTTATTTCTTAATTTTGTTTTATTTATTTTTTATTTTAAAGTTGTTAAATTAAATATCTAACAATATGAATGGTTTTAGTACTTAAAAACGTTTTTGATTATTTAATGATTTATTATTTTAAAACGTTGATTTTTTTATTGAATTGAACAAAACGCGCAATCGGTTGTTTACTTGTTTGTTTGTTTTGGAAGCGAAATTTTGCGAATTGACACGGATATTTTAAATGCTATTAAGTAATTAAATACGACTAGTGCTTGAAATCTGGACTCCGACGAATCTCCCATACACTACGACTTTGCTTTGAAATCTGGACTCTGACGAATCTACCATACACGACGACTTGGCTACGGAAAACTTTACTGATCTCGGTTGCAACATCATCTGGGTTTCGTTGATTTTCGATTTAAACAAAACAAAATGTCACCGGTCAAATGTTCGTATTTTATGTGCAATTACACATTCAAACAAAGATCCATGTTTCGGTTCCCAATAAGCGATCCAGCCCGTTTAAAAGTTTGGATAAATAATTGCGGTAAGTCTTTCTATATCATGTACCAGCTAAATATGTAATTGAAAAGTGTTGAAAAGCAGGTTTCAATGTAGGTTTTCAGATTTATTTAATTTTATTATTTCATTATAATGAATTAATTTTTGTTTTAGGTAACATGACCATAATGAATTACAATGAAAATATACTCCGTAACAGATACCTCTGTAGTGAGCATTTCGACAAAAAATATATCCAAAATGAAAGTGGACAAAGAAAGAGGCTGTCGAAATTTGCAATACCTTTGCACTATAAAGATGATGAATGTAGCAGCAGGTCACATTCACCAGTTCCATCAATATCAAAAGGTAAACCTTTTGGTTTCAGTACCAACACTGTATTACTTGAGTGAACATGATGATGATGAATTACTTGAGAAAAAAAATTCATAAAAAAGTTATATGTATTCTTATACATAAATAATTTGTATTCTACTTCACTTGAAACTTCAATAATAAATGATGTTACATGGGATGGAAATCATTCCATCATCAGCGCATAACTTGATGATCATCATCGCATCAGCGCATAACTTGAATTTTAGCAAAGCCTTCTTCTGCTGTTACTATCAAAAGTAAAATGAACATATTAATTTGATAATGAACCATTTTTAATATATTGTTTTTTTTAATATAAATATGTAAGTGCGTATTTGACCTCTATCTCACCTGATGGCAAGTGCATGCACACCTAAATAATGCCTATTCACTCTCGCCTTGAAAAGGCACATGTTATAATGTTCAGGGTACAAGTTTCTGGGAAGGGTATTCCACTCCATAGCCATTCGCTATATAAATGTGGAATCGTAACGCTTTGTGTCAATCTTTGGAATATCCACAACATATGGGTGGAACCTAAGCCTATGTCTAGTCCCCCGTGATGGAAAGGGAAAAATTAAATTGTGCCATTCCATTGCACACTCTCCATGGTATCTGCTAAAGTTTTCATATTCATAAAATTTTAACTTATATTAAAATTTATACTTTATTTAGGCATTGTTATTATTCCGAGACTAGTAGGTTAAGTTAGTGAGTAAATGTGTTTGATTTATTTTTTTGTTTTAGTGCAAACTTCGTCACCTCTGAAAGTAATGACTCCTAAAAAGTTATATAGCAACAAAATGGTAAAAGAAAGGCTTCAACCCAAGTCACCTAGTGAAACCACAGTAGATTTTAGTACACCTAGAAGAAGAAAAAGGACTTCAGTTGATAATGATACACCAAGGTGTAAAAAATTAAAAATTAGTATAAAAAATTCAAGTAAATTATTAAAAAAACAAAAAAATAAATATAATAGGCTAAAAAAGAATTTACTGAAAAAAAATTGTGTCAACTTAAAAACACATAAATTTAAAGGAGATTTGGCGAAAGTGTTTACATGCATGCAATTTAAAAATAAAAGTAGACAATGGAATGAAGATGAAAAAAATTTTTGCTTATCTTTATATTATAAGTCTCCAGCTACATATAAATATCTTTTAAAAGGAGGCCTGGTCCTAGCTGCTCCCACTACAATCCAAAATTGGCTCTAAGCTACAGATTGTCTGGCAGGTATTAATGAAGATGTTTTTCGTAATATTCAAATGAAATTTGCTGATCAACCAATTAAAGAAAAAGCCTGTGCTGTATGTTTTGATGAAATGAGTATCAAGACTGATTTGGAATATACAAAAAAATATGATTTGATTGAAGGATTTGAAGATTTTGGTGGTGGTGAGCGTTCCTCCAAGGAAGCTAAGTATGCACTGGTGTTTGTTGCCAGAGGGATTTACATTAATTGGAAAATCCCTCTGGTATATTTCTTATCAAATCAGAATGTCATTGCTGAAAAGTTAATAATAATTATTAAATCCATAATTAATAAATTATTTGTGATTGGATTATTGCCAAAAGTAATTATATGTGATCAAGCAACAACCAACGTCAAGGCAATCAAATCCTTGGGGGCAACAAAAGATGATCCTTTTTTTTTATTGAGAATCGCAAAATATTTTCGATCTATGATGTTCCTCATTTGATTAAAAATATAAGAAACAATTTACTTGATAATAATTACGATTTAAATGGCAATGAAATTTCGTTTGATGACATAATCAAGGTTTATAATATTGATAAAAGTAATAAAAGTCGATCTTTGGGAAAATTGACCCCAGTACACTTGAAGCCAAACAGTTTCCAAAAAATGAAAGTTAAGTTAGCCACACAAGTATTTAGTCGATCAGTAGCGGCCGCGATGGAGACGGCGATAGCCAGTGGAGAGCTGAAGAGTGACACCGTAAAGAATACAGTTGATTTTGTGAGAAATGTGAATGATTTGTTTCAAATTTCTTATGACAAATCGATTAAATCAAGATGTAATTGAAAATTTGTTTGAAATTTATAGAATGCGAGGTGGTTGTAACAGGAATCCAACATCAAAAAATTTAAGGCCCATGTTCCGATCAAATTTACTAAATAATTTAATCAAATTAGATAATACAAATTGTGAAATTGATCAAAGTCACTTTTTAAACACAGCTGAAGCTCAACAGCAAAATACACAACCTGAAATGTCATCATCGTCGACATTGACACACCCAATTGCTGGTCCATCAAGTGCAGTCGCCTTGCCCGTTATTTCCTCCCCACCG
Organism: Hyposmocoma kahamanoa; assembly: GCF_003589595.1. Taxonomy (NCBI): domain Eukaryota; kingdom Metazoa; phylum Arthropoda; class Insecta; order Lepidoptera; family Cosmopterigidae; genus Hyposmocoma; species Hyposmocoma kahamanoa. Next base: position 7,650 of record NW_020653247.1, on the reverse strand, counting down.
GTTCAATCGTACACATCTCAAGGTAATCTAACCGTTATACCCCAAGAAATAACACTGGAAACTTGTTCTGTTGTGTATTTTGCTGGCTGACTAGGCAAAGTGACAATAGATAAATTTGATTGCTCAATGTGTAAAGGAATTTTGATTAATAATGAAGTTGATTTGGCTGATAAGAAGCAATTGTTGTTGATTAATAAAACATATTCAAATTTGACAACACCAACACTTAAAGCCCCAACTGATTTTTTGTACTGCTTAGCAAATGAAATGCTTGATTTATTTAATAACAGCATCAATATGATCCACAAAACTGATTTGGTGGCAAATTTAATGAAAAGTGCTAAGTGCATTATAAACCTCCCAGATGATTACCATGATTACACTCATATTGATTTTTTAATAACCAAATTATTTGTAGTTAAAATTCACGATTATTGTAAATCAAGAAATAAATCATTTCAAGGACGAGCCAAATTAAGAATTCTCCAACATAAATAAGGAATTCAATGATGAATTGTTGAGCCCCGCATTCGGGAACATTTAAAAAAAGGTTTCGCTTATTGATTGTCAACTTGCTGCACTCGGCGATGGTCCTCGAGCCAGTGCGGTGACCAGACTCTTGAGGTGTGGCATATTATATCTGCATTAGCTAAGCAATGGGGTCCACATATCAATAAATTATCGAAACGGCTTAGCTCTGCAGTGTACGCGATTAAAAAAATACGAAAACTGTCAGACGCCAAAATAGCTAGATTGGTTGAATTCATCTACTTTCACAGTTTAATGACATACCGCATTTTGCTTTGGGGTAATGCTGCCGACATTGACTTACGCCGATATTAATAGAACAGTATTTTTTTTATTCAAAATAGTGACAGACAACATTAACACGAGAAATAAAAATAAACTAGCTATTCTTGACAACTTTCTTTACAAAGTCATAAATTCATTTAAGGGGCAATGTATAAGCTTCAAAGGTTACTTTATTGTACAGCGCGTCTGCGTACTTGGATGACAAGAACCCGTGGTAGTGACCCGTTAAGCTCTTGCTGGTAGTCTCAATCTAAGATGTTTGAAATAAATATTGTAAATGTTAAAAGTATTCAAATGTATATTAAAAGAGTAGTGTAGAGTTTCTTGCTCATTATTCTCGGGGGACTCTGCCTTACGAATGAGCAGTAGACTTTAATCAGTACGACGATTTCAAGTGTAATTTGCTTACTTATGAAATAAAGATGATTTGAATTTGTAATGAGAGTGATAATAAAACCGTTGCGCAGTGAACATGTTTTCTTTCAATAAGTCCACAATTCCCACATTTCTCATGGCGATCCAGGAGTATGCACTAATCTTTGCCCACAGACCTGCCATTTTATGTTTTGACCTCTGGTCTCTTAGTAACTATTCGAAATCAGAGGTCAAAAAATGTTGGCGTCGCAAGCTTGTCATACATATCCAGTACCTTGCCATCTGATTACGAAGTTGTTACGAGTCCAGGGGTAAATTGTAATTGTTTGATCACGCTATAGTCACAGACGTAAATTTGAAAATACCGAGACTGGCAGAAGTGCCATGTGATGTCGAGAGTCATTGATAATACCACGGATTTCTTACTGAACTACAGAGTTCACATTATGAGAGTGTGAGCGTGCTACAGTTCACTCTAATGTTTTAAAAAGTTAACTAAATAATACAATTGGTACGTACTAAAACATATGAAATTTCTGTTATATAATATATGCCCTAAAATATTATCTTCTTCCTAACTTTAATTTACTGAGATATTTGACTTCAAGAACAAGGGTAAAATATTGTATCACACACCGTCTAGATAGGTAGTGTACCCAACTGATATCTTTTACATACATTATTTAATAAAAAGCAATAGTTTAGTAAAAACCAGTAACGTGGTTTTATTTCCGTACACAATATGTGACAGAACTTACTATGTGGTTTTACGTAAGTATGTATCTACGTAAATTTTAAAGACGCAACAGGCCTAAGTTTAAATCTATTCATCGAATCAATCTAGCTAGTGATAAATGAAAACGCCATCTAGTTACTATGCAGGGTAATAAGCTTTCTACCTCCTACTTTGACGTTGCGTTATAGTCGCCATCTAGTGTACCATAAACGAATCAAAATAGCTAGCGGAAGCTAAAAACTTAGCATGGACTCATTTTCTTGTATGGGACTGTGTATCTGTATATTCTGTAATCTGTGCTTGTAACCGTATAATAATTCATACGGGGTGAACTCAGTAGTGCAGTGAGGAGTAGTATTGTAAGCTAATATCGCAGTGAACAGGTAACAATGCCAATCGTTTTGGTTTTCATTCACAAAAGGTTTTAGGTATTCTTTTAAGGTGGCATGTGACCTCTCAAGGGCTCCATTTGTTTGTGGATGATAGGGAGTGGTAAATAGAGATTTAACCTTAAGAATTTCGGTCAATTGTTTAAATAAGTCTGAGGTAAAGCATGTTCCCAAATCGGTTAAAATAGTTTTCGGAAAACCAAACAGGGACATGAAATGGACGACATTTCGGGCTATCTCCTCGCTGGTGGCAGTAACCATGGGATATGCGCTTGAAAATTTTGTTAGGTCATCTTGAAGTGTTAGAATAAATTTGAATTTTTGGAACCCAGCTTCTGGCAAGGGCCCAACAACATCAAGAGCCAATCTTTCAAAGGGCTTGGTAGATGTGGAAGTTATCTCCATAGGAGCTTTATTCGATTTCCTTAAAGGTTTGTTTACTTGGCATAATTTACATTTCTTTACATAGTGTTCGATGTCAGAGCGCATGCCCTTCCAATAATAAGAAGCTTTGATTCGATTGTACATGCGTTTTGACCCTGGGTGACCCGCGATAGTCGAATCATGGTTTTCTTTTAATATCTTAGGAACCTCAATAGGTGTGGGATAGATCATTTGATTTCTGTAAATGTAAACATTGATATAAGTGTTATGAAAGATATAGGAGATCATATTGTAGATTTTTGTATAGGCTAATTTTGAAAAAGGATCTGAAAAATCAGGTAATGCCAGTTCAGTGACGTTATCATTCAGGATTTTATCTCTGAGTTTGATTAATAAGTTGTAAACGTCCTTAAATTTAGTTTCTTCGTAATGATGGACTTTAGTGTATAGGAAATAATAAGTTTTATTTTTATCATTTACAACTTGAATGGTAGAAAGCTCGCGTTCGGAATTCAGTAAATCAGCGGGATTTTCTAGCTGCGATAATATTTCTTCGCAGTGAGGCATAGAACAATCAAAATCTAAAGAGACTGGACATGCAATTGATTTTAGTTTAGATAAGTGTAAGCTTTGAGTACATTCTTCGATAATAGTATTTGAGTTAATTGATTTATTTATGAATTGATCTTTGAAATATTTCTCATATGACGCGTTATTTAATTTAGTTACGTCAAGGGCGTTTACCGGACAGCGAGATAAAGCGTCTGCGTTGGAATTGAGGCGACCTTGCTTATAGACAATTTCATAATCGTATTCTTCAAGTTTAAGGCGCCAACGGACTAATCTACTACCAGGATCTTTAGTATTAAAAAGCCAAACTAAGGGCCGGTGATCTGTTACGATCTTAAACTTGCGGCCATAGATATAAGGACGGAATGTTTTTACTGCAAATATTATGGCTAGAAGTTCTTTCTCGGTTGTGGAGTAGTTTCCTTCTGCTTTATTGAGTGTCCTAGAAGCGTAAGCTATAGGTTTATCCTTACCTATATCACCTTGTGAGAGAACTGCACCAACGGCGTAATTAGAAGCGTCTGTCGTGATTATGAAAGGAGCCGAAAAATCGGGATACTGAAGTAGTGGAGCTGTAGTAAGTTTACCTTTCAGAATGTTGAAAGCAGTGTCCTGTTCTGCTGTCCAATTAAAGTTGGCATCCTTTTTTAATAATGAGGTAAGAGGTTTAGTTAATTTAGAGAAATTCTCTATAAAGCGTCTATAATAGCCGACGAGGCCGAGAAAAGATTTTATTTGTTTAGGGTTTGTTGGGATTGGAAATTCAGTGACAGCTTTGACTTTTTCAGGATTTGGGGAAACGCCTTTGTCCGTGATGATATGGCCTAAATAAGCGACTTCACGTCTCAAGAATTCACACTCATCTGGTTGCAATTTCAAATTAAATTTTCGTAATCTGTCAAATACAAGTTTTAGTTTTACCATATGACTCTCGAGATCATGTGAATAAATTATAGCATCATCCAAGTAGACATAAGAGTGTAGACCTTGCAGTCCAGAGAGCGCTGTGTTCATGAGTCTCTGGAAAGTAGTAGGGGCATTTTTTAACCCAAAAGGCATTCTAGTGAACTCGTAATGCCCAGAAGTGCTAGAATTAGTATTAACAGTGAATCCTGTTTTTGCGGCGTCCTTGGGACTCATTTTTATTTGATGAAAGCCACTAGATAAATCTAGGGTACTAAAATATTTAGAATGACCTAATTGGTCGAGAATGTCAGTAATAAGAGGTAGTGGATAACTTTCGGAAACAGTGACATCATTAAGGCGACGATAGTCTATGACTATTCGCCACTTGCGTTTACCGGAAGCATCTATCTTTTTGGGAACTACCCATACTGGGGCACTCCATGGTGAAATAGAAGGACGGATGATGTTTTGGTCAAGCATTTTACGGATTTGAGAATCGATTTCATCCTTGTGACATTCGGGGAAGCGATATGATTTAACATGAATGGGAGGCGCGTCTCCGGAGTTTATAGAGTGTTCGATTGCATTTGTATATGAGAGAGGCTCGCCTTCCATATGAAAGATGTCAGTGTATTCTGAACAGCAATCTAAAAGGGAACGTTTTTCTTCCGAGTTCAAATGAGAACAACGGATAAGACTTAGAACTTTTTGCATTCGGTCTGACTCGGAGATAGAAATAGAATTAACACTTTGACTTAAGTTAGTATTTAAGTCTTCCTGTTCGATAGGTGTGAGTTCTACGTGATAATCTTTGACCTCTATATTAGCGTTAGTTGTATTTAAAACTGTGATATTTATTCTTTTGTTAGGTTTAATTGAAACAATGGAATTAGCAATATAAATACCTTCACGTAAAGTATGATCTAGTACGAGAGCTTCATTGTTATGATAACGCTCGGGCGTGTAATTAGATATCGCGCATTCGATTACCGCTTCTGATCGTGCGGGAATCACATAAGTCGGTTTTACGAAATTTATACATAAGGAATGTCCAAGTATATTCATTGAATTAGAATCATAGTCGATGACTGTCTTGAAAAATGCCAAAAAATCGCTACCAATGATGCCGTCATAGTCTAAGTTGACGTCATCGTTGGTGAGATGAAATTTATATGAAAAGCTCTCTTCGGGTAAAATAAAATCCAACTGAAATGTACCTAGTGTTTCAGAGCATGACTCCACGCTATTGATACCTTTCAGTTTGACGACTTCGTGAGACAAATCGGGCATTTTGTTTATACTTGATTGTTTTACTAAGCTAATACTTGCGCCCGTGTCTACCAGGAAGCGTAAAGGTTCCGTAGAATAACTTGATTGTAAATATATATGAGGCAGAGATATTTTCTTAATTTTTATGTCAGTTTCGTAAATACTTACGGGTTTAGCGTCATCACAAGAGTCTGAATAATTTTCTAACTTTGTAGATGTAGAATGTTGTTCGGAATATAAGTTATTACATTTATTTTCCGAGGAATGATTGCTTTCACAAGAAATAGTAATAGGACTCGGTTCTAGTGGTTTAGAAGATATATGCCGAGTTGAATGACTCGGGTTCGTGTCCCGAGGTGCAAGTAAAGAGTTAGTAATGTTTTGAGATTTAGAAATTGATTTATCATCACAAGACGTAGTATTAGTTTTATTGTGATAAGAAATAGTAGAACTCAGCTGCAAAGAATTAGTATTAGATTTAGGACATTGAAGCTGAGATGAATGACTCGGAATTGAGTTCCGAGATGTAGATTTAGAATTAGTAATTGTATAAGATTTAGGAGTTAATTTATCTCCGTAAGATTTGGTATGAGATTTAGTATAAGATGTAGTATAGCATTTCGTGTCATTTAAGGTTGGTGATTCCGGCAGACACGAGACCGGAATCGTATTTAGTTTAAATTTTTGTCACAGGAATCGAACTCGGACCCATTGGTAATGCACAAGCGCACTGCACTCGCGCCGTCGGCGCGCGGTGTTTGATGGTCACGTTGCGCTTGGTTTGCAAGTTCGCGACGTTGCATATTATATTGCCGCTTGCGACATTGTTCGATGGTGTGACCCTTGTTTTTACAATAATTACAGGTTTTTATATAATTAGAATAAGTAGGATTAGGATTTGCATTTGTATAATTAGAGTTAGTAGTATTATGATTAAAAGGATTGGGAGGAACATGATAAGATCTTTGAACATGAGAAGTGCTTTTGGCAAGTTTCGCGTTTTTTAAATAACATTCTGATGAAGAGTGCCCTGTTTTGTTACATATGGAGCACTGCTTATAATTTTTGTGAGAGTTTGATTTCGAGAGGTTAAATAATTTTTCCTCTTCGATGGCATGTTGTACAGCCTCGTTTAAGGTTGAAGGATTCCTACACCTTACAATATTAGAAATAGAATGGTCCAAGCCTAGTATAAAAGTATTCAATGCAAGTTCTTCCATGGCTGCGATTCTACCAGGAAGTTCTTTATCGTCTTTGCAATTGTAATGAATGTCGGACTGTATTTTCGTGAGGATATACTCAATTTTTAGCGAGTATTTCGTCACGTCTTCATTGTGTAATTGTTTACAGTTTTGTAAATCAATTAATAGATGTGTTGCATGTTTTTTCTCGCCAAAAGTGCTTCTCAAAAATGATTTGATTTCCTTCCAGGTCGTGAAAGTCTTTAGACAACACGCAGCCTGGGCTTTGCCTTCTAATTGAGAAATAATATATTTGCATAGTACATTTTGTTGCTCTGTAGTGGCCAAGGACATCGCATTATCGCAATTAGTTAAGAAAGCGGGGAGGGATTCTCTATCACCGCTGTATGGTTTAATGAATTTTGTTAAGACGGACAACGTGATTTTTTCAGACATTTCGTTTTCTGGAGTTTTGTTGTCTTTATCTGGCTTGGGCGGCATGATTAATTAAAATATAGTAAAATATAGACAAGTGTAAAAATTAAAAAATTGAAATAGTAAAGTTTGTAAAAATATTAGATATAAGATAATAGTTTAAACACTCACAGTATTAACAGCACTTTCACTAACATTTCACACGTGGCTAAATTGGAGCTCCAGGTGCTCAGGTTCCACGTGGCGCAGCGTAGCGGCGGTGGCTTGTAGTTGCAGCTCAAATTGCGATGTTAGCTTATGTTAACACGTGGTGGCACGTGATTAGGAGATGATGGTGGTGATGAGGTGGAGTTAGACTGGCTGGGTTGATGCGGGCTCACACTGATGTTGAGACTGACCGTCGATCATGCGGGGTTGATCAGGCTGTGATGTGGGTGATGCGGGCTCACGCTACAGGGCGGAGGCTTATCGTCGATCAAAGTTTCGGGCCGCAGGATTCGGATATCTGGGTTTCGACGAAAACCACTTACGATATCCCACTTCTGACACCAATTTGTTAGGCGGCCGTTCCGATTTGTCTTTTTAAAAAAAA
>NW_020653246.1:0-43243 GCF_003589595.1 Hyposmocoma kahamanoa | reverse complement strand
AATTATTCTTTGTTGCGATTTTGAGAAGTTAGGTTTTTTAGAGATGAAACGTATAGAGATTTGGCCGGATACCGGATATACGGCGAGCACCTAGGCCGGATAGCTGACCTACTGCCGTAAACATGTCGCGACTGGTTTACGGTAAGCATCACCATGACTGATTATTAGTGAATGATGCCCTTTCCCACTGACGATTTCATTTGTTGTGGTTACTTGGTTTTTATAAAAACGATTACAACTTAACAAATATATAACAGAAAAATATTAACAGTAAAAAAAAATCGCAAAGTTGGATCTATTTATGAAAATAAATATCACCAACTTTTACCACTTAATGCAGAAAAACTGGTGTTCACCCACCATAATTTGCCTTTATTGAAATTTGAGTATACTAAATTTACAGACAATGTTATCTCTAACTTCATAATTCTTTCAGTTACAAGTAATAAACAGATTGTCAACTGTCCTGTAGTTAGTAGAAACCCTGTATCGCGGGTGGATAGACACACAGATAGACAACCACAAATTACATCCAAACTCACGAGAGAAATAAATGCAGGCCATACAAATATTTCCCCCGGCCAGGGAATCAAACCTGGCACCTCTGCGTGGCAGACCTGCATGATAACCGTTCGGCCACAGAGGCAGTTTTATAACTAGATGACGCTGATCAATGACCTGATAGTAGGTGGTTTATATTACGTAAACAGCTGTGAATATCAACTAATTATTCTTTATTACGAAATATAAGAAGACAGTGTGTATTCCTTGTAACATTATTCAAATATTGAGCATGATTATTTTCTTGCGTGTCAATAGAACAAACTAAAAACTTGTTGTTTTCTGCTACTACAAACAAACATCGGAAGCGAAATTTCAGGACAATGTTATAAACATAACCTATATCAAGTTTATAACCCCAGCTTCTAGAGGCTGTGCTCAGTTAGCTTTTTGGATGCTTTGATAATGAATCACAAGTATTGACAGGTCTCTTTCAAAAAACTTTGGGTCACAAAACACACGGGATGTCGCCATCCTTCTTTATCATTATCACCAACACTCTCAGGCGAGGGTTTTTAGGCCACAGTCCGCCAGCTGTCCACCGCTCACGCGATACATGCAGCCGTAGACGCATACCACACCTAGAGGTGCCGGTGATGATTTTATACCGATTTATCGGATATCGAAGCTATAACAGGTAAAAGAACTAATACTAATTGCTATTTCGGTAACTACTCTAGCAGACCATAAAGTTTTTAATGCCTGGGTCTGTCATTTAAAAAAAATAAACAACTTCAAAAATACGTCACGACAATCGTGTGTGTTATTGTTTGGGCTGGTGATTTCGGTGTTTATTTATTGAAAACATACCGTAAGTAGCGTTTTTTAAGTTTACCCTGAATATAAATGTTTATAAACTATACTTTAAGGAGTAATTTCATGGTAAACGTTAGAACCACTCAAACGGAATATTATCATATTTACCCAAGTACACCAAAAATTTAATTAATGCTTTTTAAGTGCAGGATTTGCAGTGTATTACTGCATTTTATTTGAGATGTTTTTGTTGTAGTACGGAGGGTATTAATTTAGCAATGCAGAATAATAATTTTTATTTATAAAAACTTGTATTTAAACTGAATCCTTTTCTAATTTGCGAAACCAAATAGCCGCCATTTTGCGGTAGGATGAGCGCATCGCGTGAGCGGTTATGTGGGCTGGGGACTTCATGCGTGTTTCAAGGGTTGTGAGCCTTCCTCAAAAAAGCTCACGGTAAAATTGAAATTATATTCCGGTCATAAATTCCGATAAACTCAGATTTCGATCTTATTTCATTTTAAAATTTATATTTTCATCCAACTTACAAATGTTAATAGGATGGAGGGATAGGATTGTTAAAAAAAACTACATTTTTCCCAAATAGATGAAAAAAGATTTATTAAAAACAAACTTTATTTTGCTACAAATTCCATCCTGTTAACATTGGTATAAGCTTATGTTATTAAGTAAATTAATAAATACATATTGTCGCCTTAGAGTTAAAACCTCGCATACGTGTTTTCACATAGTTAGTTTATACTGATTTTTGTTGAAGAAAAAATTTTAAACTTTCTGTCAAATATAGTATCTGGAAGAGGTATTATTTAACTAATTAAAATGCTAACTACAAACATTATCGCGTTTACTACATTTTACACCACATTTTTATCTTCATCCTGAAAAATTACATAGAAATCACATAGGAGGTATTCACTCTTAGACGACGATATATTATGTAAAATAGGATATTTTGTTTCACGGAGACATTTTAATTTTTTAAATGAATAATACTGCATTTATTTTTTTTATAATATCAAATAACGGAATGAACAAGTCGTGCCCCTGACGGTAAGCTACACGCCTGTCCATAACAGTTGCAGCGCCACTCAGAGCTTTAAAACGCAAAATTCTGAGGGACACTGTCACTGCGCCCGTTACCCTGAGACATAAGTTGACAAGTCCCATGTGCCTGTAATTTCACCAGCACCCTTACTGCTTAATGCTGACATTACTAAGTAAGAAATAGGTAAGGTGGCCGTACTTTGCGACTACTGGGACGATCTGTCCCAGTAGAGCTTCTTATGAAAGAATTCTTCAAGGGAAGTATTGCCATCATACATTCTACTACATCTACTTATGTGCTGATGAAATTACTCGCACATGGGACTTGTCAACTTATGTCTCAGGGCAACGGGCGCTGTGGCAGCGCCCCTCAGATCTTTGAGATTTAAAGTTCGGAGTGGCATTGCAACTGTTATGTTCATGCGTGTCGCTTACCACCAGGTAGCACTTGTTCGTCCTGTCATCCTAAACATAAATATCAAATTTTTTTGTCTTTTAATTTAAGATACTAGGAAAATATATCCTTCTAATTGACACTTTCGATCAGCATCATAAAAACACCGAAGATTTTTTTTACATTTAGTCGGTGCGATTCCCAGATGATGCAAGCAATTTTTTAAAAAGTTATTGACTGATGTATTAGGGTGATAGCACCGATGATCGATATTGTAATGGAAGCGTGACTTTAAATTTGAAGATTTATTTCTTAAATAAATAAACAATGTACACACTCATTGCCCACTAAGGAAACCCAGTACCGCGGGTGCCATGGACACACACATGGAAGACCGCAAATTATACCCAAACTCATGAGATAAATAAATGTAGATAAAGTACAAATATTTCTCCCAGCCCGGGAATCGAACCCGAGACCTCTGCGTGGCATACCAGCATGGTAACTGTCCGGCCAAAGCGACAGTTAGTTTCATTTTTAAACATATTTATCAATAGCAATTGGTTTACTTGATTCAAGAAAAATTGTACTATAGTATGTTTCATAAAAAAGTTATTATAATTATTACTAAAAAACCTAAACAAGAATTCTATAAATCTCCAGTTAATGAACACCAAAAATCCACTAATTAACTAACCAGTAATCAACACTGACCAATAATGAACAACCAGTAATTGACCTCACCCATAAAAAACGTGTTACTGCGATAGAAAATTTTGTCCTAAACCTTATTAGAAATTAATTTTAAAAAGATGTCGGACACTAGCGCCACCACTGTACTAAACTTACTGTTAAACATAAAATAATGAGTCTATGCAACAAAATATCCTATCAACAATATTTTAAAGTAGTTTCCCTCCGTGTCCCAAAGTCGTGGGACTCCTCGTACATTCTAAAAGCATAACAGTATATTATATTGGTTAAAATAGTAACTACTCGTATACTTCATTTCAAACCATTTCATCCGGCCTTGGACGGTTTAGTGATGGCCAATTATAATGCCAAGTACAAATCGATTAATTAATTGAATGAATCGATTTATAATTGAGTCACACTAGCGGTTTTCCTTACATAAAATATAAAAGCATATTTAACATTTCCGATATCTTAATTTTTAATCCTCCTTCAAATCCTTACACTTAGATACTGGTTCAATTGCGCTTGAAATTTTCGATTTACTGATCGATTACAAAAACTTTAATTGAATGAACCGATTGTGATTTGATGATTTTCCGTACAGCACCATGTAACCATAAACAATTCATCTCTATAATTAAAACATAACCTCACTTTTTGATTACCATATTTCAAATATGATTTTACTATGCTATTCAAATGAATGTTCTTGGAAAAAGTGATGAGATATCCAAATCAAAATCTTCGTAATATACGTGACTGAGTTACTTATTCAATTTATAATGATTGCTCTAAAGTAATTCTAAAATTATAACCAAACCGATTTGTTCACTTTTCGTCTAAATTGGATAGGAACAGACCATTTAAAGCATTTTTCATATATCTTTGGTATTTACTTCATAGTAAATTTGTACTCTCTTTAATTACAGAAGCCCCTAAATGCGTTTTGTAGCTTATTTTATAAACTGTTAAAATATTAAAACCAAATATTTTCTTTGTTTCTTAGGTAAACTAATTTTATTAACACATTAAACTGTCGCATATTTATTAAACTCTACATACATACATACATACAGCTCATTCGTAAGGCAGAAGAATGAGTAAGAAACTTTTGAGTTGAGTTTGTAAATAAATATTTTCTACACGTTTATCATTTACTAAAATATACAAGTCGGCGCCTGCTATCACTTTAAACGTAATTTATTAAATTTATGAGATAAACGATACTAGGCTACCTACACATCAGGGCCGTGCCCGGGACGTGGACGGGGCGTGCTAGTTTGCATAAACCGCGGGCCCGTCCCGGCGCCGGCCCGGACATGGACATGTGTGAACGAGTTCACACAAAATAAACTCTGCGATATTTTTTTGAACCCCTAATGGAGCACGGCCCGTCCACGTTCCGAATATGTGTGTATAGGCTTTAATGGTTTCTTTGATTATAAATGTCACGTCAGTGCAGACAACTCAAACTGGGCATGGCCGGAGAGAGGGGGCTTTTTGTGTAAGTTGCTTGGACAGTGAAGGCGTACTGCCTCGCTCTCTCTGAACTTGCCGCGTGATATTTAGAATCCGTTTTAACCTCATCCATCTCTTATACTTTCGGATTCATTACTGTGAGAAGTGCATAAACAGCTGAATGAATGAGAGGGAATAAGCCGATTATCAAGTAATTCCTAACTAAATCGGCGTTGAAGGCGTTGCCTTCGACGTCTCCCTTTCGGGCCTTCACTCCGCCATACATATTTCAAATAAACCTAGTGAACTTCCAAGAGCTAAACGGGCCACTGCCGTGGATTTTTGTTATCCAAGTACACAAAAGTTTTAATTTGAATAGTTGTAAACCTCCTAAATGGAAAATTTTGAATATTAACCGGAATCTTATTATAGAATAGTGTAGGGATACATTTAACATTTTGTAATAATTTTCAAGTCTAGTATTGGTACATGCCCCGCGCGCTACAAGTCGTTTCTTCACCGCCGTCCGTATAACTTGTGTAATCGTAAATGTAATTAATGGAGTCAAAATTATACGGTATCCACATGGAATATCAATATGTTATTAATTCGCCATGAAGAAGACGACATCTATACCCTAAACTGGTGACCTCGACGTGATGAACACACAACCTTCTGATATTACGTCGGGGTCACCAGTTTAAGGTATATAGATGTGGTCTTCTTCTTGGCCATCGCCATGTCATAGAACGAAATATAAAAGAAAGGCGTAAGCGACAAATAATAAAACGTCATTTTACTTGAAAAGTATGACATTAAAAAATCCTCTTTACAGCCTGAAGGGACAAGGTACCATTTTTACTACATTCGGTTATTTAATTTAATTCTTTTCGTTTCACCTATCGTGTTTTGTTTTACCAATAAGTTGATTAAAACCTTAAAATAATCCTTTTGCAGTTACTAAAAAAAAGCTGTTTCAGATGCAAAATAATATAATATATCCTAGTAAGAAAGTCAATTGCTACTTTTGGTTCTCGGAAGTTGATGTTTCAGACTCGTAAACTATGTCATAGCATGCAGGCACAGTCGACCGTAATGTCGTAAATGAAGCCCACGGGCTTTGTCATTACATTACTCCATTAGTTTTTTTATTTAATTGCGTTGTACTTTTCTTATACGTCAAAATTAAATAAAAAGTTTTATGCTCGAAAAATCTTAATGTATTTCGTATACCTGTAAGCTTGAAGTATATAAAACCCTAAACATTTGCAATTCAACTACATTTTAGAGTATATGCACACGGCGTTTGTTACACGCGTCGACGACGCGCGTAAACGAGCGCCATCTACGGCGCCATAAACGCGCGTCATCTACGCGTATACGCACTGCAGACGCGCTGTAATGTATCGGATCAAACGCGCGCAAACATCGCGTTGCAAGCAAGAAGCTTATATTATATTCCACTTAAGGGTGTGTTAGTTGTTCCACCTCCACGTGTGCGAAGTCCTTGAGCAGTCTGTGATAACATGTTGTCACAGAACGCCCAAGGATGTAGCCGGTACACCCTGGGGCCAACACTGACAACTCCCGGCTTCAGTCTGAGAATTGTCAGTGAGAGCGCGAAGCGATCAACACGGTCCGGCCATGCGTTTCTGGGGGTGGACCATGGCACGTGGTGGGCAGTCTAAACTTACACCCTCCTGCGTTAATGCCTACGCAGTTGAGCACTGTACGCATTACGGGATGAAGGAATCCTGGGGGGTTGAGCCCGAGCGGGGTGTTCCTGCTAAACGGTAGCCCTGTGATTAGCCAACACAGGGAAATGGCATTGTGTCCCGTCAGAGGGCCACAGGCGAGGTGCGGGGGAGACGGACGCGGCAATGCTGACGGGGTGAGTATGTGCGGAACACCTGGCTGGCTTTGATCAGGTCAGCCAGCCGCACATTTCGAGCCCCCCATTGTCGCGCAGTGAGCTCCTAACTCCTGCACCTATACTCTCCTGACAATCCTGGTGTCCCGAATGGGACATACCCAAAGGTGCGGGCTCCGTGGTGGGTGGGAAGTCAGGAGAGTGAATCTAAAAACATAACAACATGGATACCAATGATCGTTCTTTGTTAAAAATTAATACCCAAAACCCAAAACCGGCGGTACTGGAGGGGAAACTCAAAAGTGCCATACAATAAATTCATTCAGGAACAGGTACTGGGGTATTCTCAGAAGACCTCAATATCAGGATATCAGCACCGCTTGGTGACCACAACACAGTACTCCAGGCTGAATGCATGGGCATCAAGTTGGCGGCAGAAGCAATCATAGCGAGAAGAGTAAAGAACTACTCCATTCGAATACTCTCCGACAGTATGTCAGTACTTCAAGCACTATGACATAAACTCAGGGCTCATTTACGAATGCCATCAAGCACTCATGGAGGTATGTATGTATACAAAACCACGTAACTCTTCAGTGGATTAAAGGACACAGCGGCTCACGTGGCAATGACGCAGCAGATGAACTAGCCAGGAAAGGGTCGGAGACGGACGCTGTAGGACCAGAACCGATAGTGTCCCTCCCCTACCAATAGTCCAGAACAACTATACACAAAGGTACAAAATCTTCACATAATAATACATGGACCACCCTTACGGTTTGTAGACAGGCGAGGGAAGAACTCCCAACGCTCAATGCGAGATAGACATATTAATTAAACTTAAAAGGCAAGAGCTTCGCACTCTAACTGCCGCCCTAACGGGTCATGGTCCATACAATAAACACCTTTTCAATTTAGGTATCACAGACAGCCCTCTATGCAGAGCGTGCATGGAGGGGGAGGAAACGGCTGCACACATCCTACTTCAGTGCTCCGGCGTGGCCAACTACAGGGCGAAGTACCTTGGAGTGTCAAGGTCGCTCCCCGAAGTCTTCAGCAAACCAAGGAGGCTGCTGAGATTCCTGGAAGAGCTTGGGTGGCACGAGTAGGACCCTGCACCACACGCAAAATAGGCGCCTTGTCGTCGAGTTGCGGATACCAGCCCGTTGCACCAAGTACCAAGTATATTCCATGGAGTTTACACTTAGAATTTCATGTAGTTGCTTCATTTAAAAAACGAACTGAAATTAATAAACTAAAATTAAAACTATCTCCTAACAAAATTGCGCGATACATACGCGTGGCCATAGCGCGTCTGCGCGTATACGCGCAGATGACGCGCGTCGTCGGCGCGTATACAATACGCCGTGTGTGTGCTCTTACTAAATTCATTTTGTAAATCCAAATTCTGCCATATATATACTATTATGACATTATTTATTTTATATCAAATACAACACGGCTATATGCGTGTTTGCCTTTTGCAACATTTTAGTTATGAGTTATATACGTATTATCTATGGAAAAATAGCTGGCCATCACATCATTATGTAAAACAAACATTAGAAGATTACAAAGCTTTAGTTATTAAAGACTCTTTTAAGGCCTCTTTCACACTGCTCCACGCCGTGCAACGGTGTGCGGTGCAGCATTTTTTCAACATTGTACCAAAGTATCTTAGTTTGCATAAAAAACTCGCGCCGTGCAACAACACTGACAACACTTATCACGCGCCCTCGCGCGAAGAAGCGCAGCGAGACACAGGGTATGGCACTATGTCTTTCTACTTTTGTGGTAAGGCAAACTGCACTGCACAATAGACTTGTACCTGCTCGTCTTTAGAGGGAGCGATCCCTGTGTGTGTGTTGACGCATTGCGTCTCCGCCGCACCGTTGCGTGGTGCCGAGCAGTGTGATAATCGCCTAATACACTCTCGTTAGTAATTCCTTATCTACCGCACTCAATATACAAACTATAACTTTTTTAAAAGGCTAGATGCATGGTAGCATTATTTTCAAAAACAGAACACCTACTCCACCTGAAGCTGCTTTAGCTGCGGCCAAAACGATTTCTTTGGCTGTGTTTACATTACTTATTTATATATGCCCCTGCCCACGGTACCACCAGCCGCGGTCAAGCCACCAGAGGCGGCCACCGATTGCGGCCACTAGTGTGGCTAGAAATCGTCCATTTTCCCAAATTCCCAGCATTAGACAAAGAAAATAGGACTTACGAATATAACTTCATTTTAAACTTTAGATTTTACTTTGACAGGTCACGATTTTTATATTTAAAAAAATAACACTGATCAAACAGTTGCTATATGTTGCTAAATATTTGTCTTGCTAAAACCAATTATTGCCTATCAATGTAAATTGATAGAATTCCCTAGATCTCGCGACTAAGTCGCTTAAAACGGCACCACTGACGGACGGGGGGAAGCCGGCGACTATGAACGAGTAAATATCACTCGACGTAAGTAGCGCGGGCCACTCGTGGTCGTGGTCATTCAAACGCTTAGTTGGCGCCGATGCAATATAAAACGTGTTCGCGTTTGGTGGCCGCCACTAGTGACCCAATGGACGGGCGCCTTTATAGAGATGCATTATTCCGTTATGACGTTTTAATGTGCCTTTCGTAGCTTTTCTTAGTGTGTTTTTGATTTACAATTGAATTTATTTGCTTTAGATGGTTGTTTTATATGCTCAGGCAGTTTGTTGCATATTTTATTGATATTGCGTATAGGCTCGATTACGAAACTTTAATTTTGATATCGGTAATACTATCTCTGGGTCTTCTTCTCAAGAGCAACTCCGCGGTTCCTATTAAATTTAACTTCTACACTGTATTTGCCGACATTTAACTTTACCTCCCCATTACCAATTCTCCAATCACCAGGATCTATTTCATCATTGCCTTCATCATCATTCGTGTTAGGTACATTTTTATCGCGAGGATTAGGAAATAAAGGCTCATAGTAAATCAAATTATTGACAAGAACTTCAAGTTTGTCCGTTATAAGAATCGTGATATTGACACCATTTTTAATCAAACCTGGTGTGCAAGTGGCGACGTGGTCCCAGTTGCCGTTCACGCATTTCATGAAGCCCAGGAGTCCGGAGTGGTAGTAGTTTGGAGCTCGACAGGTAGGTTGCACTATTGTGCCCGATGGTTCCTGAGAAGAACATAAGTTTAGAAGGTATAAAGTGAATAATATATCGCACTGTTAATTCAATAGTATATTAACTCAAAAAGTGTATTTTTTGATAATTGATGAAAAACTAATTACTCACTTCTCGTGAAATATTATTAAAATTTATGTACAGCTTAAAATTTATTGCAGACATCTAAACAAATTCCTATTTTGGTTGAAAAATAATAGCGAGAAAATTATTTAATATTTTTAAGTAAGGATAGTTTTCACCAGAACTCGCCACAAAAAGTTTCTCATTTTGATTTAAGTAAAGACATCTTTCATAGAGATGACCAGAGGGCGCCACTAGGAGTTAACACACTGTTTCATTATTAATTTTAATAAATATAATATAAGTGACCAGTTCTTTGTGAAAAGTGTAACAAAACGTTAATTACTACCACAAATATGGACAATAATCGTTTGTGAATAAAATCGTGTTTAAATAGTGTAGAAAATTATTATAGTGCTAAATCTGTGCTGGAACATGAAAATACAAATATCTCATATTATTAAAAAGGATGGACGTAGATGGTAGAGTGAAATACGTTGATTTAAAGAGACATGTTTATTGTTCGGTCTCCAGAATATAAGTAAGTAAATAATACAATATAAAATAAAATGTAAACTTAAATGCTAACCAAGCAATACGCACCACATGTTGCAGTTAGACTATAAATATAGTCTATCTATACTACATTATAGGGGTTCCAGAGAAAAAAAATGTGTTGCTTGTTACTTGTTAAAACACATTTTTTTTAAACTTAATTACAAGAAATTCTTAATAATTACTTAACAGTCCAACAAACGTTTACTAATTAATTTACAAACAATTTAGTATTATTCTTATGTGTTATATATTCTTTGCCATCTTTCAAAATTTTTACATTTGGTGACAAATCTTCAATAACAATATATGGTCCTAAATAAATGTTATCTAATTTACTCCCTACTTGGTTTTTCAACAAAATAAAATCATCTTTCTTATATTTTACAGTATTTATATGTTTATCGTAATTTATCTTTCTTAAACTTTTCCCATCTAATAAATTATTTCTAGCGTCGGCGTGTGCTCGTTGTAACCTGTATCTTAGTAGTAAAGGATAAGCATCAGGATTATATAAAGGTTCAACATCAGAACACAACAAATTATTTGGCAGATTACAAAGTTTTCCAAACACTAGTTCGTATGGAGTGTATTGTGTCTCGGTATGCACGGTTGTATTATATGAAAAACACCAAAATGGTAGCCAAGTGCTCCAGTCAGTCGAATTATTACTACACTGTATCCTAAGAAACGCTCCTAAACTTTTATGTGTGTTCTCTAACGAACCTATAGTTTCGTGGTGATACGCGGTCGAGTGAAGTTTGTTAATTTTTAATAATTCACATACTTCAACCATAACTGACGACATGAACTCTGTGCCTTGGTCCGTAATTATCTCTTTTGGGATACCATATCTCAATATAAAATTATTTACAAACAAACTAGCAACTGACACTGTATCCTTTTTTTCTAGCGGATACGCTTCTACATATTTAGTAAAGTTACATTGCAGAGTTAAAATATATTTACTATTATAATTATCAATATCTAAAGGTCCCATTAAATCTAAACTAACCCTTTCAAACGCTGTACTAGGAGTAGTTGTAATAACCATCGGTTCCCTAGTATGCCTGTTCGAGTGTTTCTGAATTTGACAACTCTTACATTTTCTTACGAATTCTGTGACATCATTAGTAATTCCTGGCCAGTAGTAATATTTCTTAATATTATTCAGCATCCTATTTACCCCCGCGTGGCCACTGGTGGGTAATAGATGAAAGTCATTCAATATTACAATTTTAGTATCTTTTTCAGTTACTGTTACTACGTCATTCAATACTAATACCTTAGGAAAATCACTTAGCTTATTAATTTCCTTTAATAATATATTTATAAAATCTTTATCGCGCTTTCTTTTTATAATAACGAGCTCGTTTAATTTTATTTCTTTACAAAAATCTTGTAATTCTCTCGCTAACACACTTACGGTAGATAACGATCGAGACATTACATAAATAGCCGATTTATCGGGCACAAAAACAAAAGAACCATTTTTACTATACAAGTTCTGTAAATTCACTATCTGCTTCATTGCAGTCTTATTTGCGCTTAATATTAGTTCTACGCTGTCAGTCGGTCGTTTGAGAATTTCCACTACTTTAGGTTGATCAAGCTTAGAAGCGGTGTGATTCTCACGGGTCAAGTCAATAATATTGTCATTATTAAGTTTTCGAGCTTGTGCTCTTGTCATGACCGATACAACATGCTCATGCATATCTTTCAATTCCTTAGAGTTCATCGGTATGCGGCTCAATGCATCTGCAGCTGCGTTGTGCCGTCCCGGAACATAACTGATATCAAAATCATACTCTTCCAAATAGAGTCTAAACTTTGTTAAACGGCTTGATGGATCGGTCATATTAAATAAATAAATCAAAGGCCTGTGGTCAGTTTTTATTTGAAACTTCTTGCCATACAAATAGGGCCTAAAATGACGCACAGCCCACACAATAGCCAGTAGTTCGAGTTCGATGACTGGGTATCGTGTTTCAGCTGGTCTTAGATTACGACTTGCGTACGCTACTACCTTGCCATTACTATTAGACAAAACGGCGCCTAAACCTAGCTTTGATGCGTCTGTTTGTAAAACAAACGTATTACCTTCTGAGAAGTCTGGATAATCTAAGATGGTAGGACTAAGTAGGATTTCTTTAAGTTTTTGGAAAGCCTTTTCACATTCAGTTGACCAGTTAAAAGAGACATTTTTCTTACATAATGCATTAAGTGGATGTGCTATTTCTGCGAAATTAGGTATAAATCTCCTGTAATAGTTAGCAAACGCTACAAATCGTTTAATATCATCTACACATGTTGGAACAGGATATTTCTGTAAAACATCTATTTTCGATGGGTCGGGAAAAATTCCATCTGAAGTTATTTTGTGGCCTAAATAAATAATTTCTTTTTGCAAAAATTCACACTTTAATGGGTTTAATTTCAAGTTAACTTGTCTAAATCTTTCCAGTACTTTAACTAAATTTTTGTTATGGGTTTCAAGACTATTACCAACTACAATACAGTCATCTAAATAAATTAGACATGCCTGATAGTTCAAACCCGTCATGGCTATAGTCATCAGTCGTGTGAAAGAACTAGGAGATGTTTTTAATCCCATCGGGCATCTCTTCATTTGATATTGTTTGTCAGTTGTAAAAGCTGTATATTTCCTAGATTGTTTTTCTAAGGACAACTGATAATAACCTTGCGATAAATCTAATTTAGAAAAATATACATTATTTGCCAAAGAATCTAAAATGTCAGTTATATTCGGTAAAGGGAATTTATCGTCCTGTATTACGTTGTTTAAGTGACGATAATCCACAACTAATCTCCATTTTTTCTCTCCTGATCTATCTGTCTTTTTGGGAACTAACAAAACTGGACTTGACCACTCTGATGTGGTTTCCTCAATAATATCATTTTTTAGCATATCGTCTACTTGTTTCTGTATTTCACCTTTAAGTGCCTTAGGTAGCCTATAAGGCTTGGTATACACTGGTGAAGTATTGTCTTTTAATTTTATGGAATGTTCATATAAGTTGGTAGTAGACAATGTATCGCCTGGTAAATGAAAAACGTCGGCGTATTTAGCGCACACGTTTTCTATACTTATCTGCTCCTCTTCATTTAAATAAGAAGGCAAGTCAAGTAAATTAAAAAGTTGTCTGATTCTATCTGGCGATATCTTCTCATCATCAAATTGGTATACGTTATAATAGTTTAAACTATGAATATCTACATCTTTAATATCTACTCTGACTGGTTTGTCAGTCGTATTGAGCATGCGAATTGGAATAAGTCCATACTTTGGTTTCACAATTACTCCCGCTGTGTACACACCTTTATGTACTTGTTTTGCTAAGACAACGCATTCACTGATGTGTGCCGTAGGTACGTGTCGAATTACTTCACATCGTGGAGGAATTATTATTTGATTTTTATCAAACTGAACAGTTACGCAGTGGTCTTGGTTTTCCAAACTCAAGGTACCATCTTTGTAACTCAACACTGCGTTATACTTTTGGAAAAAATCTTGGCCGAGTATCCCGTCTGCGGCGCAAGCTAAGTTCTTGAAAACATAGAACTTTTGTTTAAAAATTACCCCTTCAAGTTTTATATCTAAGTAAATATAACCTTCTGATTCTAAATTACCACTTATCCCCTTAATTAAAATACTATCTTTCCTAATCAACTTAAGTAACTCAATATTATGTGCTAGTCGTTCATATTTTATTACGCATAAGCTGGCTCCACTATCAATTAACAAGTTCAATTTCTCATTATTTCCTAAATATGACATTACTGTAAAGAAATTATTGTAACTAAAAATATTATGAGTGCACTGTTTAGGCACGAAAAAATTTGCTATTCTCAGTATTTCGCAAACCTTCCTGAGTCACTATCTCATGCACGTTATGCTGAACCCGTGAAAAGTGAGCGCGGCCACCGCGTGACTGCTGACGCGAGTCACGTGTGTCTTTACTTCTATGCCTGGAATTTACAAAGGTACTTCTTTGACCTTCGTTACCATGATTTCTATTATAATTATTTGCATTATTTTTATATCTTGAATTCTTGTGACCGTTATGGTAACTGGAAGTATTTGTTCGGCCATAAGAACTGCGTTTGTAAGAACCTTGTGAAAATCCGCGATTATAGGCAATCGGCCTAAACTGCATAACCTGCTCTGACTGCTGTGACGACATTATACTTTCATCACCAGCTACCCTAATAGCTTCGGGAAGCGATGTGAGCTGCCGTGAAGCTACAATGGTGCTCAACCTTGAGTCGGAGAGCCCATCTGCGAATCGTTTGATCGCAGTTTTCTCGTTAAGAGGACGCAATATGTCAAATTTAGCGCTATCCTCATCGGACTGAGCTAATGTCAAATTTACAAACAACTCCTCTAGCTCCGTCCCAAATGCCTCTATCGATCTACGTCCCTGTTTTGCTCTGAAAAGCTGTGTTTGTAAAGCTTCTGTTGATTTTTTAGGCAACAAAAACTTCCTAATATCCTGTACTAAATCTTTCACAGTAGAGTACGTGCTTTTTAACCTTAATTTAGCACTAGGTGATAGTCGAGTTTTTAATACAAATTCGATCAATTGAGTCTGTGTACTGTTATTTATTAAAGAACTGTATAATAAAATGCTATCAATTAATTGTTTAGTAACGAGATCTTGACCGTTCATCACCGGTAACAGGGAAATGGCGGTTTTTATATCAAACGAACTCGCCATTGTTGTTTGAGTCCCTGAATCTACGTGTGCTAATAATAATTTAATTTTCTTATAATATACTCTTGATTTCGCTAATTAAATGTTGAAAATATTGAAAAGCTTCTGAGCTTGGCTTTTGTTCGTCGACCTCTTTATTTAATTGAGACACAATATCTTCCAACGTTCATAATAGCTAGTAGCTTCTTCTAATTTCTTATAAGCAATATCTTTTTTACGTCTCTCTGGACCGATTTTACACAAATATTCTCTTAAATGATCCAACTTAATATGAATCTCCTTTAATTGCTCAGACATACATAAAATTAAACTCGACTTTGTATACCTACTGTATACCTACAAAATAATAAAAGAATATTCTAACTTACATTATAACATAATTCACTCCGGACGTATGTTGAACCGCACGAAAGTAAAGATGACTCATGAAGACGCTTGACGTGGTCCTTGCCGACTCCGTGGTTGATGACACGATGCGCTCCGTCGTAGTGCTGCATGCCGCATCACTGATGGGTGGGCCGGGCTATACCCTGGACTCCGTGGGCCGGGATTACCCTGGACACCGCTGCTACATGGGCCGGGCTATACCCTGGACTTCGTGGGCCGGGATTACCCTGGACACCGCGCGTACGCTTCTTTCTTCTTTCTTGCAGTCTTCTATAACGTTAACTCTTCTTTTTTTTCCATTTTAATCTTCTGTAATGTTTCTTCTATAATTTTTCTTTCATGATTTTTCTTCTATAATTTGTCTTCTATTCTTTTCTTCTATAATCTATTCTTCAATATAATTTTGCTTCAATTAGTTTTCTTCTATAGTTTTTCTTCTTGATCTTCTATAAATTGATCTTCTTTTTTCTTTCTTGATATTAAATTTTCTGTCTTGAAATCTTCATTGTTATGTTGTTCAAATTAACTGTTCTTCACAAAAGATAAGTTCGCTGGTATGGGTCGCCATCTCATATTATTAAAAAGGATGGACGTAGATGGTAGAGTGAAATACGTTGATTTAAAGAGACATGTTTATTGTTCGGTCTCCAGAATATAAGTAAGTAAATAATACAATATAAAATAAAATGTAAACTTAAATGCTAACCAAGCAATACGCACCACATGTTGCAGTTAGACTATAAATATAGTCTATCTATACTACAAATATATTAAGTAAGTGAATACTCATTAAAACAAGTTGATAACTCAGTAACAGAACTAGACTCATAGAAAGTAATATTGTTTTGGAACATAGTTGTATTTTCAAAATTTGTGATCAGGAAAGCCGTTGTAAATATTTGGCCCATTTTAAATGAATTGAACTTCGGACTACCTACTCAGAAGTATCACATTCTACGAACAACTTAAAAGAAAAAAGCTATTCATAATTTGCATCTGTGACGTCAAGTGCATGGTGGTTTAGTGGTTTAGTGGTCTTACTACAAGTTCTGTCAACTACATCGAGTTCAAACCCACTGGGCAACAAAAGAATTAGAAAAAAAAAAACTGAGGCGCCATCTAGTGAAAGTTGCGGTAATTAAGCAGCTACATCTAATAGCTTCTCCAGTACTCACTAGAGGGAGTAAGTAGTACAATCTAGCTATATAAGGTTGGTCAAGACCAAATATGGCCCTCAAAAAATGCGAAAAATGTAATCTTGATATAAAAGACAGGCACATCCTAAACTGTACATTTTGCAGCTGTTCTTATCACGTAACGTGCACAACTGTATCGTCTCCGAGATTCCGCATTATGACAACTGATCATAAAAAAAAATGGAAATGTGATCGCTGCTATTCGGCTTCAAGTGCAAATATGGAAAACTCCACACCTAACAATAATATAACCACTCGGACAAAGAATAAATTGGTCATAAATATTTCTACCGAAAACTCGTTCGGCTCACTATCAGAAAGTGAGGAAATTGGTGACACAGTTCTACTACATAATTTAGAATTAAATAGAAGCCTTCCTGAGAAACTGAATCATGACAAAACCCAGGAGATTGAAGAACTTCAACATAAAATCAATACACTTTGTAGTAAACTGGAGTCAGCCGAGCAGGAAATTGACAATCTGTTGTCAGAAAATTATGCACTTCAAAAGCAACTAAGCAGCCAAAAACTGAAAGTGAATTGTCTTAGCACATTAAGCAAGGCTTCGCCGAAGTCTAGGATACAGTGCAAAAAGAATAGACAAAAAAAACAAATTACTAAAACAGTACTGGATTTTGCAGATTTATCAAAAGATTACAGAGAACAAGAAACTCGTTCGATTAATATTTCAAATATTATTACGATGCCCACAGACGACATAAGTAGGTCACCAGCAGTAAGCATAGAGCTACAGGACGTTCCTTTATCTAACGGACAGGAGGATGGAGAGAGGGAAATAAACCATTCCCCATCCCTAACGGAAGATAAAGAAGAGATTTCGTCATTTAAATTGTCAATTCGTAAAAAAAGGATTCTTCTGTTGGCTGATGAGACTGGTCGTGCATTCAGAAACATGCTAGAGAATATTCTTGGTGAAGATTACACAATAACTTCCGTCTTGAGACCTTATGCATCCCTTAGTCAAATTGTCACCAATGAAAATAATAATATTGAGCTATGTCATAACGAATTTACAAAAAAGGATTATGTAATAGTATTAGCTGGTACTCATGACAAAGATTTAAACTGTTTTAAGAATGCCCTAGATCATTGCTTCAAATCATTACTAAATACTAATGTGCTAATAGGGAAAATTTATAATAATCAATGTTTCAATGTATATAAATTAAATGAACTGATGGTAAATAGGTGCTTAAATATGTCTAATGTACGTTGTTTTGACCTAAGTTTTCGCAACAATAATGTTATAGATAGATTTAACACTTGTAGGTGGATTGGTTTAGACATTATGTTACTTAACTATAAGAACAACCAACAAATTAATTCTACAAAGACAGTGAAAAGTATACACACACAAACAGAAAAAAAGTTTTTTCTTGACTAATGTTTCGGTAAATGAGAATTTTCCATTATATAGATCAAATACTTATCAAAATTATAATAATGATCTAAAAAATCCCACTTTAAATATATTGTTTCAAAATGTGTGTGGTATAACTAAGAGACGAGATCAATATGAAATATACCTAGAGGAATTAGAACAGAGACAAAACGTTATATGTCTATGTGAACATTTTTTGAATGAGAGGACAATACATTTTTTACATTTTGAAAATTATGAGTTATGTACATATTTTGCCAGAAAGCAAAAAATAAGAGGGGGAGCTTTGATTTTACTTCAGAAGGGTAGGAAAGTTGAAATAATTGACTGTAAAAGATTTAGTAGAGTTGACTGTCTTGAAGTATGTGGAGTGAAAGACTTGATCTCTAATATTCTTATTTTTTGTTGTTACCAAAATTGCTTTGACATATTTGTAGAAAGACTTGAATTGTTGTTGCAGCATTGTTCTAACAAAAAAGTTATAATATGTGGTGATTTTAATGTCAACATGCTTGACAACAAAGACGAGAAACATAAAAGATATTTTTGCAATTTACTTAAGAGTTACAACTTTAGACATCTTGTGAATTCGGTTACATTCCAGCGCAATGAAACGCAGTCATCCATTGATAATATTTTAACAAATATGCAGCTAAGTGAAATTTTTAGAGTTGAGGTTGACCATAACGGGCACTCAGACGGACATGCTGCCTTATTGACTTCAATTCTAATGGAGAAAAAAAATGGGAAAAAAATATTTAGAGCCAGCTATGGTTGTTAAAAGAAGAAAGTTCAATAAAAGGAACAAAGAAAATTTTCGAAATAGAATATTAGAAGAGAATTGGTATACACATGGTGTAAACTCGTTTTTGCAGGCATTTACTGGAATCTTTTGTAACAGTTTTAAAAAAACTAAGAAAAAACTTAACCTCTACAAACATAATAAAATAGGATGGCTGACAAAAGGTGTTAAAATATCAAGCAAAATGAAGAGGTTTTTAGGTAGCAATACAATTAAAAATCACGAGTCTGTAACGAACTATAGGCATAGATATTTAAGTATTTACAGAAAAGTTTTACGATGGGCTCGGCGTTTCTCAGTACAATCCAAAATAAATATGAATGTAAATTGTTCTAAAGGCATATGGCAAACAGTAAACAAGCACACTAACAGAAATAAAAAAACAGTCCCAGAAAACTTTGTACTTAAAATAGATAATAAAATTATTCAAGACTCAAAAGAGATTGCTATGATCTTTAGTGACAATTTTGATCATGGGAAAAATTCAGTTCAGTCCAAATTAGATACTGCCCTAACAATATTACATGACAGCACAAGACGCGTGGAATACAATATGGAGTCCTGCATGACTGACGGTAGTGAAGTGCATAGAATAGTCAACAAAATGAAAGCAAAAAATTCGAGCGGCTATGATGAAATTCCCATAACCCTAATTAAAGAAAATATTGATCTTCTTGCGGAACCATTAGCATACTTTTATAACTATGCTTGAAGGAAAGTGTTTTTCCTGAACAGTTAAAGTTAGCTAAAATAATTCCTGTGCATAAAAAAGGCCCAAAAACGGATCCTAAGAATTTTAGACCTATCTCTCTTCTTCCAACTCTTTCCAAAATATTTGAAAAGATAATCAAAGCTCGGCTAGTTTCACATTTTACTCGATACTCAGTACTACACCCTAGACAATTTGGATATCGAGATGGTATCGGGGCTAGTGACGCTATAGACACTTTAATTAGTGATATAATGAGAGAAATCAACAAGAAGCAGAAAGTAGCCGGTCTTTTTCTTGATTTAAGTGCAGCTTTTGACTCAGTGAATCACGATTTATTAATCGCTAAATTGGAGCATTATGGCGTCAGAAATAATAATCTTGAACTTTTGAAATCTTATTTAGGCAACCGAAAACAATTTGTAGAGATAAAAGACGTTACTGCTGATGGTAATCAACTAGTGCAAACATCAAAAATTGTAAAAGTGACGAGGGGAGTCCCACAGGGATCAGTATTAGGACCAATATTTTTTATCATATTTATAAATGACCTTATAAACTACATATATAACTTTGACGCTAGTATAAGACTATTTATAATTAATTTTGCTGACGATACTAATGCAATTATATCCTGCAAGGATAACAGCCAATTGAATCACCACGTAAATAACACACTTAATGCTTTTGACAACTGGTTCAGAGCTAATGTATTACAAATTAATCCATCAAAAACGAATATTGTATTATTTAAAACCACTGCACGAAACAGGGATACCTTGGATGTTCAGTTGAATGGTAGACATATAGAAATTAAAGATGTAGTAAAGTTTCTCGGGATTCATATTGATAACGCTTTAAATTGGAAACATGAGCTCATATCGTTGGAGAATTCTATCAGTTCTGCCTGTTATGCCTTGCGTAGTTTGAGAGAAGTGCTTACTAGAGAACAATTAAAGTCGGTCTATCATGCTTTGATTGAATCAAAAATTCGTTATAGCATTGCATTATGGGGTAACAGTTACAAATACAATGCAGAGGGCGCTTTTGCTTTGCAAAAAAGGGCTATTCGCACTATGGTACGAATTCCCCCTTGGGAGTCATGTCAGCAACATTTCAGGAGTTTGGGTATACTTACTGTACCTAGCTTATACATCATGGTGTTACTAACGGGACTTTTAAAAAGGAGAATGAACTTTGAATCAAATGTAGAGCAAAGTGAACGAGAAACTACTAGGAGGAAAGATTTGAAACATATTATTGATCCCAAATTAAATATTGTGACGCACTGCCCCCAGTATCAGTCTGTGAAATTGTTTAATAAATTACCCGTGGACCTTAAAATAATGAATGACATAAATATTTTTAAACAAAAATTGAGATCTTTATTATTGGAAAAATGCTGCTACTCAATTCAAGAATTTTAGAATTTTAAGTTTTAAATTAATTAACATTGCTGTAAATTATTATTATTATTTTTATTGTTATGACATTGTAAATTGCTTAATTAATTCATTATCTACTTATAAGTTGACATTCAGACACAATTTGTATATTATTTTATGAATAAATGATGATTTGATTTGTTTTTCGTGACATTTTAAAGACGGTTATATTGACGTATAGAGATTCAAATTTTACATTCAGTAGCTATAATCTTGAATTTCACTTGTTTTGAGTTACAACACTATTATAATAGCAGTGCGATATATTTTTAAATGCCTTCAAAAAAAGGACGTTTCTCAGATCGATTGTCTTTTTTTGTGTGTGTATGTTAAACGATATGTTCTATATTTGTGAACAGATTACGATGATTATTTTTGCTGGAAAGGTATTAAGAGGGAGTACATCAAAAGTAAGTAAAGGTCCCATTCAAAGATATTCCTTTAGTGGTACTAAAATAAATGGAAAAATTAACTAGGCTATTAGTTGGTTTTTTGTAAAGAGCTCTCAAAATGTAGAAAGACTGAATTAAAAAAAAATTTTGCCTGCAATTTCCAGAAAATCGTTAGGGATTTTTTATTTATTTATTTATTTATTTAAATGCAAGTCACAACAATATATTTCCATTAAAAATCTTATTGCTATGACACCCCGCGGGGGTATGGCATTTGGTCCCTATTTTATATAAAACAAAATAATAACTTAAAATTACATGATTAAAATAACATGTCAGTATTCATCATTGGTCTTCGTCAAATACATAAAATATCATAACATTTTAGTTTAATTACAAAATTACATTAATTTGTCATTATAAAATTCATTTAAATTATAATAACATTTGTCAATTAACAATATTTTTAATTTGTTATTGAAAATTCTATAATTAGTTTCACTTCTAATGTGCTCGGGTAGTTTATTGTGGATTTTTATAGCATTATAGTACGGACTATTCTGATACATGCTAAGTGTACATTGCGGAAGGCTTAATGTATTCTTAAATCTAGAGGGTCTTAGTGAAGTGGGTACGGCATTAATAAATAATTCCCGGTTTTTCCTAATAAATTTAGCAATTTCTAATATGTACATAGAGGGCAGGGTTAGTATTTTTAATTTTTTAAAATGTGGTCTACAAGATTCCGTCTGTTTAATGTTCATTATGAGACGTATACATTTTTTTTGTAAGATTAGGAGGTCATTTACCTGGGTACTGTTCCCCCACAGTATCAAGCCGTAGTTTAACCATGCAAACGCATACGCGTAGTAAGCTGATAATGCTGTTTTTACATTTGTGACACATTTAAGTTTGTATAAAGCGAAGGTGAATTGAGACATTTTCATTTTAATTTTTTCTACATGTGATTTCCAATCAATATGCGAGTCAATTTCTATTCCTAAAAAATTATATTTTGTTACTTTCTCTATATTTTTACCATTTGCACATAGATTTAATCCTAATTCTGATTTTTGTCGTGGACTAAATTCTATAATTTTCGTCTTATTATAATTTATTTCTAAGTTATGTTTATTAAGCCAGTTCGTTACGTTGTTAAATGTCTGTTCAAAGTTTACCTGGAAGTTTTTGTCATTTTTGTTATACTTGAAGAGGAGAGAAATGTCATCTGCAAATAAAGTACATGATGTGTGTATCTGTTTAGGTAAGTCATTTATATATAATATGAATAGAATACATCCCAGTACACTACCCTGGGGAATCGATGAGTTTATATAAATTTTATCTGATCTATATGTAATTGTTTCTCCCGTATTTGTGTTTTGACTCTCGACTTGTACGTACTGTATTCTATTTTCTAAGTAGGAGTATAACCATCTAAAGGCATCACCTCGAACACCACTGTCATAAAGTTTTTTTAGGAGAATGTCATAGCGAACTTTATCATACGCCTTCGTCATATCCAGTAAAATGCCTACTGCGTAATCCTTTTTATTTATATATGTTAATGCCTCTTGTATGTATTTGTATACAGCTAATGTTGTAGATTTGTTTCGTCTAAATGCATGTTGGTTTGGGTGTAGTATATTATATTTTTTCATAAAATTCATTTAATCTATTAGACATTGCTTTTTCGAAAATTTTAGAAATTACCGGTAAAAGAGCTATGGGTCGATACATACTAGGGTCAGTTTTGTCACCTTTTTTATGTATAGGTTTTATAATTGAAATTTTTAATTGGTCTGGGAATGTACCTTCCGTAAACGATTGGTTGATTAGTGTCGTTAGAGGGTAGCATAGTTCGTTTGCGCATTTTTTAATTAATACTGCGGGTATTTCATCAATTCCGTGGCTTTGTTTGTTTTTTAAATTCCTTATAAGTCTAAAAACCTTTTTAATACTATGTAGAGTAATTTTAAATTATGTAAGTATTTTTTCAACACATTTGCTCGTAACGGGCTTCTTATTGTATCGCTTTTAGGCTCATAAACCTAGCTATTGAACACGCGTTTGTAATTATATTACAAAACGTGTGTGTAATAAGTATAGGCTTAACCGGATTAAGATGTATCTCACAACAAGGCCTATGTATTAAAACTATGCATTCTTAAATTATCCGGGTTATGTCTTTGAAATTAACTTGGTCTATTAAAAAAACAGCTCTAACCTACATATTATAAGATTCAAATTACAATGACAGTAATCCCAAACAAACGGGGTCACAGTTTTTTTTTTATTTCTGTTTAATACGGTTGTGTAGTCTTACCTTACAAATAATATTTTTATTAATAAATTTATATTTCTTATTTGATGTGATAAATATAGAAAAACATACACAATATACACCTATAAAACTTTAATTGAATAAAATTACTTATTTTGGATAATATTTTACACGAATTTGAGTGAAATAAGGACATATTTATATTATTTCGCATTGGCTGTTTAGGAATTTCACCTAAGTCTCATTATTGCCGAAGCACCTGCGCGCGCATATCCGCGCCGCGGCGCCAGGCGCAGAAAAAATAACTCTGCGCGCCAATTTCCATTGATACGTTCGAAACATTTATATACGCTGTGTGTTAGATAATTACCTAGGTGTTTAAAATGTCCTGCTCAAGCACGGAAGAAAACATTTTGATGGATTTAACACCGCCCGAAATCCTCACAGAGGCACAAAACGCAAGTGACAGTTTATTACCTTCGAAATCCAGAGAAAAATACATGGCTGCATATGAAACTTTTATACAATGGAAAACCAACAAAAAAAGCGTCTTCGTTTTCAGAAAATGTTTTTCTTGCCTATTTTAATGAACTGGCGAATAGGTTTAAGCCCAGCTCGCTCTGGTGCATTTATTCTATGTTAAAGACCACAGTAAAGAACAAGAATAACATAGACATAAAAAACTATTCAAATCTGACGGCATTTTTAAAGAGACGC
Source organism: Hyposmocoma kahamanoa (assembly GCF_003589595.1). Lineage (NCBI taxonomy): Eukaryota > Metazoa > Arthropoda > Insecta > Lepidoptera > Cosmopterigidae > Hyposmocoma > Hyposmocoma kahamanoa. The sequence continues at coordinate 18,573 of NW_020653246.1, read as the reverse complement.
TCTGATGGGTATGTTGCAAGAAAATCGAAGGTACTTTCGCCAACTGACGTCGAAAAGTTTTTAAAAGAAGCCCCCGATTATCAGTATTTAGCAACAAAGGTCAGTTGATCGTATTAAACCTTAATTTTTTTATGTTTTCATTTTTCTTGTATTATATTTGCGAAAATACCTATATTTTTAATTTCTTTACAGGTTGCAATGATATTTGGTGTCACTGGCGCGTGTAGACGCCAAGAACTAAGCGAAGTAACGGCAAAAGACGTAGAAACTCATGGCCAAATGCTTTTGATTAAAATTAACAACACTAAAAATAAGGTACCGAGATCGTTTGCCATTCACGGTCCATTTTACGACATAGTAAAAAAGTACGAAGCGCTTAGGACAGATAAGGCAAAATCCGATCGGTTTTTTCAAAACTACCAGAAGGGTAGATGCGTGGCTCAGCCAATAGGCATTAATAAATTTGGTGCAATGCCTAAAGAAATTGCCAAGTTTTTAAATCTACCCGACCCGGATTTATACACTGGGCATAGTTTCCGAAGAACATCAGCTACATTGCTAGCTGACTCGGGAGCTGATTTGCTTACTTTAAAGCGTCATGGTGGCTGGCGATCTAGCACAGTTGCTGAGTCTTATGTTGAAGATTCAGTTCGAAATAAGTCCAACATATGTACTCAAATAACCCACGCTATAAATCTGGAGCCCCAGGTTAAGAAGATGTGTCCTGAACCGCAGCCATCCACCTCCCGTGATACAAGTTATTTGTTACCTAGGTTGTCTATTTCTGAGTCTTTAAATGAACCACCACCACTTTCATCCATATTTGTACACAATGAACCCGTATCACCGACTTTTACGCAAGAAGACAATAATGAAATAGTAACAAATAATATCACACAGACGGTTCAAATGCCTAACAAAACTGCACGTTACCATTTTGAAAATTGTACATTTAACAATTGTTTTAATAATTAAATTTAAATAACTACATTTTTGATAAAATCAAGATACAATGACTTTGATAGGCTTTGGAGACTCTTAATTAATTGCTATTGATAGATATAGTATAGAATAGAATAATATTATTTACATTAACGTGAGCTTAATATAGTATTCAGTGTATCTGTATAATTAATGCCAAATAAAGCTATTTTTCATTTCCATTTTACTCAAGTTTGTTTCATTTTCCTCGCAAATGTGTTGAAAAACGTCGTATGAAACACGTGTGCTTTGATCATTACACTCTCGGCTTTCTTATCGCGCTCGCCTGCGGCTCGCGCGAGTAATAACGCCTCGTGTGTAATGATCAACTTAGCACACTTGTATCATAATGTACTAATTCGATATAAGAGTAATACACACTGCAATAATACTATACACACTCATGATATAAGTATTTACGTAGTTTATTTTATTTTATTATCTGTTCCGGGACGCATACGTCCGTCACTCACACAAAAGTAGAAAATATGTAAATAAAGGTACTCTCACTCACTCGGCTAGGGCCCATTGAAAACCAGCGTCACAACCTAGCCTTGGTTGTGACTTTAGCTGAATGGGATCCTTTTGTACACGCCACAGCCGCACACATGTCAGTATAGTATTATGCAACTTGTTGTTGAAATGTTTTTACGCTGTTCTTTGTGTTATTTCTGTCTTAGTTATAAGTATTAGTCTTTGTTTTTGTGTTTTTTTTATAATGTGGCGTTACAATAAATGGTTTCTATTTCTATAAAACGGAACGCATTCTCACGAAACGGATTTTTATGTAATTTTTTGGCTAATGGGCCAGCGACCAATGCCATAAAAAATATTGACACATCAGATGTCAAAGTCATTCTTGTTGCAATTTAATTAGCCAATTATAATTATGATTTTGAATATTTTAGCATTTAAGTGTTGCTACTTTTTGGACTTTTTTTAGTATCGCAGTGTTGATGGAATTAATTTAACATATCTACCACACTTTTATTTTAAATAAATAAATAAAAAATTCACAATATTTTTTTTAATTATTTTGCTAAGCTCTTTATTCCAAGCTTGTATTTAGCAAAAAAATTGAGGCTGGTTTAATTTTTCTGCGAATAAAGTACCAAGCTCCATACTAATTAGGTATAAGTCTTTTGAAGGAAATATTCCACCTTTAAGGAAGGCAAATTAGCGGATAAAACCGGTTTATTAGATTTCACTATACTCTATCCAAATTCTATGTAGAATATTTAATAACAAAAGGTCACTAGGCAACCAATATTAAGGCTCGCTCTGCCCACGGTCTGCTCCCTTAATTGGAATTTAAAAAGGTAATTGGGTTATGTAGAAGTAATACTAACCTAGCCAATTATTATAAGTTTACAAAATACCTATTGATACTTAAGGTTTAGAAATAAAAAGTTGCATTCTATTAATATTTACTGCTAGGTGGTAGGTGATGGTAGATGAAAAGAAACAAAATTGTAAAATTTTATTTCATATTAATTTACCACATATTAATTATATCATCCAGCATCTATTTCCGATTCAGAACTTGAATTACCACTAGAACTCGAATGTTTGCAATCTCTCCCTTCAAATCAAAAAGTCACTAGGGATGATACGGTTTTACGAATAATTAATTACTGGTCATTTTTAGGCGAATTGAAACTTCTGTTGAATAATATTCATTATAAACAAGAGTTCAAGATTTAGTATTATCTAATTGAATAAAATAATCTTATTGAATTTCGGGGGAAATATTGAAATTGTGGTAACTATGAAAGAGTCTGAGATGAAAACCCAAAAAATCATATGTTTTTGTTTGTTGACATTTATTCTACGTCGTATTTGGCTAGAGTACATATAATTCCATCAATGTTTGAGGCCAGTCTTATTTATTATCTTTTCTATACAAGACAAGGTTTTAACGACTTTTTGCCGTAGCGCCATCTGTGACAAATCTATGAAATTTTTTCTTCACTCAACCAACCTTTACCTTAGTTGACAAGAGATGTCGTCTCATGATTTTTTTTGGCAGTAACATTGGCATATTAGGAGGTCCGAGTCCTATCGAAGGAATTTTTCTTCGAAATTAGTTTTAACAATTATATTTTTATCTGTGCTATATGTTCTATGGTTTTATGGGAAAACAAAATCTTTGCGAACGGGAAATTTAAAGACCATTGCCCTGCCCCTTTTCAACAACTAAACTCTCTCTAAGGAAACATACAATACAATACAAATTATTTATTGTTCTTCATCTCATATCACGCGTCAATATCAAAAGTAGTCTGCATCCGGGTGGAGTGTGATCTAACAACTCTTCTAAGACCTTTTTTTAGTAGCAGTAGGGCTCCCTGTGAAAGAGTTCGTCCAGAGAAGTACTGCCACCTTACATTTGCCACCTTACGATTCTTTTCCCCCAAAAGATTGGGTAAGAATAACAGTTATCATATTTCTATAAATTTATACTTCGTGTTCTCAAGACTACAACTGTCAAATTTGTATTTTTCCGCCTTTTGCATTTGGAGCATCGTAGCGACATCTCTTTAAAATCGTTTAAACTAATTTGTTTGTCTGTTTTATTGACTCAGTCGAGTTAGCGTCTGCTAGAAGACTTTGCTAGAAGAGTTCATCCGAAGTACTGCCACCTTACTTATTTCTGCCGCCAAGCAGTAATGTGAGTATTAATGCGTTCCGGTTTTGAAGGGTAAGGGTGCTGGTGAAATTACAGGCACATGGGACTTATCAACTTAAGTCTCATGGTGACGGGCGCAGCGGCAGTGCCCATCAGATCTTTGCGATTTAAAACTCTGTGTGGCAGTGAATCTGTTATGGACAGACGTGTCGTTTACCACCTGCCTCCTGCCTCCGTGCAACTGCCTCCGTGGACGAACGGTTATCATGCCGGACTGCCACGCAGAGGTCCTAGGTTCGATTCCCGGGCCGGAAGAAATATTTGTAGGGCCTACATTTATTTCTCTCGTGAGTTTGGGTGTAATTTGTGTTTGTCTATGTATGTGTCCATGGCACCCGCGACACAGGGTTTCCCTAGTGCGGGGCTATGTTAAGTGTGTGCGTTATTATTATTATTATTATCACCAGGCACACGACTTGTTCGTCCTGTCACTTGGTGTCACAAAATAAAAACTATGCGTACCAGTTGAACGCAAATTGATTGATAGAAATAAAAAATGAACGTACCAATTCATTGCATTCTCTAGTGCCTTCAGCGCCATTTTCACCTTCGGAAATTAAGCAGCGGTACTGCACGCTAGGATGCCGGTTCACCTTGCAGAAGCCTGTAAAAATAATGTTTAAAACATTGACTTACAATTATATGGACGTCGGGTCCGCGCTAAAAAGTGTCCGAACTTATAGGGCGTTAAAATCGTATACAGAGCGTCATTCACGCTTTAGTCTTCGTTTGTTCGACTGACAGCGAAGCAAGCACAATTAGACAGTACTGCGATGACATTACAATTTAAATTCAACGTTTTAGCTTTTTCATATTCCTTTACATGTCACTACGTTTAAATAGGTTCACTTGGGACATTTTTTTCGTGATTTTTGTATTAGACCCGTCGTCCATTTATTTGTAAGTCAATGGTTTAAACCAATGATATTATACTTCTGGTTTTAACTAATTAATGCGACCGATTTCAATATCCCCAATAAAAATGTTCATTTTATTGCAACATTTATTTTATTCAATGCCATGAAGTTTTTTTACTATTACGGTATTCTATTATTAATAGTGATACAAAGAAAGAATACTCACGGCCACATTGGGGCAGAGCCGTAAACCACGACCCACCGATGCAAAATGCAGTGCTATTACCAATAACGTTGTACCCTGAAAGTAAAAAATTTGATTAACGTAGAAACAGTGACGTACCGCCGCTCAGATCGCAGACGCGAAACGCACGTATTTTTCGCTTTTATTAAGTGGGCATAAAGCTTTTTCTGGAACTTTACCACTATCACAAGTCGGGTTCATTAAAATCACATATTTGTGTTTGTTGACATTTATGCTACGTCGAATTTGGCTACAATTTAGTTAGTATATCATTGATATGAAGAATGAACAACGTAGGTGATTGCATTGATCCTTGAGAAACACCAGCGTTGAAGAGCATGGTGTCCAAGCATAATCCGTCAACAAAGGCTTTTATGCTGCGCCCAGGCAAGAAATTGGTGATCCGAGTGCATAGCTTTTCTGGAAGCCTATAGGATGGTAGCTTCGGTAGGAGTGCCTTGCGCCACATCCGATCAAAAGCCTCAACCACGTCAAACTACAGGCACATGGGACTTGTTAATTTTATTTTTCAGAGTGACGGGCGCAGTGATAGTGACCTTCAGATTGTTGCAATTTAAAGGCCAGAATGGCACTGCAACTGTTATGGACAGGCGTGTCGCTTGCCACCAAGCACACGACTTGTTCGTTCCGTCACCTAATATCAGGAAAATAAGTCTTGCCTCATGATAAAGATCGGTTTATGTTTTTGTTATATCTTAGGAATTAATAAAAAAGATACTAGCCTGGGTTACACGACACATTCAGTTGGAAACTGTTGAAGGACTGTCCTGGAGAGGCTTGGGGTACACCCCCAACAGTGTAACGACCATTCTCAGGATAAGGAGGCAGCACACAATTGCCCCCTGACACTGGTCTGTGGAAGTAAATTATTTTAAGAACTAATTCAGACCGGACTAACCTAAGTACGGTCATCTAATGGAAAATAGAGATATCCTTAAAGGTAACACAATGACACTTTATATAAGAGAAATAGAACATATTTATTGCAACGCCACAACGCAAAAAATATACAGAAAATTATTTATAAATAAACAAACCAAAAATAATACAAAAAAGAAAGAAAAAACAACGAACCAAATAAATAAAATTTTAAACAGTCAACACAATTTTAATTACTGCATTGGTGTGCGTCTGTAGCGTATGCAAAAGGATCTATTCAGCTAATGCCTCAGGAGAGATTGGGAATCAGGTTTTCAGTAGGTAGATCCTAAAATCGAGTGAGTACAGCACATGTGTCTATTCTAAGGATGCCGCCGATGTGGGTTTATTATGACGACATCTGCAGTTGCGGACGTGGATGCTAATTATTAATCGTTGAAATCGTCAGTAGTGGGGATTTTTTTTTCGGAGAAAGTATGGATCACCATTGATTTGATGATCATTGAATAACCATTAATTTAAGTAAAAGATAATAATTTTATAAACTTTCTTACAAAAGAGACGAAAGATAGAAGCCATAAAAATATAACGACATTATCAATACTTAAAGTTTTTAAGTATTGATAATGCCGTCCTTTATGCGAATATTTTGAATAAAAAAGTTCGTAAGTATCAATGTGAACCACTATTTATAGTAGTAAGTGGTACATTACCTAGTAGTGGTAGAGGTAATTGTGCCAGTGCCTATTCTGTTGCAGAGTTCGTCGGACTCATCGGAATTGTCAGCACATTCTTGTATCTGTGAAAACATTCGATATAACAACAACGTAGGGAAATTAAGATTCATTTACTACCTCCATGACTGAACGGTTACCATGCTCTACCACGCAGTCAGACGCAGTGGTCCCGAGTTCGATTCTAGGGCCGGGATAAATATTTGTATGACCTACATTTATTTCTCTCGTGATTTTGGGTGTAATTTGTGGTGCTCTGTGTGAGTGTCAGTAGCACCCGCGTACGTTATACGTTTTATCAGCCCAAGTTCTGTCACTAAATAAATACAGCTAATATATCAATAATAACTAGTCGTATTGAAGAATGTAATTCTTACCCCATCACGAATGCCACACTTATCTCCATTGTGGTTATCTATCAGAAGTCCGAAATGACATTTTCCAGAAATACCGGTTGGTCGAAATTTCATAACCTCGAAAGTAATTTTGAGAAGAAAATGTTTTTTCTTTTAAACCTAACTTAACCTAACCTAACCGAACCTAATCGTGTCTTTGCGATAAACATTCAACATATCATGAAAGAACACCTGTTTCGTTATAATTCGGTTTTCGGTGTAATGAACATTCGAACAAACGTTATTTCGGACAAACTTATCAAAAACTAATTTTTGACTTTGTGATAGGTTACCCTCCATTGTAACTCGACTCTGCACCCACGAATGCCCCATACTTACAATTGAACAAATACGAGGAATACGTTTTATCTACCTAATTTCTGTCACTATCTTGCTAAGTAAAGCTATTATTAACCATAGCTAATAACCAACAATATTAACTAGTATTGGTCGTACTCAAGAATGTCGTTGTTACCCCATCACGAGTGCGACACTTACCCCATTACAATCCGACCCCGCGTCCACGCATGCTCCGTAAGCGCATTGGAACAAATATGAGGGACAATTTTTTCCAGCGCAGCTTTTCACGGTCTCGTCACTCACGTCGCCACAATCGTCGATGCCATCGCAATGGCTCGAGGCTGGAATCTTGCGGCCATTGTCGCAAGTAAATTGAAATCTGAAAATTTTGAAAATGTCGATCAGCAGGGAACTGTTTGCTTACAATGCTTGTTGTGTGTGTTGTTGTTTTGTGGGCCCTCTTGCCATTTTACTACTGACATTAATATCTATTTCATATTATATTTATTTCAGTTAATAAAGCTAAGTTTGCTTCTTTAGTAATAAACATTGTTATACATTTTGAAGAACAAGGACAACGACATGAAATTGCGTGTATAGCTATCTTTGTCGTTTAATCATCACCGCAAACCGCCGAAGCAAAAATGACGGGTTTTTGTAGTTTATATTTTTACATGTTGTACGTTATATTAGTTATTATTTACGTATTTCTAATTACTCTCATGTCTTGAACTATACTAAAAATGTTCTCCTCACCTTTATCCAATGATTTATACATACCATTGTTTTTATTATTTATTTTCATCTTGTTTGTCGCGCAAAATTTTTACGTTGATAAAATTACAGCGTAGAACCGTCAAAATGTTTTAAAATACAGTGCGAGGGGCGTCGCGAAGTCATAAAAATGTGACGTCGCGTTGCTCGCCATGTTAGCTATTGTGATAAAATTTAAAAATGCCGGCCGGTTTATCACTCGAATTTGAGAACTAAATATGGATATAATAGCTTCATCGAGGCGGCATACCACGGGGGCACGTGTAGATAATATGTGTGACAAAGTATTTGCCTTGTTTGCCTATACGACAAATACAGCAAACACCAAACTCGTGTTACTGTGCGCTGGTCAGTTTCTCGACGCACATCAAAAGAGCCACATAGGCAAATACGCAATTAAGCCGTCCACAATATGATAATTATACATTATTTTAACTTCTTATTGGTCTCCATGTGTAGACGGTCATATTTGTCAGTGTTTGCGAGTATATCTGTACGTCAAATGTTTTCCTAGTACATCAAACACCCAATAGTGAGTACTAGGAACCATGTGAAGAGCCGCCATTAAAACGAATAATGAAGGTGGTCACATACCTAATTTCATCAGTTTCATTCCGGCACCGAGGCAACAACTCGTCGGAATTGTCAACACACTCCTTCTGGCCGTTGCAAGGTGCTGTTCCGTCCACACATGCACCGTATGTGCACCGGAACCAATTTGATTGACATCTGCGAAGAAAAGAGCAGATTTTTTTGTTAAACTTGCTCTTGACTACGTACCGGAGCAAAGAAAGGGCCTATATATATAGGGTGATGGAACGACCTCGCCCAGAAGATGACATGAAATGAATGAATGAAAACATGACGCGTCAGTTTGAGTTGAGCCTATCTGTCGTCATGACGTAACAGGAACGCGTCCTTATCCGTCGTCACCTCTGGCGTACTTTTCAATGCTGCAGAGAGAAATGCGTCGCGATGCTCCGAGTTCGCTCTAAGGTTATTCAAATTTATACTTTGTTACAATTGTTATAGCATAAAATATTCATTGATAAATTTAAAAAAAATAGGAAACGCCTTGTCGTTTTACCTAGTTTTCCTACAGAGTGCAAACGTCTCATCACTTCCGTCGGTACAGTCCAGAACGCCGTCACACTTTGCGTCGAAGCTCACGCATTCGCCATTGCTGCACTGCCATTGGTGCTTTCTGTAAACATAAAATATTGAACTTGTCATATTTTGTTTTGATGTAATATCATGATGTTGTTACTATGGTTTATAGGTTTAGGTAATTAACTAAAAGTATACAAACTTCAGCTGTCACTTGGTTAACCGGTTAAATACTATAGGTATTTATTAGTGAGTTTCATAAACGGAAGAAAAAAACAATGGGAGTTTTTAAGTCTCGCTTACTATCGAAGCCGCTTTCTCCGAAACGCACCCAACTACGAAATCTTGATAATGATTATTTCTAATTTAACCCTAGAATGCTAACCTCTACGAGTACAGCAAAGAAATATCGCTGTCTCTTTCAAACAGTACGTCGGAATAGTTTGTCGCGCCTAGCCAACTCAATCGCCGGCGGGGCCTTTCGAGTGGCGCACGCGTCGATTTGGTAAATAATGTACTTTTGGAAATACGCTAAATTTGCCCGTCGTTTCGACGGATGGTTAGCTTTAACGTGAGTTTTTTTCCGTAATGTATTACATGTTTTATTGTTTGTTTATATAGGTAGATTACCATCATGTCTTATGCCAGGAGAACATTAAATATAGACAAAATATCAGTTATCATAAACCTAGAACTAGATGTTTGGAATCCCGGAGACTGAATCAGCTAGTGAGACGGAAGATTTTGTTGAAGACGCTGATTTCCACGTCGACGAAAACTACGAACCTTCTGCCGCTAAAGACCAAGAAAGTAATGATGATAATCATCATGATCTCCCAAGTACTGCAAATCCAGCGCTGCCAGCATCTTCGCGGATTATTAAACTACCTACTACAAGGTAATATCCTTGGAAAAAATAGTCATGTATGGACTACGTCTAAGAGACAAACTTCCTCACGAACCTCAGCCAGGAACATTGTTCGAGCTGTAATGGGCCCAAGTCGTTCATGCAGAGAAGAAATTTTTGACAGAAGAATTTTTTGGTGAGATTGTCAAGTGGACCAATGTAGAAATATCTATAAAGAGAGCTGTATGTATAAAAATGTGACGGCCACTCAAAAAGACACAAATATTTTCGAGATAAGAGCGTTAGTAGGAGTTCTCATTCTGGCTGCAGCACTCAAGGATAAACCATCTGACAACTAACGAAATTTTCAATTCTAATTTTTGTGGGACTATTTAAGTAGCTGCTACTTAAATAGCAGCTATGCTCCTTTAGTAGCTGTGCTATGAGTCGAGAACGATTTGACTTTCTAATAAGAAGTTTGCGGTTTGATGACAAAAATCTACGTCTGCAACGATCACAGAACGGTCCTGTCATGCCTATCAGATTAATTTGTGATCTATTCATAGCACAATGCCGCAATAATTACATTCCAGTGACGAATGTAACAATAGATCAACAATTGCTGGGGTTTCGTGACAGGTGTAAATTGAGAATGCACATACCGAATAAGCCCGCAAAAAATGGCATCAAAATTGTATTGATGTGTGACAGTGGAACGTGCCGTACTACATGATAGATGCCATACCATACCTTGGAAAAAGCACAAATACCGAAGGTTTGTCTTTGGGTGAATATTTTGTGATGGAGTTGACGCGCAATACTCATGGCACAAATAGGAATGTTACGACTGATAACATGTTCACGTCAATACCCTTTACAATATAATCCTGTGTAGTTACTCGTAATTTAACTTATTTATGCTAATAAATCTGTAATTGTTAAACTGTAAACTCTCTATAACTATTGGTTAGTTAGATTAGTAATAGGAAGAACTTCATTGTTTCCAAAGTTCATGGAAAAGCAATGGTGATTGTTTTAAGGTCAAAACCAAGGCTTGTCTTCGTTATTGGGGCTAACAATACAGTGTATCTAAAAGGAAGAATAGAATATTTAATTATTTACTGTACAGAAAAAAAAACGCACATTTAGTAACAAGGAAAACATAAACAAAAGGTACTGCTTACTTCTAATAGAAATTTCTTCCTGCAGACCTAAATACAGGAGACAATAATTACTTTATTTACTTTAATTTAACTGCCTCTGTGGCCGAACGGTTACCATTGCCGGACTGCCACGCTGAGGTGCCAGGTTCGATTCTCGGGCCGGGAGGAACATTTGTATGGCCTACATTTATATTCTCTCGTGAGTTTGGGTGTAATTTGTGGTTGTCTATGTCTGTGTCTATGGTACCCGCGACACAGGGTTTCCCTAGTGCGAGGCTATGTTGAGTATGTACGTTATTGTTATTATTATAAAAGGAAGAATAGAATATTTAATTATTTATTGTACAGAAAAGTAAAAACAAAAACACATTTAGTAACAAGCTAAAACACTTTTCTGACAGAAATTTCTTCCTGCAGACCGAAATGCAGGAGACGATAATTACAAATGGGTTTACGTGCACAACAAAAAAAAATATAATAAAAAAATATTATCAAAACATTAAATTATTAGAGCTATATAAATACTTAATAAATACGTATTACATACTATAATACCTATAAAATTGATGGAACAGTCGGTAAAAAGTGCTCCTTAGCTCTCATTTTGAAAATTGAAAAGATATACTATCACGAACGGTAATAGGAAATACATTCCAAAGTCTAACCGCATGAACAGTAACGGAGCGAGAATAAAAACCAGAATTAAAGGATGGAAAAGATAACTGGGACCTAACGAGAGCGACGGGACTTATCTTGGGATCTGAGAAAGCTGAAACGCTCTTTCAGATCCCCGGGAGACACAGCATGCAATTTCCTGCTGAGACGAATGTGAAGCCATTTGATTTCATTGCAGTACGTTTAGTTTTTTGTGAAAGACAGCCACTGCCACTGCGCCAGTCACCTTGAGACATAAGTTGACAAGTCCCACGTGCCTGTATTTCCACCAGCACCCTTACCCATCAAAACCGGAACGCAGTAATGCTTACGTTACTGCTTGGCGGCAGAAATAGGTAAGGTGGGAGTTCTTCCCTAGACGAACTCTTTCACAAGGAGCTCTACTGCTACATTTACAAGTTATATATTACACGACAACAAACACATAAAAAATAATTGAATACGAATAAAATAAAAAAATAATTGCTGTTAATACCGACATCTCTAGCCAGGGCCGGTGGCTGTAAATGTACCTAACTGGGTGACGAAATACTTTTATAGATTTCTCATAGATGGCGCTATGGCTAAAAAGTCCTTGAAAACCAAATACAAAGATGCGACAACAAGCACATAGAAAAATTGCCTTCGTTCCCACTAGTTCTATTGAGTAGTTCTATTATAGAACTAGTGGGTCTTTTTCTTCCCATTGGTTCTATTAAGTTATATTGCTAGAATAATAGAACTAGTGGGAAAAATAATTTCCCACTAGTTATATTGACTTTATTCTATTTTTAACTCGAAAATTGTTTTATCCTTAATATACGGTTGAAGAATATATATATTTTATACATATAATATTATAGAACTAGTGGGAACGAAGGAAAAATTCGTGAGGTCCGCAGGTTCGTTCCGTGGCTTAGTTGGCATAGCGCCTGACACGATTTGCTAAGAGACATCGGTTCGAATCCTAAGTGTTCGATCTTTGTATTAATAATAATATATTACTAGTTAATAAATAATAGTACTTACGAACACGTTGACTGTCTTTTTGATCTGGTCAGAATTGGCTCTTCGAAAGGTCGATTGTGTCTGCAAAAACCAGTAGTTACTTTTAGTACCAACAATAAGTTCAACCCACTACTCACTGCTGAGCACAGGTCTCCTCCAAACACAAGGTTTAAGTCACAGTCAGACCTAATACATTTTATAATCTTCTTCGACGAGGGTTTATGTACGAAAAGTAAGTACAAATGTGTGATATTTATAAATGTAAATCATAGCTACATGCCGTTACAGGGACTTGACGCATCGACCACAAGACAAATATGGCAAATCAGGCTCGCAGTTTCTATGTCTGAAAGTATTCGCATTTTTTTAAATCGCTTAATTGTAATCAGATAACTAACTTATACAAGTACTGCAATATAAATTACATATAAATATAGGTGACAGTACATTAGTAGGAGCACGAGGATATATTTATCCTTTTGGTCCTACCAGTAGGAGCGTGAGGAGACGGCCACTCTCTCTCGTTTTTAACCGACTTCAAAAAAGGAGGATGTTCTCAATTCGACTGTATGTTCTTTTCTTTTTCTTTTTTTTTTGTATGTATGTTACGCGATAACTACGGTATTTGTGAACCGATTTTCATGATTCTTTTTTTGTTGGAAAGGGGGTACTTCCATAGTGATCCCATTTCATTTTGAAGGAAATCATCCACCTCTAAGGGTGGCTTTTCACGCATGAAGATTCATTTTTATAAATAGCGCCTACCTTAAATTTAGGAGCAATTACTTTTAGCACTTATTTAGTTGATTTTGCTATTTCTCCAATTCAAGGCGTTTTTCCCTCGATATACTTTGAGTAGTGTCGTAGTGAGAACCTATTTTTATTATCTCCAGTATCAAGTCCTGTATAGTGGCGAACTAGGGGATATTTCAATGAAACTTAGCAAATAGACGTAATTCCACGTACTTTTGAGGTCGGTTTTTTTAGTACTCTGTACTGAGATTATTAATGCGTTTGTGCACTGCAACCCTTTCTCCTTTCTATTACATTCAAAAGACTTCTCTCCTCCCCGACCCTTTCCAAAACTTCGTATCACAATTTAGTATGACATTTATTAGTAGAAATATTTTTTTTAAAACCCTCTCGGCAAAGTCGACAGTAATGGCTCGAAATATATAAAAATAAAATATACTCACGAAGAACCAAGGCATGCTGCTTCGTCGCTTTCATCGGCACAGTCTGCTTTTCCATCACAAACATGGTCTACGCTGACGCAGGCATTGTCGTCGCAAGTGAATTCGTTGGGGCTGGAAAATAGAAAGAATTTACAGTACTGTTTTCTACCGGGGATCAAAGTCAAATAATCACTTGTTCCATAGGTAACATTTTCACACTTGAAAACGTCTTTTTTAAGCTAGTTCTTGCTCGTTCACTACGCTGACCTTCCTGAGAAGAACGAGCAAGAAGCTCTAGGGGTTGCTCTTTTCAAATAAACTTAAATGCACTTTGAATCATAATTGTGTGGAATCAAGACTCATGTTATCTTTTCATACATCTTATCTAACAAATACTGTTTAATTTTGTAATATGACTTTTCAATTAAAATACTTTTAATGTAAGTTTTAAATTTAGGAAATGATAATTTCTATCGTAAAAACGTATACAGTTCTTCATGAAATAATCGTTTACCTTAGTTAAACAAAATCGTGGTATCATGGGTTTGGATTTAGTTTTAAGCATTGACTTACAAATAAATGGACGACGGGTCTAATACACAAACCACGAAAAAAATGTCCCAAGTGAACCTATTTAAACGTAGTGACATGTAAAGGAATATGAAAAAGCTAAAACGTTGAATTTAAATTGTAATGTCATCGCAGTACTGTCTAATTTTGCTTGCTTCGCTGTCAGTCGAACAAATGAAGACTAAAGCGTGAATGACGCTCTGTATACGATTTTAACGCCCTATAAGTTCGGACACTTTTCAGCGCGGACCCGACGTCCATATAATTGTAAGTCAATGGTTTTAAGGTTAATATTATGTAATTATGTATATTTTACGGGCATACAAAATATTTAAGTAAATGTACTGCGATGCCACAATCATGATACCAGTCTTTCTAAACTTTTCTCTGAGAGAAACCCCACAACCTAAATGGTATATGGAACGAATCGGTCGTTTTTGCAACACAAATATGGTTTGTACATCAGCCACTTTATCCCACATGAGAATCCCGTAGGGCTTTATGGAAGTAACTAAAGTAAACTAGTCTAGCAGTATTCTACGGACTGCGTATACAGCAGAGCTTATTCTGGGTGGCTATAGGGGGCGGATTTAGAAGTGTAGAATATTAAATCAGTTATTTGTAGATTATTATGCAAGTGGGTGTTTACGCACGTAAATAAGTTTAAGGGTTATATCACACTGAAAGAGCCGCGAGCGAGATATTTTTGGTGCAAAGTGTTACAAATTTGAATCTTCTAAAAAAATTCAAACTCAGCCGTGAAGTCGCACGAGTCTTGTAACGACTAGATCAAAGAGGCAACATACTAGCTCTTCCGGCCGTTTCACGCCTTTGCTCTTTCAGTGTAACTTGAACCTTGGCGCCCAGTTACACGACGCGACAGTTTTCGTGCGGTAACCCAGTTAGCTTTCATGTACATTAATGGCGAATCGAATCTGAATTCTATTTACTACAAAGACACGCCAGCTTCCATCGACATCAGAGTTTTCTCATTTAAATTAAAACGCAAAAAACACTAAACTAATAGATCGTATTCTGCCATGACAGCTCGGTCTCTGAACACGTGCACGCGGTCGCTGTGCGGCGGCCACGCGATCTCCACGCGGCGTGAGCGCGATGTAATTCGTGTCGAATAAACGAGCCCTGAGATTTGCGATTAATGTACGTGAAAGCGTGGTACTGGACGGCTACCACAGTCGGCCGCGCAGTGTGGATCGGCACGAAAACTTCGCTAAAGAAGCTGTGAAATATTAGGTAATATAGTACAATAATAACAGAATAATATCGAGTTCTTAGGTTTTCTTAGGTTTGTTTGGTAAAACAATTGTACGCGATTTTAATCCGGAAAAATAGTTTCATTTCCTGATAGGAGAATAAGTTAATTAAGTCCTTTATTAATTCGTATTTTGAAAATAAAAGTTACTCCGGTAAAACTAAAAAAAACCTAGACTATTTTTATAAAATTTTCTAAAGACTTAAGAATTATTATCCATTTGTTTCCTAAATCGATCAGAATCGACAATTGTGTTGCATCAAGTGAACATCACTAAACGTAAAATTTGATCAAAGACGCAACGAAACGGCTGTACCTAATAAGAAACAATAAAATATGGCTCGTTTGATATTACTTCGCCTACTGAAGAAGAACTACAAGTGTCCCGCACGTAACCTACGGGACGCGGGACTACCCGCACCAAGTAAAAGCCGCAATGTATTACGAATCAAGCGGCACACACTCGTTTGCATATTTGTTTTCTCGAAATTTATTAAAAATGGAAATAATTATTTTTAAAATAAATTATTC
This sequence comes from Hyposmocoma kahamanoa, assembly GCF_003589595.1. Classification (NCBI taxonomy): domain Eukaryota; kingdom Metazoa; phylum Arthropoda; class Insecta; order Lepidoptera; family Cosmopterigidae; genus Hyposmocoma; species Hyposmocoma kahamanoa. The sequence goes on along the minus strand of NW_020653246.1, from coordinate 2,371 downwards.
ATATTCTGATTACAAAATATTAATATAGCTTATGCATTTTTCACAGCTGTGGTGTTTTTGCAATTTCTGACGACACAATTATTCATTTTTCGCTAACTTTTTTTTGTATGTAAAGAAGTAGGCAAACGAGCCAACGAGCCAGTTGGAGGGAGGTGGTCATCGTCGCCCACGGACATTTGCAACATCAGATGAGCTGCCTATGCGTTGCCAGCCTTTGAGAGCCCTGTAAACACGCTTTTTGAAGAACCCCATGTCGTAGTGCAAAGGGAACACTTCAGGAGGAAGATCATTCCACACATTGCAGGTTCGAGGAAGAAACGAACGAGATGCCCGTGTGGTCTTACAATGCCAGTCATCTAAGATGTGGGGATGGACTCTACTCCTTTGGCGGGAGGTGCGATGGTTGAAACGAGACGGTGGCACCAGTTCGAAAAGTTCCTCAGAGCACTCCCCATTATAAAGACGGTAGAACACACACAGAGAGCCAACGTCTCTCCGTAAGCTAAGGGGCTCCATACCATTTGTGAGTTTGGGATCATCGATAATACGAACAGGCCTACGTTGGATAGAGTCAAGTGGATCAAGCTGGTATTTGGGAGCTCCTGCCCAGAGATGCGAGCAATATTCCATATGGGGCCGTACTTGTGTTTTATATAACAAAAGTCGGTGAACTGGAGAGTAGTACTGCTTCGCTCTATTGAGCACTCCGAGCTTTTTTGAAGCCAGTTTGGCGTTGCTCTGCAAATGACTCCGGAACTGGACTTCGCTCGTGATGTCGACTCCAAGTGTCCCAGTGCTCTTTGAGATGGTAAGGGCAGTGTTCTGGAACTTTGGCGCTATTACGAATGAAAAAATATAATAATAAATAATAAAAAATAACTACACGTAGCAACGGCAATTAAGTGTTCTTCACTTACATTGGGCACGCGAAGTAGGTACACTTGCAGCGTCAATTTTAGATATTTGTATATTTTGTCTATGCTTATAATGGAATACCCGAACATAAGTCCGAAAACAATATAGAAAAATTTAAACGTGCATTACATACACCGCCGTCTTTTTCCTATGAATTATAATTACTTCCATCGAAAGGTTGTCTGGCTGAAATCGCTTGAAGCGATAAGGCTACCCATTGTACAGGGTTATGAGCACATCAAGCTTGACACTTCAGATTAAAATCCAATTCTATGCCGCCTACGATAAGAACGGTCCAAAGTACAAAGTGTCAAGCATGACGTGGTCTTGACTGTACCGCCACTTATTTCTTTTTATTTTAATTATTGTATTGTATTTGTATCCATTTTGGTATACAATAAAGAATTTTTGTATTGTATTGTATTGCACATAAAATATTTTTTTGTACTATTAAAAAGCTTTTATCCGTTCCAGGAGTTTACAAAATAGTTTGATATATTTTAATAATAAACAAAGGACAACAACAAATTGACTAAAAATATAAATGCATAAAATATAATTATAATTAATTTAGTATAATAAAGGGAATGTTGAGTTTTCGTTTGAGCTTGTTTGTTGAATTTTATATTAGATTTTTTTTATTAGAACATTTTATAATAATGTGCTGCGGTATCCTACCCGTACAAGGGTTCATGTATATGTTGAAAAAACTCCAAATTTGAAAAAAAAATCTAAATACATGATTGCAATGAACAAATGAATTACGAGTTATCACCACTAACGTGGTGTGGTTTTCAAGTTTTGATTCAAGAATGCGGGTCTATCATCTGGCGAATCTGGATTTGACAAGACCTGTTTGTACAGTTAGTGTTCACGACATATATATTTGGTAGTAAAACTGTCAGACCGCGTACGGGACAGTATACTGCGCTCCGAAACACAAGCTAGGGTACAACTTCTGTCAAAGAATAAATTTTGCTATTCAAAAGGAAAATGCTGCCGGTATCGTGATTACGGCGTTTCAGGGCTCGGTATTCGATTCAATTTTCTACTTTATATGTAATATCAACACTGTCCAATATATCCATCGAGTATATAACCAGAAATACAGACGAAATAAGGGCCATCCAAATCTGGCAAATCATTGGCAAATGGGCCTTATAGGTATCACTTTTAAATATCAACTCTCTTTTGCGCTGAAATCACAAGTTAAAACCTGTGTGTACGTCTCCGTATATTCCAAAAATATTCTGTATTTATTGTAATAAAGATGATATCTCTAATGGGGAGTGTTCCATTCGGTGGTGTGGGAACGGAATCACATTTCATCGGTAATTAAATATTAAATATATAATTATTCAATTTTAGTTCATTATAGCAACGCTCAAGTTAAACTAGACGATTTGAAGTGAAACAATTGACGACACCCGTCAATTGTTTCGAAATCGGGCTGGCC
>NW_020653245.1:0-26196 GCF_003589595.1 Hyposmocoma kahamanoa | reverse complement strand
GGCTGAAATGTTGATAATGGTGAAGATAATGTAAGAAAAGTCGAGAGAAGTTTCACCAATCACGTTTTTGTTTTACTATTATGTTACCGAAAAAAAACCAGTTTCATACGCAAAGAAGATTATTACAGAATAAGAATGTCAATTGCTGCTTTTGATTCTCAGACTCTTAGTTACATCGACTGCAGCCGGCACTTGCAATTGGAATCTCGACTACACGCTTTATCTGCAGACCTGCAGTCCATATATTTGGCAGCCTAATAGTAAATTTTCGTGTTTGTGTTGTGTTGAATTCAATTATATGTTTATTATTATTTTTGTGTGATGAATATAAATGGTTTCATTTTGAAAATGTTTTCACCGTTTATAAGTTTCGCTGTTTATCCATTAGACTGTTTCCTGATGTTAAGGACAACTTCTAGGGAAATGCTCTTTAAGATTCTATTTAGATAAGTGCTACTTCGCCGTCATTTGAGAGTTTGAATTAAATTTTATTTCTTAGTGTTTATTTTTTATTTTCAAGTAACTTCGGCAATTATCTGACTTGTTATTCTTATACTAAAGCTGCCTGCGCCTGGTGACAAGCGACACGCCTGTCCATAGCAGTTGCAGTGCCACTCAGAGCTTTAAATCGCAAGGCCCTGAGGAACGCTGCCACTGCGTCTGTCATACATAAGTAGACAAGTCCCATGTGCCTATAATTTCACCAGCACTGATGAGCAACTACCATTAGAATGTTATTTTTGTAGCTTTTGGACAAGCTTTCACCACAACATCTTATCTTATAGGAAGTGGCGAAGTAAAGAATGGAATATCCCCACCGTAAAAATGTATAAGCCTGATGTATTTATCAAAGAACCAAACCGCAGTGGAATTTACATACATAAGTCCCATTACACGTTTAAAGTCACACTTTTATACAAACACCAGGGTAGTATTTTGAGACCAAACGGACGGTACTGCGGTTTTTGACTACGTTCCCCTGCTTAACATTTTGAATATTTAGTTGCAAATGCGCTTTCGGCTCGTGCGATATTTACATAATGCACGAGCTAGTGAATTGTCGTGTTTTCGAGTGATATTGGAATTCGTCACTTTTCTCTGAAAATGTAGTAACTACAATGTATGAAATTTAAAATCTGTATTGCGAACATTGACTTACAAATAAATGGACGACGGGTCTAATACAAAAAACACGAAAAAAATGTCCCAAGTCAACCTATTTAAACGTAGTGACATGTACAGGAATATGAAAACTCTAAAACGTTTAATTTAAATTGTAATGTCATCGCAGTACTGTCTAATTTTGCTTGCTTCGCTGTCAGTCGAACAAACGAAGACTAAAGCGTGAATGACGCTCTGTATACGATTTTAACGCCCTATAAGTTCGGACACTTTTCAGCGCGGACCCGACGTCCATATAATTGTAAGTCAATGATTGCGAAACAAAAACTTTGTATTAAAGGTTAGCGGTTTTCTTAACGTGTCGATGACATATACTATGTATAAAGCTTGTCATCGTGGTGACAGGATTAGCCAATCCATGCTCGTTCAACCTTTTAATGGTTTAATAAAAGTCAACCTTTTGAACACACACACACACTTTTAGCACGTTTCACGAACGCGCGTTTGCATCGTTACACTTGTGATTTATATGCAACTGCATCGACGCAATCGCGCGTTTGCGTCGCTGCTAAAAGTGACCGTGTGTAGCTCTTTGACAAAAATCCATGGTAGTGGCATGCTCTAAGGTAGTGGCCCGTTTAGCTCCTTCATGTTGAAAGTACAAGGACAGATGAAATTTTAATTGTAAATGAATAAACAATTATTTATTTACAAAGTGCAAACCCTGGAGTTTCTTATATGTTCTTCTCAATGGAATTTGTCACACGTGTTTAATAGACGTGACGATTTCAAGTGTAACTTTTATTAACAGTACAGCTGCTTGTGAAAGAGTTGGTCAAGGGAAGTACTGTCAGCTTAGTTACTGCTACCGCCAAGCAGTAATGTCAACTTACGTCTAAAGATGACATTTCGGACTGAATTTTTTTTATTTCATATTTTATACTTATAGTTACCCTTTTTTATTTATTTATTAATTGCTTGTATAATTATTAGATTTTTATTTTTGTACGTAACATGTAACATACTTGAATTTGAATTGTGGTGTTCCAATTTATGACAGGCCGCGGCAGAATAACACCGACGGCTGTGTAATTAACATTGACCTCAGATAGTCATGGACACTTTTGATATGCTTTTTTTATATTTTACATTTAACTGGAATTTATTTTCATTCTTTGTTTTTGTTTGGTATTTATGTATTTTGCATGTCGATTTTTTTTTTGGTGTTCTTTTGCATACCATTTGGTTCGATAAATGTAACCAGCAGATAAAGAGAAGCAAAATTATGAAATGAAAAAATGATTTGCCAGATGTTTGGGAGTAACTGGACGTATACAACTTGGGAGTATCACGATACATCAGTAGTTGTGGAAAAAGACCAGCTGTTGGGATGGGACGTCCATAATAGTTGCTGTGCCACTCAGAGCTTTGAATCTGCACTGCCACTGCACCTGTCACCCTGAGACATAAGTCGACAAGTCCCATGCACCTGTAGTTTCGTCAATATCCTACAAAACCGGAACGCAGCAAAGCTCACATTACTGCTTGGCGGCAGAAATAGGTAAGATAGCAGTACTTCCTTGGACGAACCTTTTCACAGGGAGCTCTGCTGCTACTAAATATTATTATATATTCGGATTGATAACGTAATAAATATTTAGTACGGCACGTCGCGCGATCTTGGGGACCTCTTCCCATGCTAATGTTGTTTGTATTGATAGTATCTCGTTAAAATCTCGTCGATTTCTAAGGGTCACTTTGTAAGTAAAAGACTCTATTATTTAAACACCTTGTGTACTTTCTTATTGTAAGGTCAACAATTACAAAAAGGTCAAGGTCATTAATCTACATTTACAATTGATGAGAGCAGCTTTTCGCATGTGTTTGTGTACAGCTTTGTAAGCGCGTTTAAATCAATACAAGTGCAACAACCTGCTTCTTGAGCATTGTATTCTTGCTTTGGGCCCTAATTTGTACAGACAGACTGTACACAAGTGCCACAGGTTACTTAATAGTTACTTTGTAACAGATACATCACTCTTATACAAAATCTAAAATACTTACGCTAAACTGACTGATGCAACCAGGCGCTCACTACGAGGAAAAAGAAACCTAAGCTCGCGCACAGAGAGGTGAAAATAACGTTGCCCGCCGTGTCCAGTCTTTTTTTTTATAAAAAATAAGTGCGCGTTTGAGTTTCGGCATTTGACTTCGGTAATCAAATATTAAATATGTAATTTTTCAATTTTCGTATATTATTGCAAAGCTCAAGTTAAACTGGTCGATTTAAAGTGAAACAATTGACGACACCCGTCAATTGTTTCGAATTCGGGCTGGCCAATCGGAGCGCAGTTGTCACAGTAATTATATGGCAGAATAGTTTTCAAACAAATCAAATGACATTTCGTCTCTATTTCTGGTTATATACTCGACGCTATAGCAACACCTCCCATGGTGATATAGATGACAACTGATTTTAACTCTCACGTGTTGAATTTTGAAGTATTTTTTTTCACACCTTGCAAGTTCCAAGCTTCGCAATTTACTTCCTTGTAATAAAAAGAAAACTTGCATTTCCTATCTCCTTTATGGTAATAGTGGTTTTCTAGTTTCTAACTTAGTATCAGTATACAGGATTTTACGAAGCAGCCAAGAATTTCCTTTTATTGTTTTTGTTGCGGGTTTCCTCGTGCTCGTGTAAGCTAGACAATGGCAATAAATCTCGCTAATCGTATTTGTCGTTCTAAATAAACATCTTTATTACAATTTACAAGCAAATATATTTGCAAATATATTAAAGCTTTTATTAACTTACCAAAACCAACATTTTAAAGAATGATTACGGACTTATTTTGACATTGTTTTCACAACTTATACTCTGGTATTTGATAGAAAGAACGAAGACAAGGAATCCTTGGATCTTGCTCTCACCACTCACTCACTCAATCCAGTGACTGCTGAAATTAGTTAAAAATATAATTTTTCATTGATATTGTCTTAAGCTATAAACGATGAAGGGGTTCAGATGACACAAGGAGGCAGAGGACTTTGTTCCCTCCATTCCGAAGAGTTTACCCATAAAACCAACAAATGTAATTATAGAAAAATATTGGTGACACTCATCTTTAACTCCCGTGAAACTGCGTGCTGGCGCCGGTTGGAGGATAATTCCTTGTTTGCGACGAATGAATATTATAAATAATTACTGACAAGCGGTTTTACATTTTCAGCAGCGGTTTCGTAATTTTGAATCAATTTTCCATATCACTGACTATCTGAATGACGTTTTTTTTCTTCTTTTTGGGCATAGCTCGAGGCGGCACCACACTCTGATTTGTTTGACAGCACGATTGAATGTCTGATGTGTGAATGCAGGAAAGTGTTTGAACCAATGATGCCTGTGAGTTCAATCCTGTGAACAGTATTATGTTTATTTGTTTGTACATATTTGATATGTTTTTTTTTTGTTGTTTTGTTTGTAGCGATTTGGATTTATCTGTAAAGCTATAAATGTTAAATGAATAAATAAATAAATGAATAAATAAATAAATAGCCAATCTCGAAAGGAGATCGGAAAATGCGTACAAAAATTGAATGTGTCAGATATACCACACCAATTAGCCTGGTTTCAAACTAGGGAATTCCTTTGTACCATGATGCATCAGAGCCACGGAATTCACTCCAGGATATCACCTGGAACACCCAGACCAGATTCAATTTAGAAAAGTATTTCCAAAATTTGTCCTACAGGTAATCGAACTCGAGACAACTTAACGTCATACTTGTACATTTTTCGTTTTACGTAGTCGTGGTCTTTATTTCTTCTTTATAATATTATCATCATCTTTAGTCATTATTATTTCAGTCCGAAAGACGTCCACTACTGAATATAGGTCTCTCCCAAAGAACGCCACAACGACCGGTTTTATGCTGCTTGCATCTACCGGATTCCCGCAATCTTCACCAGATTGTAAATATGTCGAAGTTAGTATAAATTTAGGCCTAAGGCACAAATCTTTTGATCTAGTTCAGATTCCAGTTTCCTATAAAGTTCATTACTTTAGGAAATAAGATCCGTTTTTGTGATAAATAATTGTGACTAAAATTTAATTTAAGTTGTATTTCTTGCTCGATAAAGTTCAGACTGTGCAATGATTTTTCGATGAAAATTGTAACAGATGAGAATAAAATGTTTCCAAAACCAAGAAATCACAGTAAAGGAAAACGAATTAGCATTCCGAGCATGGCACTCATGTGTTTTCTTAGGACTGTCGATTTGAAAGGAAGTTGTCTTCATCGAAGTGCCTATGTGGAATGAATTGTGTGTGAACTCAATTTATTCCTATTTTATTGTGATCATACCGCCCTTCACAACACAAACTGAGTTAACTTACAATTTTGACGGAATAAAGCCACAAAAGCATCGCCACCTGTTACTTAACATGTATTTACTGATAAAAATTTTCTAGAAACCTTCCAAATAATAAATAAACAAACGGAACGGTTGGAACGAGTTGTAAACCATTTTTTCGCATCTAAATCGATTATATTAGTTATTTCAAATAAATAGATGTTTCGCGCTGTTTGCAGGTTACATGATTATTAGTCATCAAATCTCGTAACGCTACCTATTTCTGATGCCAAACAGCAATGTGCGTATTACTGCATTCCGATTTTGAAGAATAAAGGTAATCGCACACTTGTCCGCGAAAGGACTCTGAGTGCTCATTCAGTGCGGCGCGGCGGCGGGTGCGGGCGCGCGGATCTTAGCGTCTTCCCTTACACAGTGCCGAAGCGGCTACGAGCGGTTACATCCACACGTCAAATCGCAAACAGACGCGAGACGCTAGACCAAGCACTGTGAAAGGTACGGGCGGACCGAGCCAATAGGTCTACCGGGCGGGAAGCGCGCATCCGCGCCCTCGTCCGCATCGAGGCAGGCACCACGCGATTGAGTAGGGGGAGCTACGTAGCTCACGTAGTTGACGTAGCTCCTCCTAGGTGCTGGGGGGGTACCGGTGCGCAAAGTCGATCCCGGATCCTTCCCACTAGAGCACCCAAGAAGGCCACCGTGGGGTTTTAGCCGGTAAAAGTCTCTCGCTGCCCCCGCGGCGGAGAGGTATCCTAGGAGGATTTCACGCACCCGCACCAGCCGCCACTCTGAATAAGGCCTAAGAATCGTATTGCACAATTCGTTGTAAAAAATCTTAAGAAACCTCGCACGCTTATCCGCGCCGAATTGGAAGAATCGGTAGATAAATTTAGAAGGTACCCAAATCCCACAAGAATTCAGATGAAGGCATCAGATTTGGCGCAGATATTGCGGACGACGCGCCTGCCATTTCCTGCCACCTTCACTTTGTTGCTACTTGAGGGTATGTTTCCTTATATTCAGGTGATATTTTCTTTTTTTTTTATATTAATTCTAAATGCAGGGGAAAAACTTTAAAACGTGTAAAGATTAGGGGATTAAAGAATCAATAAAGAAGTGATAAAAATACCTCGCCAAGTTCCATCATAGTGTACAGATATTGTTCGCTTTGACAAAACTTTAGAAATAACGAAAGTAGGTAATTCTTTCGATTCGACCGATCCGATTCTTTTGGTACGGATAGGTGTGCGAGGCCTTAAGAAATTTCGTTTCGTTCAGTGCTGTCGCTTCTTTCGACGCGGACAAGTGTGCGATCACGATCTTTTTAAGCAATGGCGTTTAGGGCTAGAACGATGATTCCCAAAGTGTATCGACCTCCTGGGTACACTACAACCTACAAGGGGTCCACGTCAGCGAAAAAAAAAATAGGGACTGCACGAGGCGGTGCACACATTTAGACAGGGCGTGACCAAAATGTTTACTTTCCATAAGGGGAATAATCCACATTACATATTTTATATAGTACCTATATACATACATAATACCTTATTATAATACACAAAATTGAAATAGAAGAAGAAGAATTACCTATGAATTAAACATTTCTCAACAAATAATAGGGTTATACTCCATATTCAACACTTTATTGTATACCATAATTTTATATACAAGGTGGTAGGTAACATAAATTAAGTTCACTATGGACCCATGAATCATGAATCAATGACAAAAATCTGATTAAATTAAACTAATTCTTAGCCTATTCTATTTATCGAGTTCTTAGGTTTTCGCGATTGTTACACATAGGAAATGAAACTATTTTTCCGGATTTGAATTGCGTATATTTGTTTTTTCAAACAAACCGACGTTTCGGGCCCTTTACAGGTCCCATGGTCACGGTTGACTGAGGTGGTACAGTCTTCAACCAGTTATGTCTAATATTAATGCAAACCAACCTTATTTTTTCACTATAGTTACGAACGTTGGTTTGTTTGAAAAAACAAATATACGCGATTTAAATCCGGAAAAATAGTTTCATTTCCTATTCTATTTATTTAAGATTATTTACAGGTAGCTATTGCTCACAGTCTATTTGTTGAGTCTGTATTATGTATTAAATATTATAATCATGTATATTATTAATTGGACATATCCCTATCGTCTAAGTATTCATGTAGTGTGTAGTAACTTTTACCCACTAAATATGTTTTTAACGCTTCTATAAACTTTGTTGCGCTTGTTTCTGTTTTTATTATTTTTGGTAGTTTGTTATAAATTTTAATTGATATAACAAACGGACTTGATGAATGCAATGTTAGTCGCGAGACTGGTAGTATTAATCTGTCTTTGTATCGGAATGAATATTTAGTCGGAATGTCTTCGCGCTTTGTAAATAAATTATAATTTTTTGGACGAACTTACAATATTCTAGCATATATAATATACGGTAAAGTAAGAATTTTTTACTGGGTAAGACATTTATCTAACAGAAATGAAACTTAATATGAGTTTAAAGTGAGTAGCACAGTTTCAGCTATCAAAAACACATTTGTAGTTGACAGATTTCTGCAAAAATTCACACCAGAAAGGCAAGGTCTACGAAACAAGAAAGTAGGGAACCTTTGGGCGAGATAACGTTTTTATTATAAACATAAAGTTTTCTCAATAAAAAAGTTAACGAAATAAGGGACGGCCTTGGCTACAACCTTCGCTTACAAACACAACTGTTTTAGGAATATTTCAATTTCACTGATAGTATTTAGTTACAATAATTCATGATACATTTCCGATATATACTAAATTAAAACAAAAGTAAACTCCAAAAGTAACCGGTTCATACCGCTCATAGCGAGCGAAATTGTGAAAGACCGGTTAAAGTACCGGTAACGGCAACTTAAATCGTTCTATTTTGTTGGAAACATCTAGTATATAACCAGAAATAGAGACGAAATGTTATTTAGTTGGTTTGAAAACTATTCTGCCATATCATTACTCTGACAACTGCGCTCCGATTGGCCAGCCCGAACTCCGAGCAATTGACGGGTGTCGTCAATTGTTTCACTTCAAATCGACCAGTTAACTTGAGCTTTGCTATAATGGACGAAAATTGCAAAATTATATATTTAATATTTAATTATCGATGAAATGTGATTCCGTTTGTTATGTAATTAGATGTTTTCTGTTTTTCTCACACCACCGAATGGAACAGCTCTCGTTGGTGGGGATATTGTTTTAATTACAAAAAAAACAGAATATTTTTGAAATATGGGGAGACGTACACACAGGTCAGTTGTTGGCGCTGTACTACTTCAGCTTTCTAATTTGTGATTTCAGCGCAAACGAGAGTTGATATTTAAAAGCGATATAAGACCTATTTGCCTGATGAGTTACCAGGAATATATGGCCCTTATTTCGTCTCTATTTCTGGTTATACACTCGATGGTTGGAAATGACACAATTTTTTTCGGATCTTAATTACGCGTATTTATTTATTTTTTTCAATTAAACCAACGTTTGCTTTATTTAAATCCAACCCTTATTAACCATTTGTAATATTTATTTTATTGAATATGTAATGATGGCTTTAGTACTACGATATTCATTTGTTTTTGTATAAACGCTCCACTAGTTTTTTTACTATTATTGATACAAACAAATGTTCTACGTGATTGTTGCAATTCTTTGTATTAGGTTTTATATATGGCTGAGTAAAGAAACTGTGCCATCCAAATCCAATATAAAGCAACAGGCACATAGATAAATTAGTAAGATCTGCTGACTCTGTTAGTAGTTTTGTTGTTACCGGTTGCCTCGGTATAGCAACAAACGCTGGTTCACGTCAAGTCAGATCGAAGGAATTTTTCTCTGTGTTGTTCGACCACACACGCCTTATAAATGTTTCGTAATCTTCTTTCATTCATTCTCTTCGCATGTCCGATTCATACATCGAGTTTACAACCAGAAATAGAGACGAAATTAGGGCCATCCATCCCTGGTAACTCATCAAGCAAATGGGTCTTATATCACTTTTAAATATCAATTCTCGTTTGCGCTGAAATCACAAATTAGAAAGCTGAAGTAGTACAGCGCCAGCAACTGACCTGTGTGTACGTCTCCCTATATTTCAAAAATATTCTGTATTTATTGTAATAAAGAAAATATCCCTACCAATGGGAGCTGTTCAATTCGGTGGTGTGGGAAAAACAGCAAAACATCTAATTACAAAACAAACGGAATCACATTTCATTGATAATTGAATATTAAACATGTAATTTTTAAATTTTCGTCCATTATAGCAAAACTCAAGTTAAACTGGTCGATTTGAAGTGAAACAATTGACGACCCTCGTCAATTGTTTCGAATTCGGGCAGGCCAATCGGAGCCCAGTTGTTATCGTAATGATTTGGCAGAATAGTTTTCAAACAAATTTAATGGCATTTCATCTCTATTTCTGGTTATATACTCGATGGAATATAACTAGCCCTTTCTCCATGTTTGTCACTAGATCTTTTTTCACGCCGCAACGCTCTCTTATTACACTGTTCAGTAATTTATCCATCAGAGTCACGATAGCCGTAGTTCTCGAAGCTCTCACTTCCAGAAACAATTAAAAATCTAATAAAAGAAACCTGCGTCCCGGAATTGCTTATCAAATAGCCATTGTGAACATTATCGTCGGAATGTCGACAAAAAGTCGTTAACTACAAACACTTTTACAGTTGCAAAGTAAATTTAATATCTAAAAGTAACAACAACAAAGTAGCAAATGAATCCATTCCCGCGGCAGTTAACGCATTGATAATAAAACTGACGACTCCACAGTTTTATTGTCGAAATTAATGATAGAGCTGCCTCTGCTCTGAATTACTCTGTGTTACTTTTTAAACTAAATTGTAGTTGGTTTTTAATTGCTTTCACGGTAGGTTTGTAACGTTTATTATTCACTTATTTACATTCCTTTCTAAAAATATTCACTCTCTGTTCATTCGTCCCTGCAACGTAAGCATACGCGTATCCTCAGCTCTCCATTGTAAATTTAACAGTACATTCTATGATTAAAACCTGTGCATTATATTGAAACACAGACCCACCTATCTTTTTTATGAACATATATTATGCAATTCTGAACAAAGGCAGACATTATTTTAATTTTTAAGTTCAATCTTACATAAGAAAACGTCGCGAAGAAACCTTGTAAGGGCAGAATAGGGACTCTTTCCTTACAGGTGTTACCTCGTGATCGCGACGCGGTAACCGTTATCACAAGGGTGTTTTCGGAGTAATTCAAAATATTATAAGTTTAAAAGAAATGTTGTTTAATTGTAAATGAAAATGTGAAATAATAAAATGTTAATGTTAAATGTTAATGTTAAATGTTATTGATGTTTATTGTTTAGGAGTTGGTAAGTAACTATCTTAAAAATACAATAAAATGTCATAATACGATTTACCACATCAACAAAATAGCTAGAACTAGACGATGTCAATGGAGCAAATCAAAGTTTAATGTTGTACGTAACCGTACAAACCCGAATGTCGAAGACGGTTTAAAACCTTCGGAAAATCTGTGAAGTCGCCAACCTGCAAAGTGATAACGTAGATAAGAGGGCAATTGCCTAATTTCTCTTGTTAAAGAAGACCCGTGCTCAGGAGTGGGGCCTATATAATAAGTAGACCAAGATAAATAAAATTATATTTATAAATCTCCTATTAAAGCATTTTTTTATAATAGTCTTATTAAAACTACTCTAATTTCTATTGATAACAAACAAATTAACTAGATAGCGCTTATCGCATTGCATTTTTATGGATACTGCCGGCCATTTTTTATTTTGTTTAACATTTTAGCTAATGATCAATGACTTAATAATATTTACAAGGAAAAAATAAACAATCTCAGTACCAAAAAGCCCGACCTCAAAAGTACGTGGAATTACATCTATTGGCCTAATTTTATTATAATCGGTTACCGGAAAGGGCGCGAAACCGAGTTCATCCCCTAATTTGCTAGCACAAATTTAAATGAGACCACTACTGATGTACCCTCTTTCCAACATAAAAGAATCATCAAAATCGGTTCACAAAGAGTTACCCCGTAATATATATCTATATATATATACATATATACGAAAAAAAAACAGTCGAATTGAAAACCTCCTTCTAGATATAAGACGGGATATTGACCTTTTTCAGAGTTACACTCTGTAGTATGGAGATTAACAATTCTCTCGAGATGATAAATGTTATAACGGGGTTGTACTGAAACTTACAAATACACACTCCAAACGTTTTCAAGTCATTCTATTTGCTGAATCCAGAGTAATAAAAAATATTTGTCATAAAGGAAATGAAACTATTTTTCCGGATTTAAATCGCGTACATTTGTTTTTTCAAACAAACCGACGTTTCGGGCCCTTTACAGGTCCCATGGTCGCGGTTGACTGATGAGACCTGTAAAGGGCCCGAAACGTGGAAAAATAGTTTCATTTCCTATGTGTAACAATCGCGAAAACCTAAGAACTCGATATTTGTCATAAAGTCAAGTAAAGAAGAAGAATCCTTAATGAAAGCTTCTTCTAAGACGATTTCGCAGTTCTTAGATTTTATTGCATCAATTCTGGGTTACGAGGTCGTAAACTTAATTAACTGCAAAGTTAACGCCTAGGTGTCCTCGATCACAAAGGGCGTAAACACCAGTACAAGTTATTTTTCAGTCGAAAAAACAAAAAAGATTGAAATTTAAAAATACTGCTAGTAATATTAATATGGTGAAGCTTAAACCACATTAATATTCTGATCATGTAATTTTTAGACCTATTCTGTTTTGAATTTGGTTTTTGTTTTTTTATTTTTTTTTTCACAAAATTCGTGAAACATAAAACTAGTAAATAAATCGGCTGTTTATAAAAACAACAGAAAATGACCAAAAAATAAATTTGGGGATGTCGAATTATCATAATCTTACTTAAGTGGCTGTTTCTGGGGCACATTGTTAACAGAACAGATAGACGATGGGGCGAGAGGGTGAGCAGACCCACAAGGTGGACCGACGACCTGGTGAAGTTTACGGAAATCCACTGGATGCAAGCAGCACAAGACCGGTTGTTGTGGCTTTCTTCGGCTGACATTATAATATCACAATTATACGGGCCAACGTATAGTCATATACCAAAGATCCCTGAGTCGGCTTGGGGGGACCAAGTCGACTTAATCTTTAACCTGTGACCCGTAAAATTTATCTTGGTATGACTCCCTGGTCGTGTCATTAGTGAATGACATTTTAAGAAAGTTTTTAAGCGAATTAGATCTTCAACGTACGATTCTTTCATAATATACAGAACATAAATTTCAACCACCTTTAGTAACGCCGTCGTGGCCAAACGGTATAAGGATTGCTTTGCAAATTGAGGCAAGCATGCTTCGAGTGTACCATGGTTCCAGTCAGTTTAAAAATAAAATAATGTTTAGCTATGACTATATAATATTGTTTTTTTCTGGATTACACCTATCCAGACGTTAAAAAAAAATGAATGACTAAGTCTTGTTCACACAGAACAATAATTTCTAATTTTAATAATTCCGTTAAGTGCGGATTAAAACAAGAAAGATAACTTTGAAAGTCACTAAAACCTTGAAAGTAATTAAAACTGAATAGACAAATATAGGAACGAAACGTGAAACAGTGCGTAATCACAGAAGTCACTATCATATGCAAACTGCAGCGCGATTTCGTGATTTATTAATCTATCCATATTAATTATATCTACCCACCCACATTAGGCAATTTCTAGTGAACAGATATCGTGATTTGTCCACGTTAATATTAAAAAGTGAAACAATGCTGTTAAAAAAAATTAAAAGTAAAGCAATGTGGAATTGAACCACGGGTATTGCAACTAGCAGTCGATACAACAAGCCGCTCGTCCAATTACTTGAAAGTTAAATGACGAAATTTAGTATTGGTTTTAAAGATATGTTGATTATCTTCAAGCAACACTCCACTGTATTGCTTACACAATAAAGTTGAAATTGCTTTTTTTTGTTCAATAAGTAAGATAGCTCAGGTATCTCATTTATATGACTGCACATTATTGTGCAATTGACAATGTGTAACGTCGCGCCCTACATTGGGCACATGCAAAATTTATAAACTATAATTTTTAGTTCAATAAAAATCCGTGGCATCGCTCGAGTATTATTTTTACAACATCTTTTATATCTCCCTGCAACATCTCGCTGATATCATCTGACATATTCTAATATATACGAGGCAAGCAGCTCCTACATGTTGGTCCTTCGAGCCGGAAATATAATCTTGTTTCCCATGAATTTGAATTGTATACACAAACTTTTGCCAATGGTGTCAGGTAGTAAACACTCGTCTCTTACAACTAAGGTCATTGTGCAAAATTGAAATGAAAAAATAGTGCTTACAGCTTAGATTCTACTTCTTATTTGTAATTGAAATAAATTCAAATGTCCAAACTGATAAAGACTGAAAAAATTTGGGTTTCTTTTCTACATATCTAAATTTTGTAGTAGTGGTTCTTACGCCCTTTGACCCCGAAAGTACCTATTCCCGAAATTAAACGGATTATATTTGTTGTTCGCACCCGGGAATATTGCTTTTTGGATTATGCCATAAAAACAATATAGTGATAACTATAACACTGTAGCGAACTCAGCTAGGGTTAAACAATAATGGGAAGCGAGTCTTAATTCGTTTACGTTGAGAACGCTAAATTCACGACGGGTCATTAAACCCTTGGTTGATAAGTTTGAATTACTTAATGCAATAGATAATAAAATACAAAGAACTTACTTAATCTCTGTTTCTACAAAATGTAAATCAGTTGTTGTCTACAAATATTCAGTAGCAGTAGAGGTTTTTGTGAAAGAGTTAACCAGGGAAGTACTGTCATCATGCCTATTTCTGCCATCAAGCAGTGATGTGAGCACTACTGCGTTTCGGTTTTGAAGGGTAAGGGTGCAGGTGAAATTACAGGACATGGGACTTGTCAACTTATGCCTCAGGGTGACGGGCGCAGTGGCAGTGCCCCTAAGGCCTTTGCAATTTAAAGCTCTGAGCACTTAACACCATGCTGAGTGAAGAAAGATTTTGTTGTTTTGAGTGGAAAAAGTAGTTGAAAACAAGCACATAGAAAAATTCTTTGGGTCTGCTGCTTTGTTCCGTAGCTTAGTTGGGAGAGCGCCGGCCTGGTATGCTGAAGACACTGGTTCGTACCCAGCCGGATCAATTTAATTTTTCTCTGTGTTTGATCTTTGTACTAAATTATAACAAACTAGTGGAGTAATTTAAAAAAAAACATTGTGATATTCAATATACTTCATATTACAAGAAGAATAATAATAATTATTGCACCACAGATAGATTACGATGGTAGCCCTGCAAGAAAACGGGTTGTTTCTCAATTACCAGATTAACGGTTCGACTCCCGGTGTACATTTGTAAATGTCGAAGAAGATTCACCATCTAAGTAACCAACACATATTAGGCCAGCATGGTGGCTTATGGCCTGTCTTTGAAAGAAAAAAAGAAAGAAATAATTATTCCCTAAAGAAACAATACACCACAAATACATTTAACAATTACGAAACATGATTATAACATGGAAAAAAAATCTAAACAAAAAAAGGGAAAAGAACATAACAATTATTTTTTTAATAACGCACACACTCAACATAGCCCCGCACTAGGGATAATATAATATAATTAGATAATACACACAAATAACACACAAACAGTAAGCAAATAATTGTAACAATAAATAATCAAGCGATACATCATAACGTGTGCATGCTGTGCTGTTACGGAATCCATCATCCACTCAGCTTGGTGTCGCCTCACTGCATGTGCGATGATTTCCAATGGATCCGGCAACAGGGAACACATGGCACGGAACATAGTAGACGACACAGGCGTGTACAATTTGATATAATTATGTATAATAGTATAATTGTAAAGTAAAAATGTAATTGTAAACAATAGTGCAATTGCAAATAATAATGCAACTGTAAATATAATAGTGTTGGCGACAGATCTTTTTTCAAATACTTTTTTTATGTAATTTTTATATTTGGAACATTGACTTACAATTATATGGACGTCGGGTCCGCGCTAAAAAGTGTCCGAACTTATAGGGCGTTAAAATCGTATACAGAGCGTCATTCACGCTTTAGTCTTCGTTTGTTCGACTGACAGCGAAGCAAGCAAAATTAGACAGTACTGCGATGACATTACAATTTAAATTCAACGTTTTAGCTTTTTCATATTCCTTTACATGTCACTACGTTTAAATAGGTTGACTTGGGACATTTTTTTCGTGATTTTTGTATTAGACCCGTCGATAAAACTAATTCCAAATCATTGACTTACAACCATTTATTTGTAAGTCAATGATTTGGAATTAGTTTTATTCATAGAACAGATCCGTGGTTTTATTTTTCATCTGCTATCGTTTCTAAATAGGGTAGGTACCTAACTGTAAACAATAGCTCAATTGTGAACATCATTATCATCATCAACCCTTTTATACGTCCCACAGCTGGGCACGGGTCTCCTTTCTGACAGCTGGCCCAATGCGGGTTGGAGACTTCATACATATATTACGCTACCACGGCCTGGAGTTTGATAAATATTAAACAAATATGCCTTAAGTAATTTTTTAAACGTAAAACGTGACGACTTCTTGATGATGACCTGTGTCCAGCAGTTTACGATCTGGAATGAGATACAATCGATGTGGGTAAACTTCACGTCTGTGCTTTATTATCCTCTTGTTTTAACTACTTCTCAAACTTAACCTTACATTGTAAAATCTCAAAGTAGGTAAGAAGTATCCCTCAAACAATGTAAAAATGGCGAACAACAAACCACCGAGCTGCCGAACTCGTAACAAGTTCAAGCTAAATGACTTTGTCTTCCTAAAAAGTATTTTAATTCGATGAAAGGAGCAAGTTAGAAGTTGAGACTTGCCCTCGGCAATACGTTGTCGAGCGATTTGCATTTTTATGAAAACGTTTTACTGTGTCCGACCGAATGTTCTGCGCTGTTTAAATAAGACTAAGTGACGAATTTATTAAACAAGTCACTGACTCCGTGAATCACATATCAATTGAAAAAACAAACGCATCAAATACGACTATCACATTCTTGCTTGTAATTGATTTTATTCTAGTAGCAGTAGAGGTCTTTCTGAAAGAGTTCGTTCAGGGAAGTACTGCCACCTTACCTATTTCTGCCGCCAAGCAGTAATATCAGCATTACTGTCTTCCGGTTTTGAAGGTTAAGGATGCTGCTGAAATTACAAGTACATGGGACTTGTCTATTTATGTCTCAGGATGCAGTTGCAGTAATATGACCTCTATGATTTTTGCGATTTAAAGCTTTGTATGGCACTGGAAGCGTCCAACTTGTCCAACCCGTCACTTGGTGTTATAAAAAGTAAAAGTAGTAACAAAAAATGCCAGACTAGGAAAAACTTTAAAACAGGGCATAAATATAAACATTAATACGTACAATGAACTACCAGTTAGTGTATCTGACTTGAAAATGGCTTCATTCAAGTGAATACTAAAACTTTACTTTGAAAATCACGTTTTTTTATTAAATCCACGAGTTTGTACATAAGTGAATATTAATTTTCTTAAAAAACCATGATTTGTATTTTCTGTACTTTGACTTACCTATAAGCAATGTACTGTGTTGTCTTGGTGAACAAATTTTTCGACTTTTTTAACTTTTGAGGCATTTCCACTAAACATTCAGAAATATACATACGCAAGTTAGAAATTGATGACATAGAATATAACGTCTTAATTGTGAAGCAGTCGTTTTAATAGTATATCTGGGCTACCACCTCTCTAATTCGATATCTCCAAAGAACACTACGGACTTAATGTTTTGGTCATCAATATTTTTATTTTGTTTTTTAGTTTCTTTATTTTTTTCACAAAATTCGGGGAGCGTAATATTAATAAATCAAATAAGGCTGTTTTCATGGTCAATAAATTTAGCTGGTGTAGTGTTCGATGAAGATGACGAATTATTTTTAATGCATATTAGTGTATAATGCTTTTTATATTACAGGCATCCAACTGTAAGTCAGAAGAATCACGCCATAAACAACCAACTTCCTTAAACATACTATAACCCCGTATTTTAATATTAAGATGTAAAGAAAAACAGTTTTAAACAAGACAAATAACAGGAAAGTGGAGTATGCAAACAAAAGCTGCAAGTCTAGCTAAGGCGACGTGAAACGCGAAAAAATACGGACGGAAAAAGGAGTGCAAGAATGAATGGGAGTGGTGCTCTACTAGGCGGTCCAGATGCTTAACATTTTATGCGAGCTTCCTTATTTCCGCTTTTTGATGTGACATAGCATAATGAGACAAGTAATGTAACTCCATATGAACGTTTATTGCCGCTTGTATGTGTGCGCGCCAGTCGCGCGCCGTGTACGGACGCACACATTCGCATAATCTCGCGGCGCACTCGAATTGCACAGCGTGGGTCATCGCACGAATTACACAGCTTTGGTTGATGACATAACAGTGGAAGTGTTGAATAAAAAAATATATAGTAAAATTGAGGATGTGCACTGATTACTACACGGTTTGAAAACAGCTGTATTTCATAGGTACTTTACATACATACATACATACATATACTTCACGCCTTTTTCCCATCGGGGTAGGCAGAGACAACAGTCTTCCACTTGCTACGGTCCTGACACACATCTTTCGCCTCATCAACACGCATCAATGCTTTTATACACGCTCGTTGGTTAAGGGTACTCTTGACCTGGCCCTTTTTTAGGATGGCCATGGTACTTTACATATACTAATAATATTAATATCAACTGAACGAAATAATAATACACACTCAACATAGCCCCGCATTAGGGAAACCCTGTGTCGCGGTGCCATGGACACACACATAGACAACTTTAGCTTTAACTTTAGACAACTAATTACACCCAAACTCACGAAAGAAATAAATGTAGGCAATACAAATATTTCCCCCGGCCCGGGAATCGAACCTGGGACCTCTGCGTGGCAGTCCGGCATGGTAACCGTTCGGCCATGGAGGCAGTTAAGACATAGTACACGTTGTAGTATGCACGTTATTACACTTTACATACATTTTTCAAATGGTTTTAGTTTCGTTTGTAAAAAAATAACTTCTGAAATAAAGCCGGTGTCCTTGCTGCTCGACCCGCGCAATAGAACCGATTCAGCACTTACTTGAAAAAAATTAATTCGAGCAGAGGTAGTATCGACTCTTAGGTAACTGAGACGAGATTTGGTCAAAAAACTTTTATTCTAAAGCTAGCCTAACTACATCAAGTTCTAAAATACAAATTTAACTTAAATCATGTTATGTATACTAATAGAGCGTTGTCAGCTATACGGGCCCTGTACTAACTTAGTTGGGTGCTGTCGTGGCGGCTTGACAGGGCTGTCAAAGCAAATAAATGCGGGTTTCTTACACTTAACACACGCACTATTCATTATAGAACTGAAGCCTTACCTCGGTGTTAAAAAAAATTATATCAAATGGTAGACGCGTTTATTGTTTATGTGTCTCAAATTAAAATCGTTCAGCATTTGATACTAACCCGGGATGCGGATATAAAAATATTGCACACACTCCTGGCCCCGCACTAGGAAAACCCACACATACACAACCACCATAGTAGTGTGTAGATACACACATAGACAACCACAAACTACAATCGAGAGAAACTTACGAGAGAAATAAATGTACCTCTGCGTGACTGTACAAGATGGTAACCATTCGACCACGGATGCAGTTAAATTATGTATTATTATGTTTATATCCCATAGGGTACAACTAAAATGTTAATGTGACAACCCTATTCTCGAAGCGATGTGTAGGCATACACCGAATACACGGAAGTTGCATTACTTATCTTATTACACTATGGATGTGATGTCCCATTTAAACTAGACTTTGATATAGTACATTTGTACGGAAAAGAACCTAGATAGTCTATTGAGAGGACAGTTGCTTCTGAATTCGATGTTTAGTATACCTGTGGCGATTTGCACCTATAAGGGCGCGTTCACATTAGCCACTGTTAGCCGCGCGACGGCCGCGCGACAGTCGCGTTGCAGTCACGGTTAGTGAGGTGTACATGTTAATTTTTCAAATTAACTACGATGGACGAAAATCGAGTTAAAGAATTTATAGAGAATGCAGAATAACACCTTGCAATATGGAATATCTGTTCCGCCAGTTATTCTAATCAACTGGAAAAAAAGGCATGGGAAAAATTATGTTTAATATTTATTGACAATTTTGAAACTAAAACTACAACTGAAAAAACATAGCAGGTGAGTCATTTCTAATTCCTGTAAGTGAAGTATGTGCCCCAAGAACTAAGTAAAAGTAATATTTCTTCGTCAGAATCCATCGAGTAACTGACTCGAAACATAAAACATCACTAAAAATTTGGACGCGCCACCGCGCGGTTGCAGCGCGTCTAACAGCGACTAATTTGAATGCGCCTAACTTTAATTTCTAAGTTATGTATATTTCTTTTACAGATTATATACGTTTGAAACTTTCATAAATTTCTCACAAATGGCGCTACGGTAAAAAAGTCGTTAAAAATCGAACCAAAGATCTGCAACAAACACATGGGAAAAATTATGAGATCGATTGGTTCGTTCCGTGGCTCAGTTGGCATAGTGTCTGGCACGGTTTGCTGAGAGACGTTGGTTCGTATCCAACCGGATCAAAGAGAATTTTTTCTAAGTGTGAATTTTTTCTCTCTTTCTTTATGATATTTGTGAATGTTTAGCAGAAATACTTCTCGGTATCGGCCGAAAGAAAAGTCCAAGAAGGCTCGTAACCTTTGGAAAATGTATGAAGCTTCCAATCAGCATTAGGCCAGCGTAACGGACTACGGCCTAAACGCTCTCTTTATAGTAGAGCCGTGCCTAGCAGTGGGACTTATGAGCTGATGATTATGTAATTAAATGAAAGCCGTGGTAGCCTAATGGTTAGACCTACCGCCTCTAAAACAGAGACCGTGGGTTCGAATGCGAGCTCGTACCTGTGAGTTTCCCGGAATTTATGTGCGATATTTAATTTGAAATTTACAGTGGGTTTTTGGAGTGCGGCCCACACTCTCGTCCCGCAACCTGCGCTCTTAAAATTTATATAAATAAAATAAGGAAAGGCAGAGAAAATTTTGCACAAATCCGACGTCGACAAGAGCCCGATGGCGACTGACGGGGCAGCGGGCGGCGAGGCGGTCGTTAAACCGCTGGGCAATTTTCAAGTTCTAGAATAAATGTGAATTTAATAACTATAGGACTTCAGTTGAAAACGAAAATTTTGCAGGTTTTCTGTAGTACTTAAATAGTGATATCTCTTATTTCTTCCATCATTTTCTTCCACTAGAACACTGACGTAGAATATGCGACATTTCTTACTTAATGAGCGTTGCTCGTGGATCTATAGACTGTCCGGAGTTACTTGCTAAAATACTGCTCCATACTAATACAAAAAGCTTCCGTGAACGACCATTGCTAGACACACCATAAGTTAAAACTAATTACAGACAAAATTATTTTATATTGCGTGCCTCCTATGCATTTAATAAGTGTTGTGTGTACTGTGATCTCGATCTGTTTTGTACTAGTATAGCAGCTGTAAAACGGCGTTTAACTATAAAAATCTTTGAATGCATGTAGCAATTGTAGATTATGGGTTTTGTCGTCTAAGTGACCATCATTTACTTTTGCTGTTAATTGTACGATACGACAGTTGTAGCATTACAATTTTTATATGTAAGTGTAGGGAACTCATCATCAGAATTTGAAAATTATTTAGTTTTTAACCGACTTCAAAAAAGGGAAGAGGTTATCAATTCGACTGCATGTTTTTTTTAATTTAGAAGAAAATCATCCACTTCTAAGGGTGGCTGTTCACGCTTGAAGATTCATTTTTATAAATAGCGCCTAAATTTTATTATAAAGAGCAATTATTGTAACGGTTGATTTTGCTATTCTCCAATTCAAGGCGTTTTTCTCTCAATATACTTTGAGTAGTGAGAACCGATTTTTATTATCTCCTGTGGTAAGTTCCGTATAGTGGCGAACTAGGGGATGAATCCGGGTCTGCGCACTTTCCGGTAACCGATTTCAATTAAACTTGGCAAATAGATGTAATTCCACGTACTTTTGAGGTCGGTTTTTTTAGTACTCTGTACTGAGATTATTTAAGTGACTGTTTGTCTGTCAGCTCCACAACAAGAAATTAAATAAATAAATAACAATTACGTGCAAAGTTAGATATTTTCTTTTATACATCCTATAGTGTATTTTTTGTAATTCTTTAATAGTAAATATCTAAACCATTTGATCTAACTAAACAGTTTTCACCGCTTCTCCGCCTGTGATTCGTCTTAAGCATTATATACATGTATGAAGTACGAGTACAAGGAGAAGCACAAGTGCAACAGGAAGACAAGTAAAAGCTTATTTGCATATAAAAATGTACACTTTACAACTGCGTCTCGAAGATAATAGTGTCCAACAAGAACATTTTAAGATCTTTATAAATGCAAAAACAGTTTGTAACTTCTTTGTAAGTGGTATCGTAACAGATATGCGGAAACTACAGTCTAGAGTTTTCTACTTAAAACTTTCGAGATATTCCAACAAACTCCCCAGTTCAATATCTGAAAATTATGAACAGGCGGAAGTTCAAAACAGTCTTGAGAAATTTTTACTTTAATAGTATTCGACCACTTTAACTGCAGAGAGGGAGATGAACTTAAGCAATTAGTGAGCTCAGTCAGACAGCAATTAGGGAATGGCATTTGGAGCAGAAAAGGTAGAAATAATTCAGGCAATAACAGGACTTCGGTACCGTCTCGTTAGCCGAATTATTCATTAACTACTAATGACCGGAATGTATCGAGTGTGCTTGATGCTTTGGATCGAATTCAATTGCCAGCAGTTAAAACAGCCTCAGTGTTATTGTACGACTGTACAAAGTGGAACATATTAATGACCTTTCTGAAAGTATCACTTAGTAACGATTGAAACACAAAACTGCGACTTGCTGCGATGGGATTTCGTGCGGCAAGGCATTTCACTGCCACGGTTCCTGTAACCATTCCTTCGACCATCGCCAACTGCACTGAACGTATTTTTTAAATTAGGTAGCGACATGGATCGTAAAAAGAGTGTCGCACTCATTGACTTACAAATAAATGGACGATGGGTCTGATACAAAAACCACAAAAAAAATGTCCCAAGTCAACCTATTTAAACGTAGTGACATGTAAAGGAATATGAAAAAGCTAAAACGTTGAATTTAAATTGTAATGTCATCGCAGTACTGTCTAATTTTGCTTGCTTCGCTGTCAGTCGAACAAACGAAGACTAAAGCGTGAATGACGCTCTGTATACGATTTTAACGCCCTATAAGTTCGGACACTGTTTAGCGCGGACCCGACGTCCATATAATTGTAAGTCAATGGTCGCACTGCTGTTATTGATAAGAAAGATCTGTAACAAGCTCATATAAAAATTCGTAAGGTCCGTGGTCCATTCCGTAGCTCAGTTGGCGTCAGACACGGCATGCAGAAGGCATTGTAGCTAGTGGAGTAATTTCATCAAAAACATGTAGATTTTGAGTAAACTTAATATCACTTTTTTTTTTAATTATTAAAGCGACATCTCTAGTCAGTCGCTGGTAGCAGTAAAGGTTGGGCTGAGTGAGGAAAAACTTTCGTAGTTTCGTAGATTTCTCACAGATGGCGCTATAGCAAAAAAGTCGTTAAAACCCAAAAACAATGGTCAAGCGCACAGCAACAAGCACATGAAAAATTCTCATGGTTCCGTATCTCAGTTTAGAGTAACAGTCACGGCATGCTGAAGTCTCTGGTTCGAATCCAGCCGGATCGAACGAATTTTTCTTAGTGTTAAGCAAGACTAATGGCACTTTCTGAATAATGTAAGAAAGAAAGAAAGAAACATTTATTCAGTATCCTTAAATTGTATGTACATAAAAATAAATTAAAACTAAAATTACTGATACTGAATGTCGCTGGTATTATGCGGAGCCCAGGGAGTGCGTCACAGGCGCACTAAACTAATACTACAAAAACATTGACTTATTTAAATTCGCAATATGCGTACAATGAATTTATGATGCGACAAAATGAGTGATGCTTAACTATATATATACCTATTGTTAATTTATTTACAATTTATTTATAATTAATTGATAATATTATGTTATGTATGCAAACACCATTCAACTAACAAGCAAACTTAATTATATATAAAAAAAAAAGAAAAGAAAAGCTACTTATTTCCTAACTATAAAGTTGGAACTGATTTGAAAAAGTATAACCGAATTAGGCCACATATACATACAAAATCCACTTATACACAAATGATACATCTAATATTTCTTGTGTTTTTTTGCAATTCTTTTAAATAAAATCTATAGCTTTTTTTAAAAGAATAAACATTATAATGTGCGACCTCAATACAATAGCACGTTATACGAGGGGCATCTTCAGCGCTTAGCGCCAGCGTGCAAGTGAGCAAGCAGCGTCAGTTCTGTAGACGAAGACAACCTAACGTCATTGACGTCAAGGGTGGAAACGGCAGCCTGGCGCATTAGATATCACGGTATTCGTAATTCAACCCCAATTACTTATTATACACTGTTTACATCGTAATTATTATTTTTTTTAAATCAACTGGCGGGACAAACAAGTGCGCCTGGTGGTAACCTACATGCCTGTCCATAATAGTTGCAGTGTCACCCAAAGCTTTAAATCGCTAAGATCTGAGGGGTACTGCCATTGTGACTTCGAGCGAGAGCGTTTCAGTTCCGAATCTGACAATTAACGGTCCGAAATATTAATTAAAGGAACACTTCTTAAATAAGAAAAAAAAAATTAAATGACACTACAGAAAGTCCAAACTTAAATAAAACACGCTTTATCACACATCTTTCGATTCCACAAACTTACCTGACAACTAACGCACACTAAGACATTACACAAGTCACATTGCAACGACACTATCATTACGCAGGTCGCACGCATAGGATTAGTATTTATCATGATCGCACGTGACATCATACCATTCACTCACACAAACACAACATACATTCATCATTTTTCTTTTTGTTATTGTTAAAACCGCTTAGCGATTAATCGTCGGTATTTAGAAAAACTTACTTTAGTTTATAAAATACTGTTAAGTTTAAGATTATGAATTATGAATTAATAATGTAACAAGTTATCGAGTTCTTAGGTTTTCGCGATTGTTACACATAGGAAATGAAACTATTTTTCCGGATTTAAGGAGGAGTCAACCGTGACCATGGGACCTGTAAAGGGCCCGAAACGTCGGTTTGTTTGAAAAAACAAATATACGCGATTTAAATCCGGAAAAATAGTTTCATTTCCTAAATGTAACAAGTTATCATATCATAAATGTCACCGGGATCATTTTATTTCTAGGTGTGCAAGCGATATTCGTATTTTCTAGGATTCGGACTTCGTACACAAGCGACATGCGAAGTAGGTCCGAGTTTTCTAAATTTGTATGGTCACGGATTCGGAAGGAATACGAATCGTATCGGAAAAGGAATACGTAAACTCGGAGTGACATAAGTTGAAAAGTCCCATGTTTCTGTTATTTCACCAACACCTTTCAAAATCGAAACGTAATGCTCACATTACTGTTTTGCGACAGACATAAGTAAGGTACTTGGACGAACTCTTTCATAAGGAACATACTGATAGTAAATCACTACTGTTTAGGCATTGACTTATAATTATGTGGACGTCGGACGTCGTGCGTTATTTGCGTTATTAATAAAAAAGTAATATTTTTTTTTAGTTGTTTTGTCCAGAACTATCTCACAAAAAGTTTTTCTCATTTTGGGTTAAGTAGACATCTTTTAATTGTTTCTTACGATATTCTAACGACGGTAAAACCGTCATTCGTTCCATGACTTGATTCCATACAAATAAATTGACTTGTTAAGATTCAAATTAGATGTTCAGCAATAGTATAATCTTAAATTTCACATATTTTAAGTTATAACACTATTATAACAGCAGTGCGAATATGATGGTAGTAAAGATAACACTTAATAGTATCTTACACGAAATATGTATGTTAAATAACTCTTAGTAGAATTAAGACGGTGTTAACAAGAATAAGAGGATTTTGGAAACCATTAAAGTTTCATCAAAGTGCTACCACTATTGGCGGAACTACTGTAAATTGTATTTGAATAAACGGGTTGTTTATTAACCGAGTGAGATAACTGGATTTGCGTGTTTACGATATTAATAATTCAATTGTTTTCACTTAATCCGTTTCACTAAACTGTTGTGCAAACATTGACAGTTTTAGTTAAGTGCCTGTGTATTTGATTGTTTACTCGCCGAATTTGCCCCTAATTGCCAAATAGCGAAACATAAGTGGGGGCCTGCCATAACCTTCACAAAACCAATGTAAGATTATTGTAATAGGTACTATTCATATTCGTGCTTTGACAAACTTGTCAACTATGTAATGTAGTAATGTTACAGTGTTGGGAAGAACGAATGGTTTCCCACGATTCTCTTGCTAAAATAGGAAAGAAATAACGCTATATGAAC
>NW_020653244.1:0-13742 GCF_003589595.1 Hyposmocoma kahamanoa | reverse complement strand
TCCAACTGAAGTGAAGGGGGCACTTTGGAATCGAGACAGAAAAATTTTGACCCTGTTTTAAAATATTGTAGTAATTTTTGACGCTTGTTTCCAGTCAATTAGACCGAATTAAACACTCTTTCTTGTAATTTTTTGTCTACAACTGACAATTCTCGAGAAAATTGGTGGAAAACAGTTTTATATACTAGGAGCTCAGTACTTGGAAAATGTAGTCAATTTTTAAATTTTGATAAAAATTATTAATAAAGTTTGTAAGTAGATTAGACCTAGATAAACACTATTTATTCTTTCCTTATTCCGTTTTAGGTCAAGGAATTGACCTAAAACATGTTGGAAAGTGCAAACAAATTTGCGTCTCGCTGACAATAATCTCCTAAGAAGGAATCTCACCCTGAACCTCAATTTTAAACTCTAAACACTTTTTACAACAGTTTAATCAGAAGTCATTGACTTTAAACACATTTTATCAATTATTTGTTTACTAATAACATTTTATTATGTTATAATATTGTATTGACAGCATGTATTATAATATTAAACTAACAATGAATCTCACCCTGAACCTCAATTTAAAACTCTGAAAACTTGTTACCACGGTTTAACCAGAAGTCATTGGCTTATTTATTTACTAATAACATTTTATTATGTGTTATAATAATAGGGGTTAAAGTATGAAATTGCCGATTTGTACTGAAAATCTAAATTGTTTATTTTTTAAATTTTTAATCAAATATATAAATTTATTTAATCAAAATAGTTGCCATTATTATCTATACATTGCTGCCATCTAATGGGAAGGTTATTAATGCCTTTGCGATAGAACTCCGACGATCTAGACTGCACAAACTGTGTGAAAGCCTTTTGTACTGCCTCCTGGGAAGAAAACTTCTTGTCACGTAGATAATTGTCCAAATCACGAAAAAAATGGTAGTCCGTTGGAGCAAGGTCTGGTGAATACGGAGGATGACGAATGGTTTCTAACTGCAGTTCCTGAAGGGTCAAAATGGTTTCTCGTGCTGTGTGAGGTCTCGCGTTGTCGTGGAGCAATAATGGTGAAGATCGATTCATGAGTCGGGGCTGTTTTACTGCTAGTTTTGTCAACATGGTTCGGAGTTCGGCACAATAGACATCTGCCGTTATTGCTTGACCAGATCGGAGAAAACTATAGTGAATAACACCATGCTGAGACCACCAAACAGTTACCATTACCTTTTTATTGGTAAGTTTTGCTTTAGGACACTGTTGTGGCATTTGACCTGGGGTCAGCCATTGCATTTTTCTTTTCCGGTTATCATAAAGAATCCACTTTTCATCACATGTTACAATTCGATCCAATATTCGTTCATTTCTGTACCGGTTCAACAAGGCAACACAAGTTTCAACACGCGTTTCTTTCTGCAGATCAGTCAAATCATGAGGCACCCATTTTTCGTATTTTTTTATTTTATTGATTTGACGCAAGTGAGTCAATATTGTGGGTAAGGTAACGTTAAACCATGCCGCTAATTCCTGGGTAGTTTGACTAGGATTGGCTTCCACTATCTCTCTTAATTCATCGTTATTCACCTGTGTGGGCGGTCTTCCTCGTGACTCGTTCTTTAAGTCGAAATTTCCATCACGAAAGCGTTTAAACCAAAATCGCACGGTGCGTTCATTAGTAGACCCCTCTCCAAACGCAGCATTGACTTTGCGGGCTGTTTCTGCCGCGTTAGTTCCGCGTCGGAACTCGTATTCAAAAATCACACGAATTTTCGCAGTATCCATCTTTCTTGTCTAAATTGAATAACAAAAACAATTGAAAGTCGATATTCAAATATTTCAAATTTAAAAAAAAAAACACAGAAACCATTTGAAAAAAGTTTCATTCGAAAACCTCAAACCATGAAGATTCAATGAAAATTCAAAGAACCTATTGCAATAAAACGGCAATTTCATACTTTAACCCCTAATATTATTAAATCAATATTGTAATTATAATTTAACTCATTAAAATGCTAATTACAAACATCATAGCGTTTATTACATAGAAATAACATACGACGTATATTCAATAATGACAACAAATGAAAAGTTTCGCCTGTGGCCCCCAGGGACCCAGCGTTTCTACCGCAAAAGGCACAAACCTCAGCAATGTTGCTTTTCTCGGTCGCTCTGGCCTCAGAGCCTGAGCCACACACGCTTGCAAGGACATGGGACGGAGCTACAGTGTCCACACAGGTTGCGTCCCAAACATAAATAAGTGGCACAAATCAGGGACTCCAATTGCCAACTTTTATTACACCTCCATCGAGTACATAACCGGAAATAGACCCGAAGTGTCATTTAATTGATTTGAAAACTATTCTGCCAAATCATTACGGTGACAACTGCGCTCCGATTGGCTAGCCCGAATTCGAAATAATTGGCGGGTGTCGTCAATTGTTTCACTTCAAATCGACCAATTTAACTTGAGATATTGAAAAATTACTTTTTATTAATTACCGATGAAATGAGATTTCATTTGTTTTGTATTTAATTACGTTTTGCTGTTTTTCCCACAACACCGAATGATACAGTCCCTTTTAGAGATATTATCTTTATTACAATAAATACAGAATATTTTTGGAATATACGGAGACGTAAACACAGGTCAGTTGTTGGCGCTGTACTATTTCAGTTTTCTAATATGTGATTTCAGTGCAAACGAAAGTTGATATTTAAACGTGATATAAGGCCCAAGGCCTGATGAGTTGCCAGGGATGGACTGCCCTTATTTCTTCTCTATTTCTGGTTATATACTCGATGCCTCCCTATGAAAAACTTAAGGTGCCTTGAAATCGAATAATATAATAAACGTTTCACCCAGCAACTATACTTCGAAAACATACCGAAATGGTCCTTTCCCCATCCATTGGCAATACATCCTTTATAGCTCGAGAAATCTTCATCCTGCTCCGGCATGCATATGACGTTGATGTGGGGTCCTAGCTCTACTGGTTCCTGAAGAAGTAGTAGCGCGTAGTCATTCTTCAAACTTTTACGTTTGAAATCTGAAACAATAAATTATTTAACTACGTTTTTATTTCTTTCTTTTTTTATATAATACTAAGTAACGACGAACAAGTCCTGCACCTTGTCTCAGCTTGCGTGTCAAGGCATAAAACACACAATTCTATAATTCAAATGCAATTTCAATAAATATTTTAGAAAATTTCAATACTCAGCCAAGTATTTTTGAAATTGGTTTCATTGCCTAGTTTGCTACCCTTAGATGAATATTTTATTCAAATTTAAATTGGACCACTGCTCAGGTACCCTCTTTCCAACAAAAAAGACTCATCAAAATCGGTTCACAGTTATCGCGTAACATACATACACAAGAGAAAACATACAGTCGAATTGAAAACCTCCTCCTTTATTTCAAATCGGTTAAAAATCTATATGATGACTCCTAGATTAGTTTTAGTACAGAGTAGTGGACAATCTTAAAATGACCTAAATCATCAGAAAGATGGCTTAAAAATAGCAAGTGCTAATTATCTAAAATGCAAACTAGACAAACATTACTTTAAACAATAGCTCGTGGTCTTTTTCACAATAAAATGTAGCTCATTCTGAGTGCATCTGTTTAACAATATTATTAAGAGAAAAAGCAGCGAGTTGTTGTTTACATTTTTGATCTCGAATTAAATTCAAAGCCCCGGCCACACGCCACGGGGCAGACGAACGTTACCGTCCCTGCAACTAACCACAAACCCAGGCAAATCCATACCCAAATCCGAGTCCGCCTGAGACGCCCGTGAAGTCTCGCGGGTCGGTAGACAGGCTACAATCACGCTTTTCAAGGCCTATTGTCAAGTAGACTAGCCATGCAACCTGGTCCAACTTTACGCAGAAGGCCATTAGCGCCTTTAGCGTCCAATATAGTAACGGCTTCAGGATGTTGATGACGCTGCCTCGCTTCTGCAGCGCAAATGGAATGTTTGCGGAGGCGCATACCGATGAGTATTAATACGCTATGACGCGCAGAAAGACGGCTTCGCTTATTGCAGACTGCGGGCCAGTGCCAACTCCATCCTGATGAGTATGGTAGGGAGATATGATTCCCCCATTATGCGCCATTTCCTTTAGGTGCTTGTTAGCAAAAGGTCTTTGTAAGAAAAATCATTTGCAGACAAACACCATTAAATACTAGTATTTAGTATTATTTCTGTTCATGTTTTTTTTTTTACTAACGTAGATACTAAAAAAACTGTTACTAACCAATTTATGGACCCCGTTGTCTGAATTAAAGATAAAATAAATAAATAAATTGAAATGTAAAACATAACATCAGTGGCACTCATTGACTTACAAATAAATGGACGATGGGTCTAATACAAAAACCACGAAAAAATGTCCCAAGTCAACCTATTTAAACGTAGTGACATGTAAAGGAATATGAAAAAGCTAAAACGTTGAATTTAAATTGTAATGTCATCGTGTACTGTCTAATTTTGCTTGCTTCGCTGTCAGTCGAACTAACGAAGACTAAAGCGTGAATGACGCTCTGTATACGATTTTAACGCCCTATAAGTTCGGACACTTTTTAGCGCGGACCCGACGTCCATATAATTGTAAGTCAATGGTGGTACTAGAACCCTTTACCGTTATGAAGGTAGATATCCTGTACAAGTCTTTCTTGATACTTCAGTCTTTCTTTCACAGTCTGGGTGTCCCATTCCCCTGCACGAGCTTTGATTCCTCCTGGTATATATCTGCAAAGAAAAGCTGTAAGTAAATAAAAGCATAGATGTTTCTATTTGACCTTGGACTTGTGATGCCAATAGGGACTTCTGGCTACATGTCAAATCCGTCAACCAATTCAAATTTCTTGGACATGTTATATTGACATATATAAATCAGACTGCCTCCATGGCCGAACGGTTACCATGCCGGACTGCCACGGAGAGGTCCCAGGTTCGATTCCCGGGCCGGGAGAAATAGTTGTATGGCCTACAATTATTTCTCTCGTGAGTTTGGGTGTAATTTGTGGTTGTCTAAGTGTGTGTCCATGGCACCCGTGACACAGGGTTTCCCTAGTGCCCGCACTAGGGAAACCTATGTTGAGAGTATGCGTTATTATTATATTATTATAGACGTTATATGTATATGATACATTTGGGCGTTGAAAACATAAACATTTTATTGTCTTTGTTTAACTACTGGGTGCCGTCGTAAGCCAAAAGAGATAGCACTACATTGATTTATGTCAAACACGGGAATCGAAAATACGTAACGTCATCTTAAATGCCAACTGTCCACATTTTGCCATTTTTGTAGTACCCTTTGATAACCGTTTCCGGTTGTCAAAGGGAAGTATATTAAATGTCAAAACCAATGTTTGGCCAAAAGTTTTAGTGAATTATTCGCATGAATTGTAATGAAATGGACAAAAAAATTGACAGTGAGAACAATTAAGTATTGATAAAAATACGTCGCTGCAGCATTAAGTGCGTTAATACACGTCCGATTTCGTGTCTGATGGTCGGATCCGACTATCAGATCGGATTCACGCAATACACGTCCGATAGGCGTTCGATTCTTACGTCAGACTTTTTCTGAACTAACTGCAGTGTTGCCAATTTATGAGGAACTCACCAAATACAGGGAATTCCAACTCAACAACTCATTTGGGGATTTTGTTTGGATTACGCTATGTGGGGAACATCCCTCGCATTCTAGAATTTTATCATATTTTTGTTAGATTGATGATCACTGATAAAAACACAATTTATTTGTTTGTTTATGAACGATATTGATATTTTTTTCAACATCGTTGAGTATTCTTACAATTATATGGTACGAGCGCCTTCCGGTAGACAGATCAGACTATCGGATGGAAAAAACGGACGTGTATTGTCGCACTAAGGGGTGCGGCAAAAGAAAAGCGGAAATCAACTGCATGTTACATTACACTGGCATGTGTTATTTTTCTGCATATAAATCACACAATAGCCCAAATATCTCATGTAATTAGACTCATTTAAGTAGTTTATTCATAAGTCTTGCCGAATTTTGCTTTGGTTACTTTAGATTATTATATTAGATTGCCTGTTTCTTAGTATATTTTGATGATTGTTGATAACGATTATTTTGAGATAGTGTTGTTCTAAAACAATTCACTACGAGAGGTTTTTATTAATTCATTATTATTTATTTTTAAAGTTTACCTACAAATGAAAAAAGAAAGAAAGAATAATTGGAAATTATAGGACTGCTGAACATAAACATTGGATCAAATACCATCTTCGTTTGTTCTTTGACTTCAAAATGGAGCCATTTTGAAGTCAAATTTTAATAGAACTTTGAATGTAACTAGATTACACAATAATGCAAAACCATCGTTACATTTATAAGTAAATAACTTTATATTTAATTTTGATTAAAATGGCTCATTACTTGCCTAGTAATAATAGCTTAGTATTAATCATGCTTTGATTACAGTAAACTATATAAATTTGTAAACATAAAAAACAGTTTCAACATTCAAGCTTATACATTTGCATGTCGATATTGTCTTATGTATGATTATAGTACAACACTAAATCCGCCATTTGTGGTGGACATTTTTGGTTTAGGTAGGTACGTTTATTACAAAGATAGGGCAGCTCGTTTCCTTTATTGTTTTATATCGTCTAAGCAAATTTCAAATTTCCCCCCGCGCCGCCGCCGCCGCCGACGAATGCTACCGGTGCACCGTTCGTTTCACTTCAATTAGGCGCTTGTGTTGTTCAAATTGACATTTGTAAGGAAAACGTGACTTTGTATTCGAAGATGTTTTGTTTAAAACATTAATTTGTCAATGTCTGGCGTCGCCATTTTCACAACGCATACACAATACGGAAGAGTGCGCGTGTGTACAATCGGAGCGCCTTATTGAAGTGATAAAAATTTTATTATTTTAAAAAGTAAGTTATTTTATTTTCACTTTCAAAAAGTTTTTGAATAACGGTATTTGTAAAAACAAATACCATTATACAAATTCGTTTCACGGTCGCGCTCGCGCCGCCGTTGGTCTATTATCGGCGCTTATATCTAGAGCCTGATGGTAAGCTTCACGCCTGTCCATAACAGTTACAGAGCCACTCAGAGCTTTTATATCGCAAAGATCTGAGGGGCACTACCACTGCGCCCATCATCCTGAGGCGTAAGTTGACAAGTCCCATGTGCCGGTAATTTAACCAGCACCCTTACACTTCAAAGCCAGAACACTGTAATGCTGGCATTACCGCTTGGCCCCAAAAATAGGTAAGGTAGCAGTACTTCCCTGGATGAACTCTTTCACTACTGCTCATTCGTAAGGCAAAGTCCCCTGAGAAGAATGAGCAAGAATTCTTCCCTATTCGTTGTTTTTATTAGTGTATTGTGCATTTCATCATTTTACTGGTTGTACTTACGTCACTAAATTATCATCATTTTGTTAGTATTATTATATTATCATTTTCTGCAATAGCTTACAATGATTGTAAAAATTGATGTTTGTAATTTATTTACATTGCAACTGCTTTTTCAAACACGGTTTTATCAAGTTGGGTGAGAGCCTGGAGATCTGTCACACAGGTTAGTTCCTAGTATAGACTCCAGTCTCTTGCAAAGGTACTCTATTATTTAATCATTTTCATGTAAATTACATTATAAAACTTTGTACCCTTCTAAGAGTAAAATAAAGATTATTATTATTATTACTTAAAATTTAGGTAAATATGCTCTGTCTATTCTCATCTCTAGTAATAATACACATATGCCATAGTACGTATTTACCCCATATTACACACTGACGTTAATAGACATTTACTCACTTGTAGGCAATGTGCGCGCCGGTCATAACGACCTGGGGGTGTAAGAGCACGCCAACGCCGGCGTAACTGTCGTTGAAAGCGTCTGTGATTGCGACCACCCATGGAAACTCGCCAAATTCTGCTTCTCCACCCTAGAAAATATAAAGAAAAAAGATGAGAGTAATTCAAATTTTAGTCCAGCAGTTATCAATATAAAAGTGCAACAAAGCGTGGGTCCATCACAGACGTGTTCTCAGGAAGATTGCTGTGTCTTTTAAACGCATGAAAATACATCTATCCCCGCTGTCTATCCGTTTATAATCGAATGCGTTACAGGAAAAACGTGCAGAACAATGTCATGTGAGCGAAGGCTAATTCATCGCTCGATGTCCATAACAAAATACAACCAGAATGTTATATTTACAAATATATCAGTGCCTAAATTGAAAAAGGGAATAACTCAAAATCGACACTTTTTCAGGAGAGGCAAAAAACCATACTTTTATTGATTATTGGTTGTTCGCATTTATTATTAATACATTTTATGATTTCTGGCTTTAGGTATACATCTAACCTTTCATTTAATGGGCATTGGTTAGACATTCAGTCATATTTTTTTAAATTTTTTTCGAGTTGCGTCCGTGTATATGTGTGCTTAACGGTAATAACACAACTTTTGTAAACAATCTTTAACACATAATTCTACTTATTCCCTTAACTGCGACAGTTCTATGGTTATAACAATACTTATTATACTAACCACATTGATAGAAGACTTAAAATCGTTAAAGGAATAAAACGACAAATCGTCTGTTCCGATTTATTAACCAATAGCAACACGGTATAGTCGCCGGTATGACCAATCATGTTCAGTGGAACAAACGGAATGGTTGATTGTACCTTTATGTACACTGTGGAATAAGGCAATAGTCGCTTTTAATCCTAATTTTCTTCCCCGTCATTAAAAAACAATAAGAAAAGTGTCTTTATGTAAAAATATATCTGTAGTTACTCGTTAAACTTCCTTATATTTTTTGAGTTGAGAACACTTGTACCGTTAGACTCATAAAAATGCTCGATAACTAAAATTATGCCTTTAGAAAACATGAGCTGTGCTCTTTGTGCAATAAAAAAACGACGTTACGAGATTGCTAGAGAGATGTGCTTTTGATATGTTATGAAATCGGGCACGCTGAAGCCAATGCCGTGCAATAAAAACAAAAGGGCATAACTCGTCTTATTCCGTTTTTCACTGGAGGCACTGATATTCATGTTAAAAATTAACTTACAGTACCGCCCTTAATAGTAAAATCCAATCCCTTGGGGTTCCTATAGCCACACCCTCGGTTTGTGGGCAATGGAGCCGGCGTCACAACCTGATCTTCTGTCCTCAGATCAGGAAGCTTGCAGCACACCTCGGCACTTTCTTGACATTCGTCTTCTTTGAATCTGAAAAGGACGAACTCCTTTAAACCCTTGAACAGTACAAACTACTTACGTTACTAGATATTTATTATAAAAAAAAAACTTTCGGGTAACTGAATGCATCCGAAGACCCGAATACAATTTCCATATCTATATAGTAATAAGATTAATCATCTATAATAATTTTGAAGCGCCCAGTTATACGACGCGAAAGATTTCACGCGGCCGCGTCAAGGCGACCGCCTATTTACCGCGTTTTCACATACATAACGCACAGACTCACACACTCAACATAGCCCCGCACTAGGGAAACCCTGTATCGCGGATGCCATGGACACACACATAGACAACCACAAATTACACCCAAACTCACGAGAGAAATAATTGTAGGCGATACAACTATTTCTCTCGGCCCAGGAATCGAACCTGGGACCTCTGCGTGGCAGTCCGGCATGGTAACCGTTCGGCCACCGAGGCAGTTAAACATTAATGGCGAATCTGGACTCTATTTACTAGGCAACAACATTTAAGTTCCTCGGAATGGAATTTAAATGTTGTTGCCGCGTAGACCAAAGCCAAGCCAGTCTCGCCCGAGAGGCTCATTTAATTTAAAACGTAAAAACGAAATACATAGAGCTTATTTTGCCTTATGGTATGCATCTAACTGCCATTAGTTAGATGCATGCGGTCGATGCCCGGCGGCCACGCAGCGCGAGCGTGATTAAATTCTTGTCGAATAAACGCACCCGAATTCAGAATTGTGTTCTTTATTGTTGTATTGTTTTGGCTTACTACTTAACATATACCAAGCAAGTTACATATGTATATAATCTGTTCGGTACGGCTGCACTCAACGAGTAGTATTAAGTCTGTTCATTTGTATAAAGTGCTGCGTTATATTTGTGTAAATAGTTTAAGGTTTATTTGTTGTACAAAGTATTACGCTAATTTGTAGTAATAGTCTAAAGTGGTAGAAATAAAGTTTGTATACGTGTCTCGTTTTATTCTAATAAGGATCAAACAGGTATTCAGTTGAAATAGTGAGTAAAATAGAGAATATGCCTGTTTGGTCCGACTCGCGCGCAGATGAGCGTATACGCAGCTAGGACGACTACTTATACACATGAAGCGGGGGGCAGGGTAGTATAAGTAGGTCGCCCGGCACAAATCGCCTGCGGGCGCACAATTAGGGCCGTAAGGTGCCACTCATGTAGTTTTTAAGACATTATGTACAAATTAGCAATAAGTAATATATATTAGAAAAGCATTTGTAATAAATTAATAGGTGATAAATGAATAAATAGTACGAAGGGAGTGAGGCATCTTCTGTGGAAAACTTTTGTGCGTTTTGCATGCTCACCTATAAAAGGCGCACTGGCGCCAATAGATATACAGTCCAAGAACAGCCTAAGCTCGAAACACATAGAAAAACCCGAAGAAAAGCCAGCAGCCAACCTTACCAGACAAAAGCGGCCTCTAGATCTTCACAGTATATATAATCGTTGTTTGATTGAAACCAGTCATAGGTGCATCCCGCACGTAACCAAATTAAAGTGTAGTAGCACATGAACTAGCTATTATATGTACTTCCAAGTCAATAGAAAGCGTCCGGTCTAAGAGTGTCTCTATTAAACAGGGTTATTTGAAAAAAATACTAAAAACCTTTGTAATGTAATATTAAAAACAACTTTTGTTACATGACTTTCAAAATAAAATAAAACAGGCTTTATTTTGAAACACAAATTTGAAACAAAATAACAAAGAAATTCATAAAAATAAATTAGAAGCATAAAAAAAAGCATGTCAAAAGGGTCCATGACTCAGCCTCTGAGAACTATGCTAATTACATAAGCCCTCGCTGTTATTCCCGTTATAATAGTTAAGCAACAATTGGACGAAGTAAGTAATCAATTTGAATAATTAATAAGTAATTTAAAAAGCGTAATACCAAACATACACATCAAATAACAGAAGCCAATTAATTAGGCACTAAGTAAATAAAATTAGACACAAGCAACAATTGGACAAAGAAAACAGGCAAAGTTCAAGTTAAACTGGTCGATTTGGAGTGAAACAATTGACGACAATTCGGCAATTGTTTCGAATTTGGGCTGGCCAATCTGAGCGCAGTTGTCATAGTAATATGGCAGAAATAGTGATATGGCAGAATAGTTTTCAAACAAATTAAATGACATTTCATCTCTATTTCTGGTTATATACTCGATGGCAGCAGTAAAGCTCCTTGTGAACGAGTTCTCCCTGGGAAGTACTGGGCAGTACTTTACCTATTTTTACCTTACCTATTTTTGTTGATAATTAGGTTAGCAAATTATGTTTCTGTTTTTTTTTGTTTAATTTATCTTTTGTTGTTTGTTGTTATTTAATTTTCTTTAATTTCTGTGTTTCTCTTTCAATCCATTTACTGTATTACATTATTGTATGTGTGTGTGTGTGTGTGTGTGTGTGTGTGTGTGTGTGAAGCGAGTCAATAAAGATTTATCTATCTATCTTCTGCCGCCAAGCAGTAATATGAGCATTACTGCGTTCCGGTTTTGAAGAACAAGGGTGCTGGTGAAATTACAGGCACATGGGACTTGTTAGCTATCTCAGTGGCAGTACCTTTCGGAACTTTGTAATTTAAAGCACCCAAAAGTGCCCTACAACTGCTATCGACAGGCGTGTCGCTTTCCGCCAGACGCACGTCTTGTTCGTCACGTCACTTGGTATTTTTTTTAAATGTTAAACTAACCTGATATCCAAAGTCCCCCAACCCGTTACGGACACATTGTTGGCGTCGACAGCAATATTCTCTTTATTGCATAGGTAATAAGGAACACATTTGCACGCCTCCCCATCTTTGTCTATAAGCTCTACTGGCGAATTCGTTGGTCTTATTGTAATCTGTAAAAAAAATGGTTTTGAATTATTAGAAATGAAACGGATACTGATTTGGCCGGATACCGGATATCCGGCGAGCACCTAGGCTGGATATCTGACCCACTGGGTTACCTATCAGAAGACCGTAATTATATTTTCCAGAAATAACGTTAGCTCGAATTTTCATTAATGAATTTTTTTTTAAACTTAATTTAACCTAACCGAACCGAACCTAATCGTGTCTTTGCGATAAATATCCAACATATCCTAAAAGAACAACGGTTGCGTTATAATTCGGTTTTCGGGGTAATGAAAATTCGAACAAACGTTGTTTCGGAAAAAGAAATTCGAGTTTGTGATAGGTAACCGACCCACTGTCGTAAACATGTCGCGATCGGTTTACAGCGCGTATCGCCGTTATTGATTGATTAGTGAATGATTACACTTTCACATTGTCGATTTGATTTGTTGTGGTCCCTTGGTTTTAACAAAAACGATTAATTTATTCTATAATACAAACAAATACATAACAGAAAAATGTTAATTCTTCTTCCTACTTCCATAGTAAAATGTCCTTCGCGATTCTCATGTGGGGTAAAGCGGCAGATATTCAAACCATATTTGTATTGCAAAAACGAGCGATTCGTTCTTTGTTCCGTCGAGGCTCTCGGGATTCTCTCAGGGAAAAGTTTAAGGAGACGGGTATTATGACTGTGGTGACATCACAGTACATTTACTCAAATATTTTATATGCCCGTAAAAATATACATCATTTCAATAAGAAAGAAGATATCCACAATATTAACCTTAGAGCTAAGTCCAAACTTATGGTACCACGATTTCGTTAAACCAAGGTAAACAACTCTTTTATGGGGAACTGTATACGTTTTTACAATAAGATTCCGGAGCATATATTAAGATTATCATTACCTAAGTTTAAAAACTACATTAAAGAAATATTTTGATTGAAAAGTCATATTACAAAATTGAAGACTACATGTTGGATAAAGATGTATGGAAAGACGACACTGCTCCAGAATCCACACAAATGTGATTCAAAGTGTATTATTCCACAGCATTTAAGTTTATTCGAAAAGAACAATCCCTAGAGTTTCTTGCTCGTTCTTCTCGGGGAAGTCAGCGTAGTGAATAAGCAGTAGCTTAATGTAATGTAATGTAAATGTGACGTTTTCAAGTGTAAATTTATTTTGCCTATGGAATGAATGACCTTTGACTTTGACTTGGAGTTTTGAAAATAAAACTAGAGTGAGACACACTTTTAAACTTCAAAAGTCAATGCTTCAAACTGACATATCTCAGAAGTGACTGGATGTGTATTGGATTCTTTTTGTTTAATTACGTCCAATTATTATTATATTTTTAATATGTCCCTTCATTATTTTACATAACTACATTAGCTATGTTAAAATTACATAGTACAAAGCTTGTACTGAATATTTGTAATTTTTTGAAATGTAACATTTATTTCTATGTGTAACGATTCTTGTAATACAATATATTGTATAATATAATAATGTAAATTTTACAAGATAATAAATTAATCTAAATCTAGCCTTAATTCTTCAATAATGTAATAATAGCTAATTCACTTACGTTTTCTAAAGGAAGCGAAGAGGGGGG
>NW_020653243.1:0-10780 GCF_003589595.1 Hyposmocoma kahamanoa | reverse complement strand
AAAACGTTGAATTTAAATTGTAATGTCATCGCAGTACTGTCTAATTTAGCTTGCTTCGCTGTCAGTCGAACAAACGAAGACTAAAGCGTGCATGACGCTCTGTATACGATTTTAACGCAAAAAGTTCGGACACTTTTTAGCGCGGACCCGACGTCCATATAATTGCAAGTCAATGGTGTTTCTATTAATTTTTTTGTGGTGCTGGGCGATGATATTGTTTATCTTGCCTAAAAAGTTTGGAAACCTATGACTCAGAGCGTAAATCGCAAAAAATTTAGTGGCCCATGCACCTGTCGCCCCGAGACGTTCGCTGACAAGTCCCACGTGCATGTAATTTCACCAGCACCCTTACCCTTCAAAACTGGAACGCAGTAATGCTCACGGTACTACTTGACGGCAGAAATAGATAATGTGGCAATACTTTCCTGAAAGAACTCCTTCGCAAGGAGCTCTACTACTAAAGTCTAGTCTGGGTGTTGCTACCGCAGACTATACTGCTTGGCGACAGTTATAGGTATGGTGGAAGTACTTCTCTGGACATACTCTTCAATACGGAACTTGTTTCTCTACTTCTTGCATACTTTGCGCCGCTGCAGCGAATTGCGTCACACTGTGATATAAGTTGACAAGTCCCATATTCCTGCAAGTTCAAAACCGAAACGCATAAATGCTCAGATTACTGCTCGGCGGCAGAAATAGGTAAGATGGCAGTACTTTCCTGGACGAACTATTAAATTTACTATACATTGCATTGGTAGTTCCCAGTGGCACTTTCTGCAATCCTATTTTACGGTCTCAAACGCGTGAAACACGTTTGAAACATTCAAACTTTTATTCAAACGGGCATAATAAAGACGAGCTTTTAATTACGTCATTATCATCAACATGGTTACAAACAGGGTCCTTGCGAATTTCAGCATCTGCATCCGCGGATATTCTGCGTAAATTAGAATGAAATTGAAATTCGCAAGAACCCTGTTTGTAACCATGTTGATAATAATGACGTAATTAAAAGTTCGTCTTTATTATGAATAAAATATCCGCATCCGCGTCCGCATCCGTATTCATCGATGCTGATATTCATTGCAGATGTTCGAGTCGTGACATGACCTAAAAGGCACGCTGGAATAATTTACAAACCTTCCAGAAACAGACTGTAAGCCGAAACAGCAGCTCAGCTGTTGTTTCTAAAACATAACTGTGATGAAATCCCACAACAATTAAGGCAGATTGGTTTACTGAAAATAGATAGATAATACACTTTATAGCTCACTCACACAAAAAAAAACAAATATTCAATTCAATTCAATTCAAATATTTATTTCAGATAAAATCCATATAGAGTTAGTAAACCAAACAACTTAAGAACTAGTGTTAGTATTAATATTAATATAATTTAAAAGACTACTTATACATTTAAGATAGTGTGAAGCTCTACCCACCTACGCAGGAGTGGCGAGTCCCACCGATCTTTAAACACACACAAGATGCCGTTGGAGCTATCACGGAGGCGCCTTAGCGCAGATGCACACCTTTTCCTCACGATGGCCATGAAACCGTCCATCTGATCCTCAACATAGGACATATATATAGGACATATACAACTCAGAAATAATGCGGCCTTATCGCTGAAAGCTGTCTATTCCAGACAACCTTTGAGGCAGAAGAGAAGAGAACGAGGGAGACGTAGGGTGCCAATGGTAAACAATTTAAAGTTACATTACCATATGAAATAGTAAACATCATCAACCCTTTTATAC
Source organism: Hyposmocoma kahamanoa (assembly GCF_003589595.1). Classification (NCBI taxonomy): domain Eukaryota; kingdom Metazoa; phylum Arthropoda; class Insecta; order Lepidoptera; family Cosmopterigidae; genus Hyposmocoma; species Hyposmocoma kahamanoa. The sequence goes on along the minus strand of NW_020653243.1, from coordinate 9,020 downwards.
GTCCCACAGCTGACCACGGGTCTCCTTTCTGACGACTATGCGGGCTCGGGACTTCACACTTCCAGGATTGTGAACCTTCTTCGTGCAGGTTTCATCACGATGTCTTCCTTCATCGTAAAGCTCATGATAACTTTCACATTAAATTTCGCGCATAAATTCCGAGAAACTCAAGAGGTGCGAGCACCAGATTCGAACCCAAGACCCTCTGCTTGAGAGGCAGTAGGTTAAACCATTAGGCTACTACGGCTTATTGAAATAATAATCACGTACACACTCAACATAGTCGCTAGGGAGACCCTGTGTCGCGTGTGCCATGGACACACACTTAGGCTCGACTCGAAGTCGAAGCGTCGCGTCGCGTCCTGTTTTTCAACTACAACATCTGGCGACGCGCATCGACACGCGACTGTGCCCGGATCACAGTGTGGTCGGCGCCTAACGCCTCACTGCGCTCAAGTAACTCACAAGTAAAACACAAATTTGTACCTTAATAATGGGAAAATAGAGATGAATATGCCATAGGCGAAAAACATGACGCGTCGCGACGCTTCGACTCTGCGCCAGTGTGTGTCGAGCCATAGACACCACAAATACATCCAAACTCACGAGAGAGATAAATATAGGCCATACAAATATTTCTCCAGACCCGGAATCGAACCTGGGACCTCTACGTGGCAGTCCGGTAAGGTAACTGTTCGGCCACGGAGGCAGTTATATGGTCATAATAAGTATGAAATAATAAATGACAATTATGTACCTACATAATTATTTATTTACATATTTATATATATAAATATACTCAAATAATCTTCTGCTTACTACTAAATTTACAGATGATTCTGAGATCTTCTTAAGATTGATTATTTTGTCAGTAAATGCCACAAAATCATTATGATATTTTATTACAATACTGAAGAAAATAAAAAGCTTTTTCATGTATATCTCCATGAAAAAGCTTTTTATTTTCTTTAGTATATATAGAGGTACAGATTATATATATAATATATATTCAGTAAGGATGTACATTTTCGGCGTTTTTTTATTCAACATCCGCAAATGTGTAAAAAAACTTGTATAAGCAACAACCCTGGTTACAAATTTGCATTGTATTAGCGCTTTACAGCATACTAAACGACAAAATAGCGTAATTAAAACCACAGCAAAATTAAGATTTTATGACACACAGCGGTGGCGATGACGTCGGTGGCACACGAATATAAGAATACGTTATATTATTATTTTATTATTATTACCTCATTTATGTCAAGAGTTTAGCTTTGCATTTAGATTAATTGTCATTTAGATATATAGTTCAAGCAAACGTGCGGTTGTTGCTTTAAACTGTTTTATTTCATATATCCAACTGTCCTCTTTAAAGATAACACTTCCACGGTCACATATCAGAAGTCCGCAATGACATTTTCCAGAAATAATGTTTGCTCGAATTTTTATAACCTCGGAAGTAATTTTGAGAGAAAAATGTTTTTTCTTTTAAACCTAACTTAACCTAACCTAGTCGTGTCTTTGCGATAAACATCCAACTATCCTGAAAGAACAACGGTTTCGTTATAATTCGATTTTCGGGGTAATGAAAATTCGAACAAAGGTTATTTCGGAAAAAATAAATTCGAGTTAGTGATAGATTACCTACTTCCACTGGTTTGGTCATACCACATTCAAATTATGTTATTGAGGAAATGAAACTATTTTTCCGGATTTAAATCGCGTATATTTGTTTTTTCAAACAAACCGACGTTTCGGGCCCTTTACAGGGCCCATGGTCACGGTTGACTGAGGTGGTACAGTCTTCAACCAGTTATGTCTAATATTAATGCAAACCACCCTATTTTTTCACTATAGTTACAATAGTTATTAATTAAATACCTTATTTTTAATTTTACAAAGAAAACATTCCAATTTACGCTACATTAAGTTTTACAAATTATTTTATTGAATGAATTTTTGTTAAGTTTAATTTATTATTAATTATTAATAGAAATTAGAATAAACTAAAACATATTAATTAGTACTGCAGTCTTATGTCTGTTTGGGATTTTTCATTAGAGGAAATACTGGATCCCAAACTGGTGGTACGGAGAAACCATCTTCCCTGTTGAAATTAGGATGTTTTTTAATTTCAATGGCCTCTCGCAGCATCCTGGGCAGATAACGGACTTCTTTTGCAAGGACCTGGGGTTTGTCAAACTTCATTGAATGTGTAGGTTTATCCATGACATGCTCGCAGACTGCAGACTTGTTTGCGCGACGGTGTTTGACATCAGCTATATGTTCTTTGACGCGGGTACAAATACTTCGCTTTGTTTGTCCAATATAAGAGAGACCGCACTCACAGTCAAGCTTGTAAACTCCTGCATCCTGTAAGGGGATGTTACATTTCACGGGTCTCAGGAACTGAGAAATCTTCCTCAGGGGCTTGAAATAGGTCTTGATAGATGCACGCCTGAGGACTCTTCCGAACTTGTTTGAAAAAACAAATATACGCGATTTAAATCCGGAAAAATAGTTTCATTTCCTATGTGTAACAATCGCGAAAACCTAAGAACTCGATATGTTATTGAGCTTAGATTATTGACTTCTTTACTATTTTTTATTAAAGTTTTAACACAGGTACGACCTCACTGCACTGCCGTTAGATGGCGTGATTTTCTATCTTGTTTTTTCTTATAAACTTTGTAGCATTGTGTTGAGCCGAAACCTTTTCAGTACATTATCCGTAACCTTCCCTTTCTTGTTATATGTAATCCTGCGATGTGACGTGGTTTTTGCTTTATCTGTCTATCTATCTTTTTCACAACAGTTTACACTGCGGGCGCTAGATAAAGGAGGTCCCGAGTTCATTTTCCGGTTGGACTAAAATTTTAACTTTCTTAACTTGATTCCGGTCTGGGTGTTATGGGTATAGTCCCAGAGTAAATTCCATTGCTCTGATACTCATAGGGACGAGCAAGAGAGTTTCCGGTCTTCCGAAGAATTCTCTCGCTCTCTCTGGAAATCCCGCAACTACCATGTCGTAAAATATACTGCTTCTTCTTATACATTTGACATAATGTCCTATACGCTATGTACCATTTCGTTACACTAATTCACGGTCATTCCGGTCCGCAACAATGTAAATTGAGCCTAAAATGTTGAGAGTCTCTATTATTATTATTATGTACACTATCTCAGGTCGAATTCATACTTTTCCCATACTGCATTCTATTGCATGGGTCGTGCGGCAGAGACATTGGGTTTATTTCAGAATTTGTTTTTTTAGAAACGAAAAATCTATATGAACAATGTATGTCGCGTTCTATACGTGACCTTTATGTGGCTTAGCCAGTATATCAGTGTCCATTTGTCAGTGTCACTAGCGCCACGAGCTCAATGACCTAGCGGTTATCCCAGGAGATACCGGGTTTGAAGCCCTAAATTGGTTCTGGTTGAATTTTCCAGAAAGTGACTCGGAGTGAATATCGTTGCTCCGGTAGGTGTAGCACAGGGAATTTTTTAATTTGTTACTATGGTTGTAATATTTTTAAAACCAAATTATTGAAATGAATAATTTCTACTCATCCGTAGAACAAAGATCTATGTGCAAGACTACTTGTTCTCAGGACATAGTACAATTCGTTAGTTTTTGTTTGATGTGGATGTCAGATCGACTGTTGTTCGACTTTATATTTCCGATACGAAATAAGATATATGTATAAATTCTCAAAACACCTTTACGTAGGACTTAGTTTGAATAGCGAAATTATTCTCGTAACGCAATTATTCTTTTTTCGCTATATAATCACAGCGAACTTCTTCGGATCAGTTTATCTACAATAATATTCAATTATTTTAGTAAAGATACTCCACTAGATTGTTATATTATTTATATTATTTTTGTGAAATAAATTTATTCTGATTATTAATAAAAAGATCGAACTCACAGAAAAATTTCTTCGACCCGGTGGGACTTGAACCCAAGACCACGCTGTTCCGTAGAACTGGTCTAACCAACGGAGCTACAGGTCAAGTTATTGAGTTGATAATGCTCAGTCGCTCTAGCCTTAAAATATCCCCAGATTGTAGTTTTTGGGAAATACAAAAAGTGACAAGAATAAAAGAAGTTGTTTGAAAAAGGTAGTTGAGCCTCGAGAGTTGTGTCAGGACAGGGTAAAGTGGCGTTACTTGGTTTCTGCCTACCCCTCATGTGGGACTAGGACGTGAGCTTACGTACAAAAAGTGTAAATTGTTGTGTTAAGTAAATACAATAAGTGATGTAGTTGTAAGTATTGTATATAATAAGCATTGTCATAATGGATTTTTGCGCAGCATTGTACCTCCGCGGCAGACAAGAATTTACAAAGAAAAGAAGTGGAAGTGAGCAATTACACGGTTGTCTTATAAAATTCGAATTTTTCAAAACAAATTAAATTCTTCGGATTCGAGGTTAGGAATGTTTATTAGAGATCATGCCCGAGGTGTAATTCCACATTGTTGTCGTGTCTCCACCGTGACTATGGCCGCCATTTTTGTGTTATGCGATTTTCATCTTAATAAATATTCATTTTATTGATATATCACCGACTTTGTTAGTCACGGGTCGCGGACGGGTGGATGAAAATGAAATGAAATTGAATGGAAATGGATGGCAAACAACGAGAGATTTTGAGAGAACTTACCTATTTCTGCCACCAACCAGTAATGCGAGGGTTACAGTGTGTTGTGTGTGAAAAAAATATAATATGGTAATATGCTGCTGCGGTAGTTTTCATTTTATTGCATATCCGGTGTTTAGAGCGTTAATTAGACCGTGTAATTTTTTTTTTGTAATATTTCTATGGATATTTATAAAAGTACATTAATTTCATTGGCCCCGTAATGAACGTAATAATATTATTCTCTTAATATCTAAACGCCCTTTTTATACGAATAATACCCTAACAAGTTAGTACAGATTATGCAATCGTTAATTTTTTCTTTAAGTGATGATAACCATTTTATTCCCGTAAGAAACACATTAAAACAATTATATTCGTGTGTTATTTTTATTTTTATATAGAACGTATTTGATAATTAGATTCCTATTTATTTGTTTTTTGCCATATATCAACGAATATTACTTGTATACACTACCGCTTGGATTTCATCCGAATAAAGTCGTATTATCATGTTACCGTTACTTTTTCTCACACCATATTTCAATGAATAATACTGACTACGAAATGGTTGGGTTTACACGCGAATAATATGGTAATGATGCATTGCATACTATACTTTTAGCCTGCAATTTCAGTAATATTATTTTCGAGTTCTTAGGTTTTCGCGATTGTTACACATCGGAAATGAAACTATTCTTCCGGATTTAAATCGCGTATATTTGTTTTTTCAAACAAACCTACGTTTCGGGCCCTTTACAGGTCAACCGTGACCATGGGGCCTATATATATATATATATACCATGGGAAAAATAGTTTCATTTCCAATATTATTTTCATCAATAACTTTATTTAGTAAAACTAATACAAAAATATCATAAAAGAAAATAAACTGTAAAAAAAATTAGCTTTGTTTTGACATATAAATAACTCCTACAATCCACCCGAGCTGAGATACATACAAAAAAAATAGTTTTCTATTCCTGTAAAATTTAGAATTATCGGTTACCATATTATTATTCGCTGGGGAGTGCGATAATATGTGTTTATTGTTGAGTTCATGGTTGTTGTAACAAGAGTGTCTCAAATTCAGAACTGTTCAGCATTTCATTTCTAATATTAAGTTTATTAAATGTCAAAACGTTTTACTACCAAGATGTTTAATTTTGTTTTTTTTTTTTGTGAAATTACTTCACTAGCTCATTTGGGAGAGCGTCAGGCGCCGTATGCTGAAGGCGCTGGACCGAAGTACTTTTTCTTAGTGTTCTCTCCTTGCACTGATAATTTAATTTTTGTTTCATAATAATAGTATATAATCGATACATCATTCCACAAACCTGGTATAAAAGTATCAGTATGCAAGTACTGCATTTCACAAAGGTTATTTCGATATAGCACGAGAATATTGTGACGATTATTGAAACCTAGTCCCTTTCACCTGACTCCGATTTTTCGTGATGTATCCATACCGATATCTGACCGTCATCATCTACTTGGAATAGACCTGTCGTCGAATCAGAACTTCGACAGATACATTGAATCCATGGCCAAAAATGCAGCCAGGAAGCTTGGCATCCTTTCTAAGGTGAGGCGTTATTTCACACCGGGACAGTCGCTTCAGCTGTACCAAGCACAAGTCCGGTCGTGTATGGAGACAGCTGCCACTTATGGAATGGCTCTACTAAATACCAACTGGCCACTCGGACACACTGGTTATAGGTGACTCGGAATTAGTAGAGGCGAAGCTGCAGAGCGTTGAAGACCGCCGTAAAGTTGCCAGCTCATCGGTATTTTAGAGGATATATCACGGAGAGTGCGCGATGGAATTGCATAATTTGATTCCGCCCTCCCCTTTCCATCATCGGGGGACTAGACGTGGGCTGGGGTTCCACCCCTATGTTGTGAATATTCCCCGGATTCGCACAATGCGTTTCACTTCCACATTTGTATGGCGAGCGGCTCGGGAGTGGAATTCCCTGCCTACAGACTTGTTCTCCGAACGCTATAACTTGGACATTTTCAAGGCGAGAGTGAATAGGCATTATTTAAGTGTGCATGCTACATCCTCGACCTCATCGTCAGTTTCTGTCAAATGCGGACTTATCTTTTAAGTTTACAACCTCTTGGTACATCTTAACTAATAATATGACAACCCTACGCTCCTTGCGAAATGTAGCCATTTTGGGGCCAAACAGTCATGAGTTGCGCTACTTCTTATTAGAATAGGAATTACCCAGCAGTAGTTGAAGTAGTGCTCTAGATGTGACTTCATATCCAGAGCATTGATATTAGCTGTTTGTGTATATTTGGTGTTCTAGCAATTTAAATTTACTATTATTGTTCTTATTATTCTAGTTGATTATTATTTCCATGTGTAAATGTTGTATGTGTCAAATTAAATTATTTTTTTCATGTGTAAATGTTGTATGTGTCTAATTTATTTTAATTTATTTACTGTCTAGTTGTATTAGTATTTGAATTTAATTTTAATTTATTATTAAATTGTGGTGTTCTATTTCTATGACAGGCCATGTCTAGTCGTCAAATGCTGAGTCATGAGCCTTTTTGACATGCTTTTTTTAGTTTCCTTATTTGTTTTAATGTTTTTTGTATAATTATTATTACATTTTCTTATTTTTTCTATTTTTTTTTATTGTTTATGAACTAATTATTTGATATTTTATAATTGTTTGTATTTTATAATGTGTTTGGCATGTCAAATAAATACGATTTTATTTTTTATTTTATTTTATTACTTTTTGAAATATGTAAACATTTTTAAATTATTGTATGTCACGATGTTGGACCACCTTGATATTCAATTATTTTTGTGCATTATTGCACTAGTTCGTTACAAAAGATCGAGCACTTAGAAAAAAATCCTTTGACCCGACTGGATTCGATATGTGCTATGCCAACTAAGCCAAAACGAACTAGCGGACCATACGAATTTTTCTATGTGCTTGTTGCAGATCCTTTTTTTTTAGAGAAAACTATTTCTTTACAGGTATCTTTACGTTACCAGCAGCTGTTAGACATGTCGCTATAATAATTGGTATAAGTATAATTCAAGTCAGTATTTGTCTAAATTAATAAAATTCATTCGCAAATCTATTTGCGCGTTTGTTGGGGTCATGTAATTTTAAATCAAGATCGATATTTACGTTAACTAGTACAAAGAGCCTCTTAAACGGCACAACCTCCCTTGGGAGGCCATTTCATTAATTATATCCATTCTAAATTGTTTGCTTGTTCCTAATAGCTTTATGGAGAAACGAAATAATGTCAATGTAAGTGTCATACGGAGTCTTAGGGTAGCTATTATATATTAATTATATTTACTCAGACCTGAAACTTTAAACGGTTACACACGGGCACTGTGCAACGCCACGGAAGCAGCCGCTGAACACGGCGCACATAAAGCAAATGCAAACACGCCTTCAGATTATCTGCGAAAAGATATTATGTTTCTTATTATTGTTATTAAATCATTTATAATTTTAATACAAAAAATCGATCACCAAAAATTCTTTCGATCCGGCCAGATTCGAACCGACGACTTCTAGCAAACCATGCTATGCTAACTAAGCCACGGAATGAATCAGCGGACCTTATGAATTTTTCTATGTGCTTGTTGTCGGATCTGCGTATTTGATTTCAACGACTTTTTAGCCGTAGCGCCTTAAACAAAGTCTTTTATTATAATTATTGTATTAAATGAAATTTAGTTAGTTAAATGAAATGTATGTTTTTAATTAAATTTTTATTGAATTGATATTCAATTATTTTTTGTGAAATTACTCCGCTAGTTTGTTATAATTATTAATACAAAGATCGAACACTCAGAAAAAACACTCAGAAAAATTCCTTCGATCCGAATTTTTTCATTTTTTCAATTTTTTTGAATTTTTTTTTCTGAGTGTTCGATCTTTGTATTAATAATTATAACAAACTAGTGGAGTAATTTCACAAAAAATAATTGAATATCAATTCAATAAAAATTTAATTAACACAGTGAATAGCGACATCTCTCGCCAGGACTGGTAGCTGTAAAGGTACTAACTGGGTGATAGATCTGTAATAGACTTCTCATAGATGGCACTACGACTAAAAAGTCGTTGAAAGACCAAGTACAAAGACACGACGCAAGCACATAGAGAAATTCGTGAGGTCCGTTGGTTCGTTCCGTGGCTTAGTTGGTATAGCGTCTGGCACGGTAAGCAAGAAGACGTCGGTTCGAATCCGACCGGATGTATGTTTTTGTTCGATTATTTTGCAGATATGACCTACAGGTCACACCGTACACGGTTACGTACAACATTGAACTTAGATTGGCTGCATTGACATGTTCTTGTTCTAGTTATTTTGTTG
>NW_020653242.1:2327-14570 GCF_003589595.1 Hyposmocoma kahamanoa | reverse complement strand
TTTTTCCAAATATCTCATGTAATTAAACATATCTGTAGTTTATTCATAAATCTTGTCAAATTTTGCTTTGGTTTCTTCAGATTGCCTGTTTGTTTGTATATTTTGATGATTGTTGTTAACGATTATTTTAAGATAGTGTAGTTCTTGGAAGGGTACATATTATCGATATTCTGTTATTAAAATAATTCAATACGAGGTTTTTATTATTTTTACTATTTCAAGTTTACCTACTAATAAAAAAAGAAAAAAGAATGTTTGGAAATCATAGGAGTGCCGAATATAAACATTGAATCAAAGACATCTTCATTTATTCGCTTCATTTTCAAGAGCCAAATTTTAACATAACTTTGTATGTAACTAGATTACATGATAATACAATTCCATCATTGGTAAATAATTTTATATTTAATTTAGATTAAACAAGACTCATTTACTAGGCATTCTCAGTTCCTGAAAACAAAATTATCCACTCGTTTCCGATTTTTTCCCGCTGACTAATAATTCTTATTTTACAAACTACTAAAAATTCTCATTTTATAAAGCCAGCAATACAATGACCATGTTGGTCCAACGTTGCCGGGTGAAGGCCAATATCAACGTATCGACAGCCTATTTGCCTTGCCTTGCCTTGCCATCGTTCGGTGTCACTCGCCTAGCTGACCGAGTGAAGGCGAGCGCTAAAGTGTACATATAGAGCTCGTGTGACGTGGCTGTCTCACTTCGGAGATATGTCGATTTTTCTGCACAAATCAAAGGCGCTCGGCCAATAGTAGTTAATTGATATTGTATAATCAGATATTTGCATGCTATTTAATATATGGGAAACATGTTTATACTAACACTATCTCTTGTTACATCTTCTGTTATAATACCATGTTTTAAGCAAATGAACGTATAATAATAATATTATTATTTTCATTTATTTCCAAAATTAAATGAAAGTATTAAAGATTCACTTACCAATGCATAAATACAAAAGCTTACACTATCTGGAAACTGTTTAAAAATTTATCTACGAAAATATAAATCTTGAAGTTAGAAATGTATAGGAGATCTCCAGATTTATATTTCAAATTTTTGTTTTTTTTTATATACTCTCAAATTACATTTTTCTGTGCAAATTCACTTTTCGTAATATTTGAGTATTAATTGTAAATGCAAAACAATAAATTCAAAATTTCATGTGACATTCCCGGATATTCGCATGTAACCTAAAATATTCCCAAATGAAATATTGATCTAGTTTAATTAATTGTTTGCATGACGATAATGACATCGATGGATTATGGTAGATACTAAAGAAATCATTTTTGTTTTGGTATGCACGTTCATTCCGTAGCTAGGGCAGCTCCTTTCCTTTATTTATTTTTTCAATCCACTAAGGTGTGATGTGCAGCGGCGCTGTGAAGCGGTGTTATGTTTTCCACCAAAGCTGTGCGAGGATGCGTTACGAACTCTTTATAGGTATTCATGGCGGGGTACGGTGTGGTGGGGTGAGCGGTGGCGATATGTCAACCAGGTCGATATGGCCATACTTTCAGTAGCTCTAGTTTCCTATACCGTTTTGCACATTCCTCGTCCGCATCGCTCGCATACGTTCTTCGCACACATTTCTCGATATTTTGTATGTGCAAATACTTAGCTCCGCTAACCCATTTCCACCGGAGCTGCGCTAGGCGATGCTAGGACAATGAAGTAATCCTATAGGTGGAGTTTTTCCTCGCACACTGCTTCGCTATGTCGCACATCTCTGGTGGAAAGACAGCCTAAGTCGTGTGATTCGGGATATTGAACACTTTTCGTACCGGTTGTCTGGGATAGTTGTATGGTACAGCAAGATTAATTTTGTTGAGAATATCAGAACACTTAGTCTTGTTATTTATAATGTTGAAACACTTAACACTCTTCACCTTCGCGTTTAGTAATAGTCTGTATGGAGCACGTGGTGTTTCCCACTTTTTAATTTACAAATGGCCTCACCTCACCATCTGGTTACAGCGATTTCTATGAGCCTTAAATGTAGCCCAGTTTTCCTCAGACCTACAACCTTTAAATTTACGAAAAGCTCTGTCGCGCCTCCTCATTGCTATATGCACCAAAGAAGTGATCCAGGATGCAGGTGGTCTTTTCAGTTTCACTGAGCGTAATGGTGTGTTCTTATCGTAAAAACTTAATAAGGTGGCATTGAATGTTGTCAGCTTGCCGTCTACAGTGGGCGCTGCCATAACTCCAGACCAATCAATAGTAGACGCATCGTGAACAAGTTTGTCTAAGTCAAGCCTAGCAAAATTTCTCAGTTCCCTAGTTTCTGGAGAACGTTTGTGAGGCTTAATTTTGTACATCACAAAAATCAAGTCATGGCGGGAAAAACCAGGGGCAGTAACCTGACCGTGCTTCACTACAAGGTCAGGAGAGGAAACAATAGCATGATCAATCCACGAGTCTTTGGATTCAATGTTGTGATGAGTACCATTAAGCTCAAGTATAGATAATGAGAAGGACTCAATGGTATATCGAAAATTACGGGACGCGAGAGAGTCTTTAAGGAGATAAGTGTTGACATCACCAATGATTATGTGATGTGTGTAGTCTGTTGCGAGCGAGTCTAATACAAGAGAAGTAATAAAATCTACAGCATGAGGACAATAAACAACTCCAAGAACCGCTTTAACCCCAGAAACCACTATCTTTAAGAAAAGGTATTCGATGCCATTTTCATTTTGGTCCGATGATGAGAGAGTCTTGAAAGGAATGGAACTGCCAAGATAAATGGCTACACCACCACCTCTCTTCACAAAACGGTCATTGCGCACCAAAACATAACCTGGTAAGGCATATGTATGTGAATTATGACATGGCTTAAACCAGCTTTAAGAAATAAGCACCGTATGTAAAGAGTCCAAGGAAAATGTATCGAGCAACTCTGTGTGGTGACTAGGTATGATTTGGGCATTTATATGACATACATTAAAATTTGGAGACGCAGTACCAAAGATACTGGAGAGCTTGACACTCAATGCCTCAACCTCCATCTCCGACTGATTCAATGAAACAAAGGAATCGGAGCTTGCACATGAAAAATCCTCAAAATCGTCTAAATCTGACATATTTATGCGGTATACCAAAAATAATTATAAAATAACTTAAATAAATAATAATAATAATAATAATAAGCCTCCGCCTCTCCCATTTAAAAATTCAAAATTAATCTTTTAGGCCTTGGGAGAGGCGAGAGTTTAAAATAAATACAATAATAATAATAATAATAAAAATGTGCCTAAATTATAAAAGAATTAAATGTAAAATAATTGTGCACAATCCGCCAGCCAACCGTTACAATTGCCGAGAGACTAATAAAATAATACAGTACAAAGTTATAAAAATGGAAGTTAACAGAATTATCACAAGAAATAAACATATCAAGTGAACTATTATAAAAACAAAAAAGTGCATGAGGCACTAGCCAAAAAACTTATCATAACAAAAGAGAGAGGAAAAAAAAAAGAGAAAGTAAAGTGGCTGTATGAACTTTTTTCCATTCTCTAAGGTATGAACGGAACGTTCTTTGTGAATTTTGAGAGCTGTCAATGTCATTGTCTAGTTAAAAGTTACGAATTAAAAGCAACTTGCTTCCGAAACGTTGACGTTATTGAACAATATTAACTGACAACATTAATCGAAACTGACACTGGCCCAAGCCTAGTGTCCGCCATTAATAATAATAATAACGTTTATTCCTCCACAAAAATACGTACATATAGTTCTTAGTAATTTAAGATACATGCAATAACTTATTTTTGGGAGCTGGTGCTTGTTAAAGGCTTAACGCCTGTACTGTACAAGTCACCAGGCTCTTACCCTTGGAAATGACACATGACAATCTTAAGGTACTACTAAGATTAATTGTTTATAAAGGAAAAACATTTAAATAGTGAAAAAATACATTTGATATTATTGAACTATATACACCTAAAAGCTCAAACTTAAATTAAAATTAAATTTAAAAACTTTTTTGCACGTAAAAGATATTTGACTATGAGTGCATGTTGTGTTATGTGTGTGTTTGTGTATGTGTGTGTGAGTATTGTGTGTGCGCGTGTGTGTGCGTAGTTACGGAGATATATATATATATATATATAATTAAATTAAATTAAATTAAATTAAAAATTAAAATATATATAAATATAAATTAAATAAAAATTAAAATTAAATTAAATAATTAATTAATTATTATTAAGTATTATTAAGTACTAACATAGGCTAAGAATAACTAACACAATTGTGGATCTTATGTTGTCTGATAAATAAATAAATAAATAAATAAAAAAAAATATATATATATACATACATATACATATAGAGATCCTACTCTACCAAAGCTCCAAAAATAAATAAATAAATAGGTCCTTGAGTTATGCAATCGGATGAAGCAAAGCTTCAGTTTCATCGTAATTCAATCCTTGCAGCTAATTTGCCAACTTCTTTTTACATTCGAACTTATTTAGTTGAAAGATGTTTAGTTCACGGTGGAGAGCATTGTACAGAAAACATCCCAGGAAACAGAAAAATCTATGAGTGAAGGCAGTCCTGCGACGGTCAGAAGTAGCCTCTATGCAATGTCGTCCAGTAGAGGCGCTGTCGTATGTAGTGAGGGAATGTTGCTTCAAAACAGTCCAGAGAACGAATAACTGTCTAACAGTTAGAACTTGACAGAAAGAGTAAAGATCTCTCGTTGGGAACCGGTAGGGTTTGAAGCAGGTGACAGTATTTATATTTTATAGTCAATATAATTGGGCGTTAACTAATGCCATCTAGAAATTCCATGTAAAATTTATAGGTATGGCCACCAGGCTTCTCGTAAAAAAAAATATAGATGCCTCTGTAGGTCCCTTATTTTAAACGAAGCTTGTGACATAAGGTTACTGTCCTAAAATACATAATATTTAGTCATTTTAATGGTTTCATAATCCTCGTTTGAATTAATTAGTTAAAATAAAAAGTTATTTAGTTTCATCATTGCATTTTGAAAGGTTGCCTTTTTGATCAACTTCCATTTTGGACTGTTATATTATGGTTTGTAAAATTAATGATATTTTGTGAATTAAGATAAATAAAAAATAAATACGACGTGGACAAATAGTGGCTACACTCAGTAAATTTTCTTGAAGTTTTTATTTTACATCTTAGTACTGTATAATATTTACTAAATGTTCAACCAAGTGTACTAAACAATGCTGCTCTGTGATTGGACGATATTATGGAATATAAAATTGATGATATTTGCTAAATTAAGATAATTACGAGATTTATATAATTATTACAGTAATTAAATATGTATTGCCTTTGTTACTTTATACCTTTGTAATGCATAACATTTACTATTTATGCTCAACCAACTGAGTCAAGAAATACTGCTCTGTGATTGGACAATATTATGGTGTATAAAATTAATGATATATGCTTAATTAAGACAACTATGAGGTTCCTATAACTGATATAGTTCTTAAAATATGTTTCAACAACTTGTTAGGTAAAAGCTTTCATTCTCGTCAGCACTGTACAAATGTAAACGATAATCATTTTGTGATTGGTCAAAATAGCATGTATGTATGAATGAATTTAAAAGGAGGTTTTGAAGGGTATAAAAAGGATTGTAAAAGCTGGAGGAGACAGAAAAAGTGCCGATCCGAGAACCAGCTAAAGTTAAGTACTTACCTGCTTTGTAACTTGTGCTATTGCTACTGTCTAATTGTGTTGTGTAAATATAAGTAAGGTCTCTTTGCTTGGTAGCAATAATGTAAATTATTGTTACTACTACGCTTTGGCATAGTTTATGTACCTAAATGTGTGATTAGTCTTGCAATCCTTTATAAGTAGTTGTTGTTTTAACTTGTCCATTTTAATTAATTTCCTTTTTCTAGCACAGCTATAATTCTGTATTAACTAGTACGTTAAATCCATCCTGTTAGGAGTGCTATTACTTTTACTTTGTTTGTCCTGTTTCTCAAATTATTTTTTTTACTACAACTAAATTACAAACAATATTGTATTGTACCAACTTTATAAATTAAAACTGAGTCATGTTTTTGAAAGTACTGCTTTTCATTTTGTTTTTAAAATTAGATCGCAAATAATTTTTACTATGTACATCTAATTTTGTACTACCCTCTAATGGAAATAAATTTGGTTTACTAAAATTATGCTTTTCAATTTCATAGAAGTTTAACATCTTTATAATAGAATCTAGTAATTAGTAGACACAAATATGATTTTTTTTCTAACACAGGCAACCTTTAGTAAAGCTGTTTGCGCTCTTTCTATAAGAATAAAATTACCTTTAGCAGCCCCACTTCAACTAGTAATGCAATAGGTTAGTAAACTTTGTACTAGAGCAAGATACACCATTTTCATGATGTTGGTGTCTGCCACATGACGAAGACTTTTAAAAATATAAGTTAGCTTACGGATGCGCGCTGACAGTAGATGTATGTATTGTCTAAAGTTGAGTGTAGAGTCAAGTAGCAAACCAAGATATTTTATGCTGTTGACAGTTTTTAAAACCACAGCCTCAGATCCCGGCACCTGGGTGGAGATAACAGTAAACTTAAGATAGTTTTGCGGTAGAGTATGGTTACGTATAGAAAAAGGCACCACTCTAGTCTTGTCCACATTAAGTGTGAGCAGATTGTCTTCTAGCCACCCCCTCACCACGTCAAAGCCCGACTGAGCGGATTGATAAACTTCATCTCATCAAATTTTACAGTATTGAAGTTGTAAATTACAAAGGTCATCAATATACACCAGGAAAAGAGTAGGTCTCAAAATACTTCCCTGAGGGACCCCAAAGGTGATAGATTGGGAAACGCTAGTATAATCACCAATTCTAACACATTGGGACCTACCTGTGAGAAAGCTCTTAAAAATATTGAACTGCAGGCCCCTCAGTCCCAATGCCTGGAGCTTATGCAGAAGTCGGGTATCGAAACAGTATCAAAAGGCCTTAGCCAAATCCAAAAACACACCAAGACACCCGTACCGCTTATCCAAGCTGACAACAACATTAAGGAAATAGAAATAGAATAGAACAAAATTATTAAAACTAGAAATTAATGTTATACCTTCAACAGCAGTAGTATAAAGTAAGAGGAACGCAAAATACAAAATAAATGCGTTATACCTCCTTCAAGTACCGTATCTACATCACGGAAATGATAACGAGGAAACGAAAGAAAGTTCAGTGTTATAACCGCGAATATGAAGTCGATCCTTATTTTCTCACTACACGCATGGGTCTAATACTCGCTAGCTTGGGTGCTGCAGGCAGCGCTGCAAGCTCCTCTGACACTGTCCCCGTTGCCGCAGTCTTGTCACTTTGAACAGCAGTCGGATACCGATCAATCAGTTTATTGAGATTCGGGTTATCAAACACACAGTTCAGTTTCCTATCCGGTAGCTTCAACACAATGTTTCCATCGCTGGTCCATACATTCCGGAAACTAAAATGATGGCGCGCAGCCACAAACACCTCCTGCCGATGACGAGTCAGGAACTCCGCCATAGCCACAGGTGACCCCTTCAGCTTGGTTTTGTTGCTCCAAATTTCTGCTTTCGTGGACAGATCAGCAAATCTAACCAAAACTGGCCGTGGGCGATCTTCTGGTGCTGCTCCCAATCTATAACAACTTGTGATGTCCAACTTAGAAATCTTTGTGAGACCAAGCTTATTATGCGTGATTTCAATGATAGATGTACGGAGGTCTTCATCTTTATTCTCCTCCACACCATTGAAGAGAACAGCCTTTCTGCGATGTCTTGTCTCAATTTCATCAACACTTCTCATTAAGACTGCAATTTGCTGCCTAAGTATTTTCAATATACCTCCGACTATATCCTTAAAGTCACAGAATGTGCCCAAGTGTGTGATTGTGTCCAAATCGTGTGCCCAAAGTAAGTTACAGTTAACATACGCTTAGTTGCCGCTGCTACGCTTCAGAACGCGGACGGCCATTATTGTAGATATACATCAGTCCAAAACGCGAAAAATGTATAATTGTGCCATTAGAAACTGCAAAACCACCACAGCTGTGAGAAGATAAATAAACAGGGACGTTTCCGTCCACAGTTATGTACTTTTGTAAACAGAATATGCATATTTTATTTTAAAATCAATTATTTTCATTTTAAATGATTTCGAAAAAACAAATATATAAACGAGTGTATGTCGTAATACATTGCGGCTTTTACTTGATGCGGTATATTCGTGGTCCGTTTTCAATAGGCCATGAATATCGAACGAACGATAATTTCGTATAATGCATAAAGTTTCGTCGTACGGCCACTTCGACATGTTTTTGGTAAAATTTTACGCTTAGTAATGTTCACTTGAAGCAACACAGTTCTAGATTCTGATCGATTTAGGAAACAAAGTGATGATGGTTCTTGCGGATTGTATAAAGTTTGTTGTTGTTTTTGTTTTCCGGAGTAACATTTTTATTCAAAACACGTATTCATAAAGGACTTAATTATCTTATTCGGGTATTATTTTATTAATATTTCACTGTTTCTTGTAATCAACAAATACTTGAAAAATCATTATTCTAAATACGTGTTGCGTCCGCGTCTTCGATTTAATCAATCGCTTTAGTGCTGATGGAGATTTCCTATCACCAAATAGCGCCTCTTACAAACGCGGTACTTGCGGTGTCTATTTAAATATAGTTTTTTTTTATAATATCAAGTGACGAGACGAACAAGTCGTGCGCGTGATGGTAAGCTCTGAAGCGCACTGCCACTGCGTCCGTCACCCTGAGACATAAGTTGACTAATCCCATGTGCTTGTAATTTCACCAGCACCCTTACCTTTCAAAATCGGAACACAGTAATGCTGACATTACTGCTTGGCGGCAGAAATAGATAAGGTGGCGGTACTTCCCTGGACGAACTCTTTCACAAGGAGCTCTACTGCTAGTAAAAGTACTAGAGGTAAGCTGCGGCAGACAGAATAAACTCAATGACTATTGCATCTACCACAAATTGCTGCGACAGTTGTCGCTAGCGACCGCGTAGTTCACTTCACAATTTTGTGTGGCAAATTATACAACGCTCCTAATGGTCACAAGAAGAAACAACATTTTGTGTACAAAAATTTTACGCGGTCGCTAGCGATAACTGTCACTGTAATCTCACAACTTCCGTCGTTATGAAGTTATTTACAGTTACATCATTTCCACTTTTGAAGTCATATGAAGATTGAAACTATTTACAAAGTGAAACCAAAATGAAGAAAATAAAATGAAGAATAGGCTGTATGGCATTATGCCAAAGCCGTTAAAACTCTACTTAAAAAAAAAACAACAACTTCCGTTTCCGAATCTCATTTAATTATGAATTTTGCTAAACAATTACTGTGGCGTGAGGCGGCTGAACCACGCGGCTGTAGATGGACTGTATTTAGGGCAATAGGAATTCTTTGCCTGTGCTATCCTGACCAAAATGACATTGAAATAATCACGCGTTCCTCCCTTCACTACGATGGCAGCGGTACGGGTGTGAGTCTTCATCTGGGCATGATGACGGCACAGTCTTTTTCGTTTAAATTATAACGTGATCAACAACAGAAATAGAAGAGATAAAACGGAAAAGAATAATTATAACATTTGAGCAAAAGTTGGATGTTGTTGTTTTTTATATTTTTTCCGTGAAGGAAAAGGCCAAGGTTGCATACCATACAGCCACGTCTTAGTAAATTTTTCTTCTTCTTTTTAATAAAAATAGGCATACGCCAAGTCTTCAATCCATTAATTAGTTTAAAGGTATTAAGCCTCGTCTTGGATGGGTCATATCAGATTAGAGTCAAGTCAGTGCATAAAATTTAAATTCCGGGTCATGAAATGAAATGAAAATTTATTTGCTTAAAATATGGTGAACAAGAGATGGAATACAGTAGAGAAATAGATCTCATATTTTACCACGTCTATTGCAAAATTATACTCATGGTGATTGAATTAATTGATTAGATTACAAATAATGTCAGTAGACATGCACAAAAGAGCTAAAGTTCTAATTTTATTTCAATACATTAAAATAATAGCAATAATTAAAGAAAGTCAAACTATTAAATATTATAATATCAGTAATAATTAATATGCCAATGTTCGAACGAACGCGGCTCGCAACGGATCGGCAACGAATCGCCTTCCCGCGAATTTCCGATCGCGTCTGTACGCATGACGACGACGACTGATTGATTCATATTTATTTGCATAAAATATGTCTTACAAAAGGTGGTGTATTGTAACAGTTTTCATATTTTACTAAAACTGGCATGCAAATTTTATTACATTACAAATATCTTTCTTTTTTACATATTTTATAAATCTGAAGCTAATTCTAGTAATGTAACTAGAGTTATTGATTACACAAGTTATAAGTTGTAAGCTATTGTCATGTCATGCAGAAGTAAAAATAATAATAATAATAATATAATGAATTCATTTCATTGTAGGTCAAATCAATTAGATTTACAGTCAAATTTGAAGGGCTTTATATGAAAGAAGTCTGTAATAGAGTACATTTAGTTTCAACTTTTTGTGTCTAACCGTCTCGAATTGAATAAAGTTTGTCTTGTTAAAATTCGCTGTGAAAACATTATTATTTAGCCAATTAATTATTAGTGCAATTGTATTGTTAATGTCAAATTCATACTTTTTATATTTTCCTTATACGGTCTAATTATGGATAAGTCATCCGCGAATAAAATGCATTTATGACACGTTACACCAGGTAGGTCGTTTATGTATAGTAGGAAAAGTAGTGGTCCAAGCATGCTACCTTGAGGCACGCCGTATGCATTCACTCTATATAAGGGCCTATTAGACACCACGTGAGAATCCTTATTCAGAGTCCTATTTTCCACCGCTTGCCTTCTTTTACATAGATAAGATCCCCGACCTAAGACCACTCCCGAGCCAATCCTCTAATACTAAGATTTTCTAATTTTTGGAGAAGTAAGTCATGGGATACGAAGTATTGATCGCGCATTGGTGCGGGTCATATCAAAGAATATACCAGTTGTAGGTATATATGTAGTATTATTCACATTTACGACTATTTCTTGTACCAGATGGAAAACTGCCAAGGACGTAGACTTATTTTGCTGGAAATCAAATTGTTCTGATTTTATTAAGTTGTATTTGGAAGCAAAGTCGAGAAGCCTCGTTTTCGTTGCTTTCTCAAAAATTTTGGAATGCACGGGAACTAATGCTATGAGACGGTAATTGGCCATGTCAGATTTTGTACCCTTTTTATGTATAGGCGTAATAATTGACATTTTAAGCAAATCTGGAAAGGTGCCAATTTGAAATGACAGATTAATTAAATAAGTGAGGGGTTCAGACAGCTCAGTTGCACAATATTTGACAACTCGAGTCGATATATCATCATATCCTGTTGAATTTGTACTATTTAATGATTTCATTATACTATGTATTTCTCTGAAATCTAAAGGTTGGATATAAATATTATTGGACAAGTGAATTTTATTTGTGTTTTGTGTTAATTTTTTGTTTAAGTTATTTAAATTTTTTAGATAATAATTAACTTCATTGGCTATACAGACAGGGTCAGTTATAGTACTATCATTTATTATAATTTCATTTATGACCTGATCACTATTAATATTATTAAAATCGTTTTTCACAATTTTCCAAGATGTTTTGCTTTATTTTTTTTGCGTTTTTTATAAGTTTGTTGATGCGTAACTTTTGAGCTGGAGTACAACCGATATTGTTGCTTTTTAATATCTAACTTTACGGTGTAATATTGGTAACGCAATATTCTCTTAGTTTTACAGCTTTTTCTGACACCTTTAGTGATCCATTTTGTTTTTTTATTTTTAATGGAAACTTTAATTAATTTATAGGGAATGTTGAGATCAGTGTTGGGCGTTAATCAATTAAATTTCAATCAATAATTCAATCAGATTAAAAAATCAATTCAATTGAAATCAATTCCAAATAAATCAATTGCGACGCGTCGCAATGTATATTATTATCATTTATATTTTATTCACATTTAAATTTTAATTTTGTTGTACAATAATTAGTCCCGCAGACTTCATTTTTGCACCACGGCTAGGGTTGGCAGGAAGAGATCTCTTATAGAGATAAGCTCACCTTTGTATATGTCCATTGTAACGTGTGTTTCATGTTTCTTTTCTTTGTACAATAAAGAATATATATATAT
>NW_020653242.1:0-2317 GCF_003589595.1 Hyposmocoma kahamanoa | reverse complement strand
GGGGGCCCGGTTGGGGGCCCAGTTGGGGGGCCCGGTTGAGGGCACCAGTTGCGGTTCTCGCAACTAACAATTGATCAATCGTTAATTGCTGTCTCGCAATTGACAATTAATTAATTGTCAATCTTTAATTGCCAGAACAATTAAATTTTGCCCAACACTGGTTGAGATTATGCAATACAGTTAAGGTGTCATGGAAATGTTACATGGCTTTATTTATATCGCGTTTCTTTAACCCACATGTTCCTGAAACCACTTTTCATGTCAGATCTTTACGAATTTGACATATTATGTTGGTAATATTGAGACATTATACCCGTAAAAAATAATTTAAAAAATCATACTCATTTGGGAAACTCGGAAAATGGTGTCCTTTATAAAGGACGATAGCATTATGTACTACTATGCTATAAAGGTAAAAATAAAATATTTTTGTTTTGTTCACTCGGTTTTATTTAGGTAAATGAAATGCTTCAAAACAAATTTTAGGATGTAAAGTAACATTGCACTTAGGGCAGTAAAAGTTTGCCTTTTTATGACATTCTATGCAACGAAGTTGGTTATCTCTGTACCTTATAAGATGATCTTTTCCATCAAAACGTGAATTTTCTCGAAAGTTTTGCGAGACGCGATTTGTTTTGCGGTCTGCATTTCTTTTGTATGTTTCAAGAAGAGATGTGGTAATACTTCTACGGAAGTGAAGAAAATCGTACTCACCTCCATCATTCTTGTATAATTGCCAAGAATTGTGTACAGCCATGTCCAATGCATGACAAATCAACGAAAAATACCATTTTTTTCCTCTGATTGAAGTTCTATATAGACTTATATTTTGGTCGGATCGATCTACTCCACCTATGTGTTCATTATATTTTTTTACAACAGCAGGTTGATCAACTAGGACATATTTTTTCAGTTGTTGGGAAAATCGTTTCACTTTTACTACAGGCTGAACCCGCCCAGCGTTTGATGAAACAGTCACCACACTGTTATCATGCCATTTACACACCAGAATCTGTTCTGCGCTGGTGGACTGGTACCGGAATGTTCCTCGTGGTGTCTTTTGTAATTCTTTATTGGTGGGCAAAGGACATTTAGCTACACGATTTTCTCGTACAGTTCCAGTAGCTTTTATACCTCGCTCTCGTAATTCATCAATGAGATGAATAGATGTAAAAAAATTATCAAAAAATAGTTGAAATGGAGCTTGACTGTTGATTTTACGTAGCACATCTGCGTACTGCAAGACAACACTGGCACCCAAACCCAATGCATGTTTGTATTGGTTTGAAGCATTTGACTGTCCTTGGTATGGATCGAACCAAACTATGTAACCTAAGCGTGTTGCTCCAACCCAAAACTTATATCCCCACCTTATGGGTTTTCCTCGAATAAATTGTTTGCACGGATGGCCCCCATAATAAGGAACCATTGCCTCGTCTGTGCTATGATGCTCTTCAAATGGTGCATTGGCAGAAAAAGAATAATTGAGCTTATCAAATAGAATACGTAACTTGGCAAACTTATCATCAGATTTTAGATTTGTATTGTCGCAGCAATGGAGATTTGCCATTATATTTGTAAATCTATCTCTGGACATAGCGTTATAAACTATAGGCATACCACAATCTGCAGCATTTTGCCAGTACATGCATCTTCTAGGCAGAACAACGTATCCGCTATACAGGAGTATACCTATAAAACAACGCATCTCGTCTGTGCTGACATTGACCGGTTTGCTTGCATTTTTTTTGAGCTGCATAGAGGTTTGTGTAGTGTACAAACATATTGATTACATCATCGCTAAACAGCATTTCGAAATATTGTAATGGAGTGAAATGCGCAGCTGCAGTTTGCATGTCCAACCATGGATCAAAAGTAGGATGAATATCTCGTGCAGTCCATTTATATGACTTAGTTTTTGAAATTGTTACACCACTCGTAGTCTCACTTGATTTTGAAGTGGACGGAGACTCTTCAAAATTATTGAGTTCTTCAGCAGTCGCACGCCTACGTTTTGATAACTGTATGAGTGGGACATCATCATCATCTTCATCACTATAATTTGCAGATCGGTAACGAAACTCTGCTGGCGCCCTCAACTGAGATCCTGGTAAATTGTGTAACATTACATAGTTTTCATCTCCAGAATCTTCATCTGTCACATCTGCATTGCAGTTTTCAGGAGGTAAAATACTGATGGAAACAGGTGTTGATTCTTTTTCATCCTCCTCTAACTCTCCGATGATTTCATTTAACGTCAAAGGCCGCGAATACCGTTTCTGCACACTGAAAGGCAGAACAAACGTCGTAGTAGTAC
>NW_020653241.1:25382-38575 GCF_003589595.1 Hyposmocoma kahamanoa | reverse complement strand
AATTTAACACATTTTGTCTTCTTGGCATTAAGCAATAAATTGTTAGCCTTAAACCAATAAACTACCTTAGAGAGGGTATCATTAATACGGTCATAGTTATTGTCATGTCTGTCATGTTACCATCTAGCAAATGCACGACTTGCCCGTCCCGTCAGTTGATATTATCAAAAAAACCACCCTTTAGAGCGATATATTTAAATCTTTTCGTTTTTGTGTAGAAGTAAAGTCTGACGTATTATCAAAAGTTATACAACAAAAGTTGTTGTTTATGATGTTAGTAATACACTCCTACCAGGTTGTTCGTATTTTACAGATAATAATAATATGTAAAAGGCTTAGTCACGTTTGGGCTGTTTTTCTGTAATCATTTAGGCTTCAATTAGATGCTTTTTTGATTCTGTTCCCATCCATTTTGAACAAAAAGTAAACAAAACTGTTTGTTTAAATTTCTAAAGCAATCACTCAATAAATCGAATATCTTTTACGTATATTTCGAAGATTTCGACTTCATATCTCATCACTTTTCCTACAATTTTCATTTGAATAGCATTGTAGAATCGTATTTGAAAAATGATAATCCAAAAGTGAGGTTATTTTTCATCTATACTTTATATATCTATGACTTCTCTATCGTAGCATAGTGTTGTACGAAAAAGAAACATTCGGTTCATTCAATTAAAGTTTTTGTAATCGATTAGTAAATCGAATTTTTCAATCGCAATCGAACGAGTATCTAAGTATAACGATTTAAAGGAGGAATTACAATTAAAATTTCGGAAAATTTGAATATGCTTATATAGGTTATGTACGGAAAACCGCTAATACGACTGAATTGAACAAATGGACACATTCAATTAATTAATCGATTTGTAGTTAGCATTACAATCGGCCATCACTAAACCGTCTATGGTCGGGTCAGTGACTTGTTTGTTTAGTTTTTGTGTTAAATGGATTGAAACGAAGAAGCTCTGCAGTGACTGTGGCGCTTTTAAAAATTTAAGATACGCCCTTCTCAAATCACTATATTTTGTCCTCTGTCAATCATTGATACTCTACTACATTACACCCTGGTGCGGTGTGCCTTAGACCAAGATAATAGAATAGAATAGAATAGAATAGAATCGTTTATTTCATGTTATCAATGTCACAATATTACAATTGGAAATACAATGTCAAGGGATAACTATGATCGTCAGTAATAAAATTATAATAATAATAATGAATATAAAATAAAGTAGTATAACTACTGCTTGTCGAATAAAATAAAATTAAAATTGTTTCAAAAGAAACTCATCGACACTGTACAATTCAATATCCAATAAAAGGATTTTTAGTCGGGTACAAAACGTTTCAACGTTTCTAACACTTTTCAGGTCTGTGGGTAGATGTTCGTAGAATCGGGGACCTATTACCCGCGGATTTCTATTTGCCAGTTCGGTACGGTGGGCAACGGATTTTAGTGTTCCTGCGTTTCGTAACGCTCGGCCTCCGCCCGTACGTCGCTCATAAGTAGCCAAGTTTTGACGCGCATAAACTATTATATCATAAATAAACCTGGAAAGAGCGCAGAGAGCTGTTCTTAAGGTCATCAACTTACGTCCTGTCGAATACCAAACCCACAAACGAGTGCAATGTCGTTAAGTAAATTATTTCAGAATTAATTTTTTTACAAACGAAATTAAGGTTATTTGAAAAATGCAGGTGTATCGTATACGTCTCTTAACTACCTCTGTGGCCGAACGGTTACCATGCCGGACTGCTACGCAGAGGTCCCAGGTTCGATTCCCGGGCCGGGAGAAATATTTGTATGACCTACATTTGTTTCTCTCGTGAGTTTGGGTGTAAATTGTACTTGTCTATATGTGTGTCCATGGCACCCGCGACACAGAGTTTCTCTAGTGCGGGGCTATGTTGAGTGTGTGTGTTATTATTATTATTATTATTATCGTATACGTGTTCTATTTAGTTCAGTTGATATAAAAAAAATTATTGGTATATGTAAAGTACGTATTGAGTATGGCGGTTTTCTTGTAAAATTTCTTGAATTAATCAGGATGCTGTAAGATTCAGTAGTACGTTCGGGACGAGACGTGTGCCTGGTGGTAGGCGACACACCTGTCACTTTTCCCAAGTGTGCCAAAATATATAATTGTGCTAAAGAATTAATTAAACTGCCTCCGTGGCCGAACGGTTACCATACCGGACTGCTACGCAGAGGTCCCCGGGTTCGATTCCCGGGCCGGGAGAAATGTTTGTATGGCCTACATTTATTTCTCTCGTGAGTTTAGGTGTAATTTGTGGTTTTCTATGTGTGTGTCCATGGTACCCGCGACACAGGGTTTTCCTAGTGCGGGGCTATGTTGAGTGTGTGCGTTATTATTATGATTATTATTAAAGAAGGTTATTCTGAAGGTAGCGTGTTGATTTTTAGTTCAAGAACACCTTTACCACAGCAAATATGTGATTTGATATTTGAAATGCAAATTCTGAATTACTTTTGCCTTTTGCCTTGGCCTCATTCATCTATGGATAGCGGTTTTAATGAAATGCAGAATAGGTTTATTTTATATGCGGTCGGTTCAATTCCCAGATGCATAAAGCAATTATTAAAAAAAAAAATTTGAAGTAAAATATCCTACGTAACCATATTTGAAGGACTTTCTCTCGGTGTCTCATAGGCGTGGGAAATGCGTGGGAAATTTATTTAAGAAAAAATACTGTCTTATACAACAAAAAATACATTAAGTTATTAATATACAATTTACGTCACCGTGACAAATTAGCACTACCTATCTCCCGTTTAAAATTATACCATTCTGGCCCACTAGTCATGTCAATCAAAATATATAACAAATTACCGAACTACATTAAATATTTAAACAAAGAAAAAGGTTTTATAAAACAAATAAAAAACCTATTAGTCACAAAACAATATTATACTATACAGGAATACCTAAATGATAATATTTAAATTGTTTATATCTACATAAATAGATACCCAAACAAATACAAATAAATAAAAACATTATATTAACCTAATTAGTACATATTAATACTTAAATGCATATTTACACGGATTATAAAATAATATACTACCGTACCTCAATAGTAATTACTGAATATTATCATTTAAAAAATTGTAATTTAAAAGAATGCCTCCCTCTCAATTGCTGTGCCCCACAGGGTCCATAAACGTTCTGTATTTATATTTTGTAACACCTTTTTATCTTTATGGAAAAGCAATAAAGTATTGAGTATTGAGTATTGAACTGACTGTTTCCTTAAATAATTATTTCAAAATTTGAATTTCTACAATGGACACTTATACAAAAAGAAAAGAATTGGTGACACCTATCAGAAAAGAAATAAACAATGATGAAAATTATGAAATGGAGTGACAATGGAAACGGGAAGAAAAGCAGCTGTCACAGAGGTTTTAATTATTCTAAATATTCATGTTCTCTATACAGAGTACTAAACAAACCGACCTTAAAAGTTCGAGGAATTATATATAGTATACCAAGTTTTATTGAAATCGGTTACCGGAAAGTGCGTCAAACCGATGTATCCCCTAGTTCGCCACTAAAGGGGCTTTGAAACAGGATATAATAAAAATCGGTGCTCACTGCTTAAAGTACATTGAGAGAAAAACGCCTTCAATATAGCAAAATCAACCATTAAAATAGGGCGCCTCTTCAAAATTAAATGGGATTCTTTCCAACAAAAAAAATCATCAAAATCAGTTCACAAATGGCGGAGTTATCGCGTAACATACATACAAAAAAACTCATAGTCGAATTGAGAACTCCTCCTATTTTTGAAGTCGGTTAAAAATCGACATCTAAAAATAAAAAACAAACTCTACTATTAAGACAAAAGGGACAAAACTATAAGGGTTATCAAAACTATAAGGGTTATCAAAACTATAATACATAGAACTATATCTACATATATCATTGACTTACAATTATATGGACGTCGGGTCCGCGCTAAAAAGTGTTCGAACTTATAGGGCGTTAAAATCGTATACAGACCGTCATTCACGCTTTAGTCTTCGTTTGTTCGACAGACAGCGAAGTAAGCAAAATTAGACAGT
Source organism: Hyposmocoma kahamanoa (assembly GCF_003589595.1). Taxonomy (NCBI): domain Eukaryota; kingdom Metazoa; phylum Arthropoda; class Insecta; order Lepidoptera; family Cosmopterigidae; genus Hyposmocoma; species Hyposmocoma kahamanoa. The sequence goes on along the minus strand of NW_020653241.1, from coordinate 34,479 downwards.
ACTGCGATGACATTACAATTTAAATTCAACGTTTTAGCTTTTTCATATTCCTTTACATGTCACTACGTTTAAATAGGTTGACTTGAGACTTTTTTTTCGTGGTTTTTGTATTAGACCCGTCGTCCATTTATTTGTAAGTCAATGACATATATAGATATATTTCTACATATGTGTTCATATGTTTACCAACTCTCAGACACGAGTTGAATACAAGCTTATTATTTAACGAGCGGGTTGACACATTTGACAATTTACTCTATCGTGACAATTTGACTCATGAATATGCTTATGTACTGGACTCGAACAAGAATCTTACGTACGATAATCGCATGTTTACTGTTTTAAATGGCAATTTGAATAACACAGGTCTTCGCCAAATTGTGGAATGCTCATCCAGCTATTTTCTCGGCATAGTAATGGCCTCTCAACTGACATGGAAACCACAGGTTGATTCAGTATGTGCATAGCTGAATCGATTTGTATTTGTTTATATCGTCTAACGCAGATATGTGATCAGAGGACTGCCTTCATGGCCTACCATGCATTTGGCTGCTCAAGCTTGCGGTATGGCCTCATCATCTGGGGGAACTGCGTAGATATAAACCGTGTATTTGCTGTCCAGAAAAAATGTATCAGAGCTATGTGTAGAGTGGCTCCGCTCGAATCTTGTAGACCGCTTTTTAGAAAGCTAAATCTTCTAACACTTCCCACCATGTACGTATATGAGGTATGCATGTTTGTTAAAAAAAACTTGGTCTTATTTACTACGAAACGTGAAGTATGTAATTTTTTAACTAGATATCCAAACCGCTTAGCTGGCCCTTCCCATAATAACTACTTGCTTTTATAGGAATTGCTATAACATGTCCATAAAAAATATATAATGCTTTGCCTGCTGCTATCGCAGACTTACCTATAAAAATATTTTTAAAAATTTATTTGATATGCTATGTGATCTGTGTTTATATGATATCAAAGTTTAATAATAAAAAGATATTGACATTTTCTTTGTATTTGAGATTTTGTTCATATTTGTGCTGTTCTTACTTCTTTGATATTGTTTAATTTATGATTTTATTGCTGTTGCTATAAACATTGCTTATTTGACAAATTATATCATTTTAATTTATGATAATTATTTACCTTCAATTTATTTTAATATTTGCGTGCCAGTGTCTGGTGCAACACGTGTTCTTGACACCTTGTATAGTAATATATTTTATTACCGTGTTTGCTTGCGAATAAATATTTCGTTTAATTTCATTATGAATAGCAAAAATATGCTGTTCATAAAGTATATAACAGTAATTAATAATAAAGATTATCGCCATATTAATTGGCTTGTTTGATTTATTACCATGGTAATCCTTAAAATATTACTTTAGTTACAAATGACCTGTGTATACGTAATAATAAATTATCTTTTGTAATTCAATTACATATCTTTTGCATAACTAATGAGGGCCCTTAATGAAGCATTGTTATTATTTTGTAATGGTACCTATAGTATAATAAGATGAGTAAACAACGTAACGTAAAGTAGTTTTCCGGATTTAAATCGCGTATATTTGTTTTTTCAAACAAACCGACGTTTCGGGCCCTTCACAGGTCCCATGGTCACGGTTGGCTGAGGTGGTACAGTCTTCAACCAGTTATGTCTAATATTGATGCAAACCACCCTATTTTTTGCACTATAGTTACAATAGTTATTAATTAAATACCTTATTTTTAATTTTACAAGGAAAACATTCCAATTTACGCTACATTAAGTTTTACAAGTTATTTTAATGAATGAATTTTTATTAGTTTCAATTTATTATTAATAAATAATAGAAATTAGAATAAACTAAAACATATTAATTAGTACTGCAGTCTTATGTCTGTTTTGGGATTTTTCATTAGAGGAAATTCTGGATCCCAAACTGGTGGTACTGAGAAACCATCTTCCCTGTTGAAATTAAGATGTTTTTTAATTTCAATGGCCTCTCGCAGCATCCTGGGTAGATAACGGACTTCTTTTGCAAGGACCTGGGGTTTCTCAAACTTCATTGAATGTGTAGGTTTATCCATGACATGCTCGCAGACTGCAGACTTGTTCACCCGACGGTGTTTGACATCAGCTATATGTTCTTTGACGCGGGTACAAATGCTTTGCTTTGTTTGTCCAATATAAGAGAGACCGCACTCACAGTTAAGCAGCTCATTTATCTCATTCTCGTTATATTCATCTCGAGTAAGATTAATTTCACTTGAAAAACGTGTCAAGAGGCTTATAATATGGTAAAATGAGGAAGGTGATAAAATGTTTTTTATGATATATAAAATAAGTATATATCACAAAAAACCATAACCCACTTTTAGAATATTGAAATTGTTAATGATATTTCAGCTACGCATCGCTCGAGTAAGTTCCGAGAAGTCGAATACGTTAACCAATTTTAACTGGTTTTAAATTAGAATTGTGTACTCTATCCTTTGCCATTTAAAACGGATATTTCACCATTTATCACTTAACCCCGTTTTCGTTCGCAGACAGCAGTATAGGTGACTTGGAGTTAGTAGAGGTGAAGATACAGAACCTTGAACACCACCGTAAAGTTGCTTGTTTATCGATGTTCTACAGCAGTGTTTCCCAAAGATTGTTCTACCATGGCCTGGTAATTTTCATACTGCTTTTTCGTGACCCACTCAATACTTTTAAACTCAAGCTGGTTACATTAAATTCAAATTCAAATTCAAAATAATCTTTATTTCATAGGTAAGCATTATTACACTTTAAATCGTCACAATGGTTAAACTCTACCGCTCATTCGTAAGCTCCCCTGAGAAGAATGAGCAAGAAACTAGGGGTTGCTCTTTGTAAATAGCATTTACAATATTTTTTTTTTATTTGAAATATCAGAGATCGAGACTACCTCCATGAGCCAAACGGGTTACTACCACGGGTTTTTGTCATCCAAGTACGCAGAAGTTGTATAATAACCTTTAGTATAAAGTTTTTGTTTCACTATAGTTTTGAGCCTCGTGAAAGGCAAATTTTGTATATCAATCGGAATCTTGTTATAGAAGCGTATACATTGCCCCTTGAATGATTTTTTGACTTTGCGAAGACGACTATCAAGAAAAGCTAGTTTATTTTTATTCCTCGTATTAATGTTATGTATGTCACTATTTTTCATAAAGAAATTACTATTCCTTTTAACATAAATTACATTTTCATAAATGTACTGTGAGGCTAGTGTAAGAATGTTAATTTCCTTAAACTTATCTCTCAAAGATACTTTGGGGCCCAGATTGTAAATTGCCCTAACTGCTTCTGCAGGGCAAAGATTCTATTGATATCGGCGGCATTACCCCAAAGCAAAATGTCAAAAAATTAAGTGAAATAATACACATTTGTTGTAAGTAAAAATATTTTACTAATATTATTTCGGTATCGCCTATTTAGTAAGTGGAGCTGCTGTTTATTTTTTACTAAAGAATCCAAGTTCGCGAAAAATGGCGAAAGTTTTATCCTGAAGGCTGGTTCCACTTCAACAAGGCGGGAATATTGCGATCCGGTATTTTATTTTCATACTTTGATACCGGGATTTTGAGTCCGCTACCGGGTCGCGACCCAACAAATGGGAAACGCTTTTGGATGGTACAGGACGGAGGAATGACAGGAGAGTGTGCGAGGGAATTGCATGAATTATATCCGCCTTTCCATCATCGGGGTACCAGACGGGGTTCCACCTCCATGTTGTAGATTTTCGCAAGGATTCGCTCGAAGCGCTTCGCTTCCACATTTATATGGCCAATGGCTATATCCTTGAAGGCTATAACTTGCGAGATGCGAGAGCGAAAAGGCATTATTTTGTTGTGCGTGCTCCATCGTCGTCTTCATCGTCACCTTCCATCAGGTGAGACCGAAGTCAAATGCGCACTTACTTTTCAATAAATAATAATCTCAGTACAGAGTACTAAAAAAACCGACCTCAAAAGTAAGTGGAATTACGTCTATTTGCTAAGTTTTATTGAAATATCTCCTAGTTCGTCACTATGCAGGCCTCGACACTGGAGATAATAGAGATCGGTTCTCACTACTCAAAGTATATTGAGAGAAAAACGCCTTGAATTGGAGAAATAGCAAAATCAACCATTAAAGTAATTGCTCCTAAATTAAAGTTAGGCGCTATTTATAAAAATGAATCTTCATGCGTGAACAGCCACCCTTCGAGGTGGATGCTTTTCTTCAAAATGAAATGGGACCACTATGGAAGTACTCCCTTTCCAACAAAAAAAGAATCATGAAAATCGGTTCACAAATACCGGAGTTATCGCGTAACATACATACAAAAAAAGAACATACAGACGACTTGAGAACCTCCTCCTTTTTGAAGTCGGTTAAAAAAATACACTACGGTAGTGGAGACACGAGATGCCTAGAGTATTTTTGCCGGTAGCTGCAAAACCCGTTTTTGTCGAGTGTAAGTATGCAATTATAAGTTCCTGGTAGGCCATTCAACATGGAGTTCTCCGAGGCCGCTCCGAGGCTAGTTGCTTAGTGGTGGAATATATCGCATTTGACAACTAACATAATATTATCTCAAAAAATCTCAAAATTGCGTTATATTAATTTAATAATTTACCTCTAAAATTTCGCTTTATGTCATTCGTACGTATACGATTTAATTTCAAAGCGTCAGGACAACACTGTCGCAACTTACGAACATTTGTGATCATTCCATAAAGAAAAGCATTGTGGTAAAACCTGCAGGTTGGAGAAGGTTTTTAACCATGTAATTGGGTCAGCGTCATGCTGACTATAGTAAATAGTTTTTGGAGAACATAAACTTCCACTTCAACAAGTCGAAGAGTTGAGAAAACTGTAGTTCTTATAGGTGGCAGTACTTCCATGGACGAAATGATGACGGAAAGGGAATTTGGCATTCATTCATGTTGTGTGTCTTTGTGTGTGCGTGTGAGTATGTGTGTGCACGCATGCGTATTTGCTTAACCCTCAATACACATAATGTGGATAATATACTAATCCCGTAATGATTCAAATTAAAAGTAAAAAATGTTTATATTTATACATAGCGTATCAAAACTTTTCTTCTAAATACACTGCTGCTAATTGCTAGATAGTAACAGAATAAATTTACACGTCATACGGTGTATGTAAATGTGCAGATACTTAAAATTGCTAAAAATCCTATTCTTTACTGCAACGCGACAGGTTTAGAAAACTGATATTGTATCCGTCATCGTTATTATACTTTGTATTTTTGCGATCGTGCAGTGTGACAGCAGTTATTTCTATCTACACGTGGGCTTACCTAGATTGTATAGCGACTATCTAACTCTGCCAAAATCTAAGTGTCACTTCGACTCGCGAGATCTATTAATGTGTTAGCGATTGAACTAGTCACATCCACTCTGTATTAAGAACGTCTATATATTTTCACACTGGGCGTTTAAGAGTCTTCGAGCTGAGGTAATCTCAGCTCAAATTTCAATTTTTCCCGTGATGAATCTGTTATATTGCGCGAGTCGGACGGCAGGGACACTGGTTTTGTTTCAGTATAATTTCTTTTACAAACGAAATTATAGTCATTTGAAAATAGTTATGTTGTGTTAAGTTTGGCAATTCGTTCTTATGCCGAACCATCAAATTGTGGAACCAACTCCCGGCGCATGTATTCCCTCCCCTCTATAACATCGGGTCCTTCAAACGTAGTGTGAAGAAGCATTTGGCCAGACCGGCAAAATGATAGTGACGGAGTGAAGATATTTGTGTTTTCCATCCGTTACTCTCATCTCTGGACTGTATTCGCACTTTCCATCAGGCGCGGTGCAGTCATTTTGCCGAGTCACAATAAAAAAAAAAAAAAAAAAAGTTATCTGGCTCGGGCCAAGACGCGAGACAAGTGAAAATGACAAATCCGCACGTGTATCAAACGACGTATTTTAATACATTTGCGCAAAAACTACATTGAAAGTAAAATAAAACAGTATTTAAACAAAACTCTAAATTAAAATAATGAAATACAACCACTGCAACCATTAGTTAAAAGTCTATGGAAATCTAGTTCTAACGTGCTGTTTTTGTTTATTTTCTGTAATATCGGTCTGTAACCACTTTTCTTATTATGACGTCCTGGTACTTTTGTTTAAACTTCTTTAGGAACCCGTGCACGGTAGTGAGATACAATTTATCTGTAATACATAGAACAAATATATACATAAAAATCTCGCCTGTCACCCATTCAGGGGTAGGCAGAGACTGTGGACCTCCACTCGATACGTTCATTATATAGTATTTGTAAATAAATATAAGTTTTAATGACGAATGACTTATGTACGTCACAAAGCACATAAATATTAAATAAATATACAGCTTCTTTAGTTCTGTGCTTAAGGTTTGAAACAACAGTAAATTAAAAAAAAATGGAAAAGTAAAAAGCACTAGTGCGAAAATTCCAACTTTCGGAACGATTTGTAGTACGAAAAATACCACGTTTTGAGCAACTGTATTCAAAAATGTTTATCGTATACATCGAGTATATAACCAGGAATAGGGACGAAATAAGGCCCGTCCACCCCTGAAAACTCATCAGGTAAATAAACCTTATATCACTTTTAAATATCAACTCTCGTTTGCGCTGAAATCGCAAACTAGGAAGCTGAAATAATACAGCGTCAACAACTGACCTGTGTGTACGTCTCCGTATATTCCAAAAATGTTCTGTATCTATTGTAATAAAGATATATATTTCAAACTATGGGGGGCTGTTGCATTCGATGGTAATGAAATTTTAAATACGTAATTTTTCAATATTCGTCCATTACAGCAAAGCTCAAGTTTGAAGGAATTCGCTCTGGACCTTTTGGAGGGAAAAGTGTCGTTTTTATTTTGACTTTCAATTATTTTGTGAAATCTAGTTTAAAGTGGAATAGGATAGTGCTATTGTGCCTTAATCAAAGATTAAAACGCGAAATTATACGAATCTCGAACTAAAATACCCGTATCGGCCCGTTTTAAGGAATCCCGAGTCAATCCAAGCACGCCGCCTCAAATTGCCTATCCTCTTTGTGGCGGCCATATTTACAGAAACATAATTAAACTTCATGTTTAGGCTGATGGCTTTGCCAAAGCCTTAATAAATAAAAAAAAATCAAGTTTGAAGTCTGTTTTTTTAGGTATAATAATTTATTCAGTATAGTTATAAAAGTTATTAATTTAATAACTTGTTTTAAATTTTCTAAATAACACTCCAATTTACACAACATAAATTTGACAAAATATTTTATTTTCTTTCAACAGTATGAATTTTATCAAATAAAGTTTATTGTTAATTAGTAATGGGAATTAGAATAGGTAAATTAGATCATGTTTATTACATAGTACTGAAATGTTATGTCTGCTTGGGATTTTTCATCGGAGGAAATACTGGATCCCAAACTAGTGATACGGATCAAGGAACCTATAAAGGGCCCGAAACGTTCTCTTATATAATACACGCGATTAAATGGCGAAAACCTAAGAAAATGTATACTATTTACCCTAGCAGCAGTCTATTTACACTTACTAAGTAATTGGAGCCATTTTACTATTACCATTAACATCCCAGGTACAAATACATGAGAACACAATACACGCTTAACACGTTCAGATCGGCATGTACCACCGGTGGAGCACTGACTGCTGGCCCAACAGGCGTAGTGTACTACCGGTGCGCGGTAGTCACAACACTTAACTTTTGGTATACTTAGAAACCTACCTAAAACCTAAACTACCTAAACCTGTGCAACAGCAAAATTATCATAGTGTATCTGAGAAGTTTGATATTGTGTAATACAGTAAAAAAATCAATGTTGAAAAAAGAACTAGAAATGTACTTAATAGAAAAACGAGAATAAACATAGCAACTTACGAGTATTTCTGATGAATTGTATTATAACAGTCAGAAATGAATGAATGCATGAATGAGGTGATCTGGAAAGAGATAAAACGTGTGTGGTGGCGCACCATGCTCCGACACATTTTTTGGTTGATGGGGCGATGACATACCACCGGTGGTCATGTGGGAATCATTCCCGCCGGACAACAAATAATGGTAATAAATGGTAATTTTCTTACCAGTCTGAACGTGTTAAACAATTTCGATTTTATTATACCCTACCTCTCAGATTACAAAACAATTTTGAAACATAAAATAACTAATCACTCGTGACGTACACACCGTGTAACGCTTTGCTTGGTAGTGACGCGAGATTGTAATTAGTATTAAAACTAAAACACTTAAAAAATTACCGCTGTTTCTTATTTTTATTTTTTTTCGTTTCTGGTTTGCGTTTGTGCCACTGCAAAACGGGGAAACTTATTCACGGAAAACAATGGAAAGGAAAAATAATTTGGAAGAAACATTGACTGGTAGGTCAACGGGAAGAAAGGATCAAGGTCAAATAGGAAGTACGATTAAGATTAAACAGGAATACATAAACATAAAAGTAGGTAGCAAGGCACAAAAGGTACAGAGACAATTTTGACAGCAGAAAGATCTTATACATTGACGCAAGTTTACGTACATTCAGCCCAGTTTGAAATTATAACAAATTGACGAGAATCCATTTATCATAATATGTTAAAATTAAAAACTATAAAAAATACAAAGTACTGAACAGGTACATTTGATTTACGCTTTTAGTTTTCACTTCTATTTACTTGGAGGAAGCGACATCATCTTTGTTATTTATACGGCTTCAATGTAAACCAGCTTAACCAGGCCTGTTACCAACCTTCATTCAGCTTTTGTAACGAGACGTTGTAGGAGGCCTCCTACAACGTCTCGTTACAAAAGCTGAATGAAGGTTGGTAACAATTGAAATGCTTGTTTCTAGTATCATTTTGTTATTAATCTATTACTCTTTGTTTCTTTCTATTGGTTAGGTGTTTAAAGAACTTTGAAATAAGTATTTCCCATTAATTATCAACAAAAATCAAAATCAAAATCAAAACCAAAATCAAGACCAAGACCAAGACCAAGATCAAGACCAAGACCAAGACCAAGACCAAGACCAAGACCAAGACCAAGACCAAGACCAAGACCAA
>NW_020653241.1:0-25372 GCF_003589595.1 Hyposmocoma kahamanoa | reverse complement strand
ACCAAGACCAAGACCAAGACCAAGACCAAGACCAAGACCAAGACCAAAACCAAAATCAAAATCAAAATCAAAATAATCTTTATTTCATAGGTAAGCATTATTACATTTGAAATCGTCACATTGGTTAAACTCTACCGCTCGTTCGTAAGACAGATAGGGGTTGCTCTTTGTAAATAATATTTGTACGCATTCAACTTTTACAATATTTTTTTTGCTTTTAAACATCTGAGATCGAGACTACCTCCATGAGCTAAACGGGTTACTACCACGGATTTTTGTCATCCAAGTACGCAGAAGTTGTGTAATAACCTTTAATATAAAGTTTTTGTTTCACTATAGTTTTAAACCGCGTGAAATGCAAATTTTGTCTATCAACCGGAATCTTATTATAGAAGCGTATACATTGCCCCTTAAATGATTTTTTGACTTTGTGAAGACGACTATCAAGAACAGTTACTTTATTTTTATTCCTCGTATTAATGTTATGTCAGTTACTGTGACGCTAGTGTAAGAATATTAATTTCCTTAAACTTATCTCTTCACGCCTTCTCCGACGGTTATAAACCATCTTTAACGTGCAGGTCTACCTTCACCGAAAAGCTCATGGCAAATTTTTCCGAGAAATTCAGAGGTGTGCACGAAATCGAACCAACTGCCTCTGCTTGAGAAGCCGTAGGTTCGACCTTGGCAACCACCGCTTACATTTCCCATTATTTATGTTGTATTGCTAACACCGCACTGACAGTGGCTATCTCAAAATTCGCACCTTCCACGAGGCTTAACAAAAACACCATTATCAACGATTCATGATCATTCATTGGTTGCATGTTTTGCTGAGATTCTGACGCTTATCGGGGAAAAAAACTAAGTCAAGCGATTATATTTTTATAATTTCATATCATCACAACACGTCAAATTATATACCTTGAGGAAAGAACAAGTTTTTGTCTAAATTACCATGTATATTTAGAATACTAGAATACAAGATATTTATTGTATATAAAAATGTAGTTAACGTACCTTTCACCATAAAATTGGCAAGTGAATATTTTACACCATGCTATTTCAATTTTTGATGTAGTATGCATTAAAGTTAAATTAATACAATAGCATAAACAAGCAACAACAATTGGAATTTATCCAGAAAATAGGAAGTCAAAAATATTACATACAATAGTTAAATTTTACATTTCATGTTATCAAGTATAAACTCATTAATATTGTAGTAGCACTGTGTAACTAACAAATTATGCAATTTCATAGGAAATGAAACTATTTTTCCGGATTTAAATCGCGTATTTTTGAAACAAACCGACGTTTCGGGCCCTTTACAGGTCCCATGGTCACGGTTGACTCCTGACCGGACCTGTAAAGGGCCCGAAACGTCGGTTTGTTTGAAAAAACAAATATACGCGATTTAAATCCGGAAAAATAGTTTCATTTCCTATGTGTAACAATCGCGAAAACCTAAGAACTCCATATAGAAATAGAAATAATAGAAATAGAAATAATTTAGGTGCAAACACGAACATCGTTCTACTGTAAAATTCCAAGTTAGGGCGTTGTTGGGTCCTTGTTTTAATAACCGTCCCCTTCTTTTGCGTGACTCAGATTTTGTAGAGGCGAAGCTGCAGAGCCTTGAAGACAGCCTGCTTATCGGTATTCTACAGGATATATCTCGGAGAGTGTGCGATGGAATTGCATGATTTAATTCCGCCTCCCGCTTCCGCTCTCTAGCCACACGCCATAAACGTGGAAGCGAAACGTTTCACGCGACTTCTGGAAATATCCACAACATAGGGGTACAACCCCAGCCCACGTCTAATCCCTCAATGATGGAAAGGAGAACGCGGAATTTTAAATTTGAAGAATGTTTAATAATTTCAAACAAAATAGAACCATCCAAATCGCTTCACAAATATGTCGGTGTAATCGAATGAGAACCTTCACCTTTTTTTGAAGTCGGCTAAAAACAAACATCCAGCCCTCACCGCAAACATTGCTCGCGATGGATTTTTAACAAATAGTTTACCTTATTTATTAAATGTAATTATTTCCCATTAACTGTGATCTTACTGTTTATGTTTGTTGCCCTCATTTATGTCAATTACAATTTATTTAAGTACAGCTTGGATGGGTATGTTAATTAATACTTACCTTACCCATCGTTAACGATTTTGCAAAATAAATATGCAAAATGACTTAAAAACATTGACTTACAAATAAATGGACGACGGGTCTAATACAAAAACCACGAAAAAAATATCCCAAGTCAACCTATTTAAACGTAGTGACATGTAAAGGAATATGAAAAAGCTAAAACGTTGAATTTAAATTGTAATGTCATCGCAGTACTGTCTAATTTTGCTTGCTTCGCTGTCAGTCGAACAAACGAAGACTAAAGCGTGAATGACGCTCTGTATACGATTTTAACGCCCTATAAGTTCGGACACTTTTTAGCGCGGACCCGACGTCCATATAATTGTAAGTCAATGCTTAAAAACGTCAATTTTTTAAGCTACTGCTTGTTCACTACGCTAACCTCCCTGAGAAGAACGAGCAAGAAACTCAAGGGATTGCTCTTTTCAAATAAACCTAAATGCTATAGGATACATTTCGAAGCATATTTGTGTGGAATCTAGACTCACGTTGCCTTTCCATACATCTTTATCTAACACGTAGTCTACAATTTTGTAATATGACTTTTCAATTAAAATACTTTTAATGTAAGTTTTAAATAGGAAATGAAACTATTTTTCCGGATTTAAATCGCGTATATTTGTTTTTTCAAACAAACCGACGTTTCGGGCCCTTTACAGGTCCCATGGTAACGGTCAAGTTTAAAACTTAGGAAATGGTAATCTTAATATATGCTCCGGAATCTTATTGTAAAAACATGTATACAGTTCCCCATAAAAGAATCGTTTACATTAGTTAAACGAAATTGTGGTATCATGAGTTTGGACTTAGTTCTAAGGTTAATATTACGGATATCTTCTTTCTTAACGAAATTATGTATATTTATACGGGCATACGAAATATTTGATTAAATGTACTGAGATGCCACAGTTATGATACCAGTCTCCTTAAACTTTTATCTGAGAGAAATCCGAGAACCTAAACGGTATATAGAACGAATCGCACATTTTTGCAACACAAATAATAATATGGTTTGTATATAGTGGATATACTATATATAATTAATTTCAACACATTAAAGTACAAATGAAATTAATTTTTGTCATTAAATGAAACATCAGCCAATGGAAACGTGGATGTCCTTTAAAATAATTGGATCAATTGTATTAAGTATAAACGTACTTGTAGGAAACATGTTTTAAGAACGTAGCGAATGTGGTGTTCTAAATAAAAATAATTAATTCAACCAACCTTTATTTCCAATATACCGTACTTTTTCTCTTTTCTCTATTCTTCTATGTTGACTGTTTTCTATTTTTTTCTTATGGTAAAATGTAAACGCTACAAAACACACAAGCAATGCCGTATACACAATGAAACAATTCTTTTCTAAAGTCCACACTACTAATGATATTACATTCATGTTTTTAAAAATAATTGCTGTGATTGCTGAATAAAAAATAATAAAAAATAAACAAAACCCGTGTGCCCACGCCGACGGAACGCGTCCAACTAAAGTTTTGTTGTCATTTATTTATTATCATCATGACAACATTTTATACATCTACTGATAGGCATTGTTTTACGTATTTTCAACCCTATGGGTAACGTCTTAAAAGTAAATAGTCATCTTTGTAATGGGTATGAATTAAGTTTGTATTTCATCACATGCTCTACCTTTTTTGCAGTCGCGATAATTATTCGTCGATTATTTTCAACTCTATTCGCTACGTGATTGGAACGATTTTTTATTGCGTGAAGGTACTTATCGTGTGTCAGTGCAAATACAGTTTTTGCAAGTTGAGATTAAACAGCCTTGAGTTTTTTGTTGTAAATTAAATATTAAAATAAAATGTAAAAGTATTTGATGGAAGCTTTGTTGTTATCAACTTTTACGATAAAGAACCGGTTTTTCTGGATATTTTACAGGGTTGACCTGTAAGCCCACAAGAGTCTTATAATAAATAGTTAAATAAATAAATTTTAACCGCTTTTGTAAGTCGTACACTGTTAGCTGAGGTTCGTAGGTGGCGTAGGACATAGCAGGACAAGCCAGGCCGAGTGAAGTAAATAGTGGAACTTTGGGTCACATGACGGACTTGAAGTGACAGACGTGACGGACGTGATTATTGTTGCACGAGGGAGTGAGAAAATTTAACAATAGCAGCCGTGAGCGTTCGAATTACACCGGTTAATTTTGAAAACTGAATACAATTGTACGTCTTGCTTAGGTTATGACAAAATTACAGATACGGCAGTCAATGAAACGAAGGTTGAAGTGTCGGATGCAAAAAGACCGCCTTAATTAATTTTGTAAAAATATCCTTCTTGAAATATGAAAGAAATTGAAAATTTTAGTCAGTACTCGTTTTTTTTTCACATTTGTCGTCATTGCAAGAGAAAACGTATTTCAATGCTTTTGTTACAGATAGCAAAACAAGAGCATAGTAGACGAATGTAAACGATGTGATTGATAATGTATACTTACTGTCTTATTTTAGATGAATGTTCTTGCAAGCTAGTGTTCTTCAAGTTCTTCATTCTATTTTGCATTCTAACTAATAAATTCAATGCCATTTTGGGTGTATTTTTAATTTTTCGTTAAATTGTATGGTTTCGAAACTCTTTAACAGCTTATAATTTGTTATAATTATTAATACAAAGATCGAACACTCAGAAAAAATTCCTTCGATCTGGCCGGATTCGAACCGATGTCTTATAACATTTTTAGGCGTAGCGCCATCTATGAGAACCAAACCAAACACAAAGACACAACAACAAACACATAGAAGAATTCGTGAGGTCCGCTGGTTCATTCCGTGGCTTAGTTGGTATAGCGACTGGCACGGATTGAAGGATTTTTTTCTGAGTGCTCGATCTTCGTATTAATATTTATGACAAACCAGTGGAGTAATTTCACATAAAAAAGAATTGAATATCAACTCAATAAAAAAACTTTAAACTTATAATTTTTGATCAAAAATAGGCTAAGTTTATGCATTTGCAACACATCTCTTATATTATTTGAATTACCACTAAACTACAATATGATACATATACGAAACGAAAAAAAAACAAACGCGGTCTCATGCTCTGGTAACACTTATATTTTACCGCTCAATTAGGCGGTAATATCACACCAGTCGCAACGGAGATTAAGAGGTACCTATACAGATTAATGTCTATCTATAGCAAATTATTCCCTTGTGTTTTACGAATATTCACGAAGCGCTTCCAGGACGTGTTTGTCTTGCATTAGCCATTTAAGGGTCGTTTTCAGATGACTTCAAAAAATGTATCCCATTCAATTACTTTTGTATTATTACATGAACGCTGAGTATTATTTATTTAAATGATTGCTTGTTTACTTAGTATGTGTCACACATAAAAAGACTACTTCACTTCGCCACAGTAGTAAATAAAAATTAAAAAAGTGGAGTAGAGGGGGTTTTTTCTTCCCTGATGACGTCACCAAATTGAGTAAAAAACTTCTAGTCCAATTGCCAGATTATTTCCAAAAGTTCATACAAGGTCACAAGTTAATTGTTATTAGGCTTGAGTGGTATTACAGGTAAAAGTGCAAAAAAATTACTGTTATATTTTCTATCAGCTAGGTCCAGGCAGTCGTTCCCACAAGGACTCAACGCCCGATACGTATCTATAGTACTGATGTTTCTCACACCTAAATAAAGTTCGGTGTTAATTCATTAACACCAATGATAAGAACTTTTGTACTGCACCATGTCACTGCACTGTCGGATTGCAGTGTACACAGTGAAATAACCTGGGCATCTTCGTTTTTTGGGGAAAATGCAATATTTCTTATCTAGAGTAAACTTAAATAACTTTCACGTCGAATACATACCGTAACTTTGCAATTTATTATAAACAAATATGTTTTCTTGGGAAATACCAAATGCGTTCAAATTGTTCTTGCCATTAGTGTTATTTCAACTAAAAATCGTCTTGTAACAAAAATACATACCGCATCACCTTCACCCTTCGCCCACGCGAGAAGGGGTACTTGCTGGATAGGATTGTATACAGTGAAGTAACCTGTGCTTCTCCATTTTAGTAAAACATTGACTTAAATACCAACTTCAGTGCGACTAAATTGTTCTCATTCATGTAAAGCAATCTATCTAAATAAGTATGTGACAGTGAGGAATAATTGTTATTTTAATACTGCGAGCACCGTCTAGCGAGAGACGGCAGGAATCTTTAGTGTAATAACGACCGATCGTACAACGCCATCTGCTGGCTTATTGTAGTATTTTTGCAGAGTGAACGCAGGAGTGTGAGAATGAATGACAATCGCGAACAAACTGTTTTCCTAGTCAGTAGTTCGGTCTTAATGCTCACTTACTTGACGTTAGACGGCCGACCGCGTTGATTGTGCACACTGATTTGAAATGATAGAAAAATCGCAAAGGGTGATGAACTTTGTAGCGATAAAAATCGGTTACCATTTCCGAGAAGTATTATGCTATAGCCTTATAAACTTTATAATATAAAAGTAGCGGGACTTACTCACGTAATATTTTGGTCGGAAGCGTCCGACTAGTTTCGAGCATAATAGACGGTCTTCTTCAAGGGGTTGAGTGCAACGTTCGCGACCGCGTCACGTCTAGCACTGCGCGCGCGCCGATGACGCAGTCCGCGGTGAGGAACTCGGGGGACTGATACGTTGCGTCAGCACGTCCTGGAACTCTTTTTCGCTACTGCTGTCCATAGCATTGTTGTCGGGAACAGTCCAGCACACAGAGCTCACCACGTCGTTACTACTAACATCTGCAGCTGCATACCGAGCGCCCTGAAGACACGGCTTCCAGGTCGGTGGCAAGCTCCAGCCTCCGTTTCTATTAAAATTTGGTCGTCTATTTATTTCAATAGCCTCTCGGATTTTGCGGGGCACAAAATATAAACTTTAACTTATAAACTTTATTGTGCATCAATCAGACAAAGGGAACTTTAAAATCCACGAACTTTTATAATGGTCCAGAATATTCTACGAACTTGACAAATAAAAATGTATCCAAATACCATTCTTGTCACTCTCATTCGTGTCTACTTTTAAGTCAAACAAATTACCTACTTAAAGTATAACAATTAGTAATAGTGGTGATGACGGTGATGATGATATGATGTTGGCGATGATGGTTGTAGAGATGATGATGATTGTGATGATGGTGTCATCACTATCATCATGTACAATAAAGTTTATATGACATTAACAAAATACTTATTTAGATAGATAGCCTTACACGGATGAGAAGGATTTTGTTACAAGAAGTGAAATTCATTTATTCCACAATTTACAAAATGCATTTATGAACAATAATAAAATGTATAACCTAAAGATCAACACAAGGCTTCGTCAATAGGTAATCTAATACAAAAAAAGTGAGATTCACGTTAAATATACTTCATTTAAAAAGAAATCCCGCCCTGTATCGTGCCCGGGGCAAAAGTTCCTATTATACTGGCAGCATTGCCTCGCTGGACAGCAATGGACACCTGCTGAACCAACCACGACCCAGAGCGGTGATCGTAGCCCCTGTCTCTGAGTCGGCGATCCAACTCTTTAAATAGGTCCCGAGCTTCCGAACCCCAAGGCCCCGCCGTCTCGACCGCGACCGGTACAAAGTCGTACACAGGCTCCAAGGCAGAATATTTCGCGTGTTTTAGTTTGCGGCACTTTCCGCCGCGGAACCCGCCATCTGCGAAGTTTGTCTTATGTGGGACGCAGCAAAAGTACTTACGCATGTTGCGTCCCACAGAAGACAACGACCTTTCCGCCAAGGAACCAATGTCAAACCGTCCGGCCTTTTACCGTCTATTCGACTCAGGCCCGGGGGCTCGAGCACGCAAGGGACATTAGCCGACACCATCGCCCGTCGCACAATGTCATTAATGGCATGGTGTCTGGGAAAACGACCCGCACACCTTTGGCAGCTCAAACCGTGGTGTCCGTCCTCCCTCACCATATCCCCACACACACAGCGGTGTGGTTCACAAACCTTGCTTCCCAATCTCAGTGCTACTGCTATCCTTAAAGATGTGTTGTCGAGCAGAGTACCCAACTGGGGAGATGGCAAAGCATGTAATCACGCTCCCGATTCTGATTTCGCGACCGCTCTCAGACGGGCCACATCGGCACCCGAAGCACCCTCCAACAAGGAAGTATACCTTCGTTTGCATAGAACGTCGTCCCAATTTCTCTGCAAACTAGGATTATCCGGGTGCTCGTCTCTTGGGCAAAGACTTGACCACCAGGTAAGAGCTTCAGCTTGGAATGGTATGCGAATACCGCTGCCATTTTGAGCTAAAATGCGAGCAACGAGATCCGCAAAGCCATAAGACGAAGCCAGAAACGCCACAAAGCCCACATCTTGCACTCGACGCACTCCAAGTCCACCATGCCTAATGGGAAGTGCAGCTTGACACCACTGTGGTAGAGTAAGACTTATGTTTAGTACTATCTCCAGCGTAACTCTGAGTACATCATCTACAAGGGCCACGTCTCGCTCAAAAAGCCACGTGGGAGATGCCCTCAATATATAAGTCATTCGGGGCATCCCTAAACAATTCCGCAACAAGACGAGCGCCACATGAGCCGATAGAAGTGAAGAAGTGAAGTGAAATTAAAATATTTCTTACATGTTAAATGTTCTTTTGTGAACGATAAAATGTGTGTGATAATAATAATTTCTCATTAATCTTTCTCATTTAGGTTTATGCGGAAATCGTTCATTTTTTTGTTGTATTTAACTTAAATATTTCTGTGATTTAATTATTATTGACATTGTTTGCACTTATTTGTACGTTTAATACCTTAAAACCAAAAGAAAGGTTTTACAAAAATTACTCAAAAGTGCCTTTGAAATTCGGAAAGTGAAATTCACCCTTAAATGCTTTATCTACGTAAAGTTCAAAGTTTCTATGTGTCGTAAGTAAACAAAATACAATGTGTGAATAAGAGAAATAACCTGTACAATTATAACTTTTTTTAGCGTGTACAAATGCCTTCCGTTACTAAATCTGTATTTAGAAAATATCAGCCAGTTACGTTCTTTTGCTGTGACATGTTGCGAAATGGCCTAACAGGTATCGTGCCAGTAAGAACCAGTCGGTAAGGCCACTTCACAAATGATCTAAGTACGCAGTACTTCCTTTGGTAGGTACAGGTTGTAGATAGCAGCAAAAATAACACGAAATGTAGTTCAATTCATTTCATATAGCATGGGTAAGGGGCGTTTGAGATTTGAAGTTACTAGAGAAGAGAAAATTTAGAGACAAAATTTTAAGAACGAACAATAAACAAATTAAAAAAAATACAGTTATTATGTTATCAAGTTACCAAAAAACTGCACAACAAACAAAAAAATCAACAACCACCAAACAAAAAGTGTAAACGTAACTTTTTATAAAGAAATCTGACTTCAAAAGGAATTACATGTATTTGTAGTTTTATTGAAATCGGTTACCAGAAAATGCGCGAAATCCATCAGCGGACCACCCGTGCCGGACTGCGTTGCCACAGTTAGACGGTCAGTTCAATACCGTCCCGCACTAAAAAGTTTGGCAATTCGTTCTTATGCCGAACCATCAAATTGTGGAACCAACTACCGGCGCATGTATTCCCTCCCCTCTATAACATCGGGTCCTTCAAACGTAGTGTGAAGAAGCATTTGGCCAGACCGGCAAAATGATAGTGACGGAGTGAAGATATTTGTGTTTTCCATCCGTTACTCTCATCTCTGGACTGTATTCGCACTTTCCATCAGGCGCGGTGCAGTCATTTTGCCGAGTCGCAATAAAAAAAAAGAAAAAAGAAACCGGATTCATCCTCTAGTTTGCCACCCTTAGAGGTATATTTTCTTCAAATTTAAGATGGGACCAATACTGGGTTACCTTCTTTCCAACAAAAAGAATCATCAAAATAGGTTTACAAATGCCGGCGAAATCGTGTAAAAAAAAAGGAAACCTCTTATGACGAAACGAAACTTGAACAATTTCTCCAAAAATGTCATGCAAAGCTCAACATAAGAGAAAACTACCCGCATACAAGGTGTATTGCATTGACGTGAGATACAATATATTCTTATATCGATTCTGTGGTGTTAATCTCTATGGATATAAATATTTCGTTGTACGCATCAAGTAGTTGGGATAATTTGTTTTTATCTTTAACATTTCCTTTTGTATCTGCTTACTTAATATGTACTGTTTGTTAATACGTTGTTATTTAATAAAACAACAATTATACGCAATTTAGATCCGAAACATACATAGGGCGCACTATAAGTTTCCGGAACTGGCCACTTACATAAACAATATTTGAAAAGTAATTACAACATTTGAAAATGGAATCTTTTTGTTCCTTCTGACTGTCACTTGTTTTGCATGGTGGCGTCATTTTAGAAATTGGTTGTCTACATCACCATGGATTTAACTCGTGAAAATTTTCGTAGTATAATTTTCTACGACTTTAAGTGTAACTTAACAGCTCAGCGGAGCTTCACTCGGCTTCAAACTGCTTTTGGCGATGAAGCACCATGCAAGACGACTATTTATAGCTGGTTTGCAGAATTCAAACGTAGTCGTGTGAATCTTAGTGACGAATTTCGTGATGGTCGCCCGTCCACTGCTGTGAATAAAAAAAACATCGATGCTGTGATCAAAACAGACAGGCATGTGACATACCATGAGATTCGGGCATCTTTAGGCATAGGCATGAGTCAAATACAATCAATGCACAAACATTTGGGTGTGAAAAAGCTGTACTTGACACACAAAATTTGACTGAGGGTCAAAAAACGGATCGCGTCACTTGGTGCAATGCCATGCTTACCAGATTCAACGAAGGGGCGTCAAATTTGGTGTGGGACATAGTAACAGGTGACGAAACAGATTTATAGTTACGATCCCAAAACAAAGCAGCAATCGCGCGTATGGTTCTTTCGAGATGAGCCGAAACCAACCAAAGTGGCGCGCGTGCAAAGTGCCTCCAAGCGGATGATTGATTTTTTTTTTAAATAAAACTGGACACGCGGTTACTGTTGCTTTGGAGAATCATTGTATTGTTAATATTGATTGGTACACGACTATTTATTTGCCGAAAGTTATTGACAAACTCCGTAAAAATAACCGTAAACGCCGTATCATCTTGCACCACGACAACGCCAGTTCTTACACGGCCAGATAGACAAATGAATTTTTGAAAGTGAGCAACGTTGACCTTATGACCCATCCCGCGTACAGTCCTGACCTGGCACTTTGTGTCTTCTATTTATTTCCAATAATTAAGAACCAGTTACGCGGTGAACGATTTTCATCACCTGAAGAGGCTGTCGAAGAGTATAAAAAATATGTTTCAGAGATTGTCACGGAGGAGTGGCATAAATGTTTTCAAAATTCATTCGTATGAAAAAAGTGCATTAACGCTAACGGAGAATATTTTGAGAAACAATAAATTCATTTCTGACCATTTATAGTATTTTTTTTCTTATTCATTCCGGAAACTTATGTGTGACTTACTTTAGTTTTTGTGTTTTATTACTATATGCAGATTTTACATTGACCTCATTCCAAACTGTACAATATTTATGTTACGAAGGCCATGTAACTCGTATTCTAGTTTACTACAGAGTTTAATAGAGTTAATAATGTAGTTTAAATTGCCAATGCAGATCAAGAACCCTTAACGACGAACCCGTGGACCAACGGTTTACAATGTGTGTGTTAAATGTGAAATGTGATGTGATGAAGATGATTTAAGATCAGTGAGAGAAAATTAGTTTACTAAAGTTTAAACGTTTTCTTAGTATGGACATACTTATTTCGTAATCAAATCGTTTTAAATATTATATATATTCTTTATGGGACCAAATAAATACAACAGAAATATTAATTAAACAGAAAGTGAACAAAGGTGGACTTATCTCTAAAAGATATCTCTTTCAGCCAACCCAGGGCAGTGAGACCTAATGTTATAAGAGGACAACGGCGTGCAAGAATGAGAAAGAAACATAAACTACATAAATAAAATTAAAAAAAATTACCGTTACTTAAGTATTATAATGAATCATAATAAACAGCATCAATATTGTTACACACAAATATATACACACACATAAATAAATATGTAAAAAAAACAATAAGATTACAAATAGAGTATAGCAAGAAAGTTGGGTGTTAACAACTTTTTCTTGAAAGAAGAACTCTTTCTTTTCTTTTTTTACTGTTTTTCTAGACGTTCCAAAATATATGTTGTCTCGTGCTTACTTTTTAAATAAGCAAGAGCCTGTAGAAACACAACTACAATTTGTTTTTTTTTGTGACAGTAATTTGTAGCAAATAAGTAATAGGAAATAATTTGTTGCCAATATTATCAAACATAAATAAATAATACGCTTATTTCAATATAATCAGTTCCGCGAGTTTCCGGGATTTGTAGAATCGAATGTCCACGTCATTCTTTAGTTCGGCTAAAATAACTCCATCAATTCGGATCTGTGGATTATGGTGGGGAGCACCACTGCTGCTCATAACAGTGGCAGTGCCACTTAGAACTTTTATATCCCAAAGATCTGAAAGGCAGTATCAGTGCTCGTTACTCTTGATATGTCCCAATGTGCTCATAGTTTCACTAAGGGTATGTTCACATGACAAGCGTTCAACGCGCGTTAAACACACGGTAGATTTTTGAATAGTGTACACATGGCGGGCGCTTTTTGGGCGTTGAGCGCGCGTTGCCACTGTTTCAGAGCGAGTTCGGCATTAGTCGAAGATGGACGTGGAAACAGCTATGTGTTTGCGGATTTTATATCGAAGACGGAGACAGCAACGCAACAGGAGACGGAAATATTGGGTCAATCTACTTTATTATCCAGGCTCAGTGAAAATCACTTCATAACTTTGTATCCTTTTTTTTTTTTGACCGGGGGGGGGGGAATCTTTATGGATACCCCTGAGCCCATGGAGACTCAGGGGTTATGTGGGGACTCTCCCTCCACACTGGAAGGCCTACCCCACTAAAACCCCTCCCGGGTTTCCCTCTCGCCGGTTGAGTCGGCGCCGTGGGATCAGTGAACATTCATCACGACGCCGCCCGGATAACTTTGTATCCTAAACTGTATGAACCCAAATTTCAACTCATCACAGAATATAGAAACAAGTTCTTCCCAAAAAATCTCCTTAAAATCTTATACGAATAATCCTTGCTTATCATATTTCGTATTGCAGCACGTTTCTCGACTTCGTATATGAATAAATCCATATTAAAGTCTTCCGTAACCATTTCTAGAAAAAAAAATGTCCGGTGTTAGTGAGACGTTGAGTGTGCATTGGCTGCTCGCATTTGAACACCTACAGCGATTTACGTACAAAATTCGGTATAAGCGCGCATTAGCGAAATTCGCGTTGAACACTCGTCATGTGAACATGCTCTAACACCATACCTTCTAAAAACGAAACGCAGTAATGCTCACACTGCTTGTAGGCAGAAATAGTTAAGGGTGCGCGTACTCATGGACGTCGGGTCCGCGCTAAAAAGTGTCCGCACTTGTAAGGCGCTAAAATCGTATACAGAGCGCGACACTCCGCTTTAGTCTTCATTTGTTCTACGGACAGCGCGATACTGCGATGACATTACAATTTAAATTTCGAATAGGTTGACTTGGGACATTTTTTTCGTGGTTTTTGTATTAGACCCGTCGTCCATTTATGTGTAAGTCAATGGCGTACTCTATCACTTTTACCGGAACTGAATTACAAAATGGATGGTGTAATCGTCTCAAGTTATTACTTACTACGTGTTGTAATACTTGTTAAACATATTAACTACGCACTAAAACGAATGAAACTAATTAAAGTCTGGTTATTGACCTATGTAAAGTTCAATCTAAACACACCACATTTAACTAAAAATAGATAAAGAAGCAGCAGTTATAATGGAATGTATGTGTGTGTGTAATGAATTATAAATTACACAGACGCGTACATAAATTTATGTTATATATGTACAAATAATATAATTGACATCGGTGGCCTAACGACTATGGATTATCTCCAATGAACATTACGCCAACTTAATTATGTAATATTGTTTTTTTTTCCAATTTTGTTTTTTGTTTCTTTTTTCACGAAATTTTTCTTTTCATACAAAAGCTTTGCTATTGTGGTCAGGCCAACGAAAAGTTGGTACGAATTTTCGGGTTTTTCTTTGTTTAAAAACAAAAAGGGAACTTTATTTTTTCAAATCAATAGTATATTATTTTTAAAGCAGAAAAGCTCCTTGTGAAAGAGTGTCCAATTGTTCAAGGAAATACTGCCACCGCACCTATTTCTGCCGCCAACTGGCGTTGTGTGCATTATTGCTTTCCGGTTTTGAAGGGTAAGTATGCTGGTGATATTGCAGGCACATGGGACTTATGCCTCGAGATCTTTGCTATTTAAAGCTCAGAGCGGCGCTACAGTTGTTATGGACAACGTGTCGTTTACTACCAGAAAGGCATGACTTATTCATCCCGTCACATGATATCTTTAACAAAAATTCAATATTCAAAGAGTCTAGAAATGTATAGAATTGCGAGATTATATAAGTACCACTGACTGACTTGATGAGTCATAACAATATGCAGCTAAATAAGTAAATATTATTGTGATAGCCATAAAAACAAAGTTTCAGGGACACAGTTGGTCTTTTCTACAATACTTGCTGCTCAACCAAACCAATACTGTGAAACGTGTGTGAGTATTAATAGTTTTAAAGCAAAATATAAATCAACATTATTACGACGACAACTTGCTTCAGAAAACTTGAAGCATGTTTACTGTAAAACCTTGAAAATAGTAAAATACTTTTGACACAAACCCCTAAGTTAGATAACAATTGAATTGAAATAATAAAGGACATAACACTCACGCACACGTGTATACGTGTATACACACAACGTGTATACGTGTATATGTGTATACACACAACTACACACAATGTCGAGCCCCATGAAGTTGTTTACTTGTATTGTTTTCTCTTTTCCTTTTTTTTTCACAATAATTATTATTATGCCAATAACTATAATTATAATCTTATGTGATTTTTTTTGTTTTGGATGTCGTTACAAGCTAGGAATAGATATAAGATGAAAGCCGTCGTAGCAATGACTCCCGCTCAATACCATAAGTAGGCAGAGGCTGAAAAACAGCGCTGCACGGTACCATCGCATAAGCATCGCATTTCAGCATAAGCTGAGCCTATGCCTTTTGTCTCAATTTACTTTTACTGTTTTGACTGTTTTGTTTTTAATTTGTTTTGACTTGTTTGCTATGTATAAATTAAAAAAAAAATATTCTGGATCAATAAATGATTTATTTATTTATTTAAACCAAAAACGGAGTCTTTTGAAATTTTTTTTACACAGTATTGAGAATGATAAATGAGAAGAGAACGATCCTGAATACTATTATAGAGTACAGACGCGGGAAAATGATTAGACATTTGATACGACACGACAACTTCTTCAAGACCATTTTAGAGAGAATAATCGAAGGTTAGAGGGGAACAGGTCGTCCTAGGCACAGCTGGATGTAGCCCCCGAATGGTCTCCCGCCTTGTCTTGGGGGGCTCTAGTAGCCGTGGTCGATTTCATCCCACAGTGAAGCTAAGAGGAGTCTACTTACAGATCCGCCGCGAGGGCTGGGAAACATCCTTTGAACTTCACAGTTGAGGGGATGTGATCCTACCCATGGCCCCTGGGTAGCGGACTTCGTTCGTCGGGAGTTCGTTGGCTTGGAGGAGCCCGAGATGGAAGGCTAGTCTGGTGTTCGGTGAGCCTCACATTTGGAGTCGGGGGACCGTTGTATCTCCCTTCTCGGGGAGGGGCTGCACTGGGGGCGGCCAGCTGCTGGCGGAGGCGCGGACTCTCCGATGTCTCCACCTGCAGCGGACAGGAGGAACACCCCGGGCGTTTGGTGCGGTGGGGCTGCTCCCCTTCAGGGTTCAGCCCAGTCCCATATAACTCCGGCTCTGTCCCCGCAGGCCGGGGTGTCTGTAAGCAGATTCCCTCGGGAAATAAAAAAAAGCGCAGCTACATACACCAAATAAAGGAAAAGGCGGTGTCGAGTCGTTTATGGAGGTCAAGGAGCTGGCTTTTATCCGCTCACGCGATACATGCAGCCGTAGACGCATACCACACCTAGAGGTGCCGGTGATGATTTTGTACCGATTTATCGGATATCGAAGTCATAACAGGTAAAAGAACTAATACTAATTGCTATTTCGGTAACTACTCTAGCAAAGCATAAAGTTTTTAATGCCTGGGTCTGTCATTAAAAAAAAAATAAACAACTTCAAAAATACGTCACGACAATCGTGTGTGTTATTGTTTGGGCTGGTGATTTCGGTGTTTACTTATTGAAAACATACCGTAAGTAGCGCTTTTCAAGTTTACCCTGAATATAAATGTTCATAAAGTATACTTTAAGGAGTAATTTCATGGTAAACGTTAGAACCACTCAAACGGAATATTATCATATTTACCCAAGTACACCAAAAATTTCATTAGTGCTTTTTAAGTGCAGGATTTGCGGTGTATTACTGCATTTTATTTGAGATGTTTTTGTTATAGTACGGAGGGTATTTATTTAGCAATGCAGAATAATAATTTTGTTTATAAAAACTTGTATTTAAACTGAATGCTTTTCTAATTTGCGAAACCAAATAGCCGCCATTTTGCGGTAGGATGAGCGCATCGCGTGAGCGGATAGGAGAGACGATTGGAAGATGCTCCACCGACAAGAATATAACTCTTAAGTTTCATGATGTTAAATGGCGATAATAAATCACTAACTAAAAATACCGATTTTTTTAACGCACACACTCAATTTAGCCCTAGGGAAACCCTGTGTCGCGGGTGCCATGGACTCACCTGTAGACAACCACAAATTACACCCAAACTCACGAGAGAAATAAACGTAGGCTATACAAATATTTCTCCCGGCCCGGGAATAGAACCTGGGCCCTTTGCGTGACAGCCCGGCATGGTAACCGTTCGGCCATGAAGGCAGTTAATTAAGATTGTGACTCACGTTAAAGAAAACGGCTTTGTCACGTTAGAATACGTAATTGCTTGCATTGTTCTATTGTTTATTCACAAAATCAGATCATTAGCACATGTCATTTCGGAATGTAGAAATAACACTTGATTCGTCCGCATGATGCATATTATATGAGTGACCTACTCACTCGCATTGGAATATTTTTGCTTATAAATAGATAAAAAAGCAAAGGGTCCGAAGCTCAGCTATAAGCTGACCTCGGGACGCCACTCCTCTTTCTTTCCGGCCGAAATGTATGCCATAATTGATTGATTTGAACCTGAAGAGAGGCTACGTTAACAAATATATTTACATAAACTCATGCCGGGGAATATCGCCTCACCCATTTAAAAATTCAAAATTCGGTTTGCTTGAAATAACAAATATACGCGTTTTTAGAAATACTTCGAAAACCTCATAACACGATAAGTATGATTTTTGGTTTCTATGTTTTTATTTATACCAAGCGACGTACGGTGGGCTGAAAATCGGCTTTCATAGACTTAGGGCATTTCAATTTGCAAGTGTCAGTTTTTTTGCCGAATATTGCTTCTTTTAGTTATTACTATGTACAAATATGACACTCGAGTTGATTATGTTCAAAAACGAAGGAGTTATAATTCTTTTTCGAAAAATTTGTATGAAACTCGTATGAAAAATCGAATTATCTTTTAAACGGCACGGTGGTTATAGTACTAATTATTTATGATTTTTTGGCATACTCCAGATATATATCATAAATGCCTTTTTTTTTTGAAAATCATCAAAATATTTTTATTTAATTTTACATGAGAAACGAAATGATTTAGTCTTTGAGTTGAGGAACACAAACTTTTTACAACACGTAACATAAAATACTATCACCCCTATATTCCCAAAGAGTAGGCAGAGGTTTACAGTACTCCCACACTTAGACAAATATTGTTTAGTCTTATAATGAGTCTAAAAACAAGTGATTAAGTAAGTAATTACAACGATATTGTCTTCTAATGAGTCAGAATATGTGATTAAATGATTCTTAATACCGCACAACAATGCCAAATATCGACTTAATTAAGCTTTTTCTGATGAGTAAGCTAATTTGTTGATTAGTTGTGCTTTCAGTTCTAAAAATTTTTTTTTTAAGCGCACATATTTTTAAACTCTACTGAGGGTAGTTAACTAATTAAGTAACTAATAATCGACTTTTTGCAATAAAAGGGCTAACATTTTGCTTAATAATTTATATCGTTCACAACTGAGTAACTGCTAACATTAAATCTTTGCTCAAAATTTGAAAATGGAAAGTTTAACCACCAATTTAGACTTGTTCGTTCTTCTAAAAAGTGAGAGTACTTCATTTAATCATGAAGTATTGTTTGGTGCTATTGTATCCCGCATAGGCGATTGTCTTTCTGATGAAGATCAAGTAACTCTGACAGAGTTTTGTCGGAGATTCACGCGAGTTGCTTTACAGAGGTGGAAATCCAATCGATTCATTGATAATTTCAGTGGACTATACGGGAATTGGCTGCAAGCAAATATTGATTGGCCAAGTTGTGTGCAAACTTTACTTCATCAAGAACCAACTGCTGATGAGTTATAAGACACACACTCAGTCTCTCAAGAACCGTCTACTTCATCGTGTGTTGGAACAATGAATGAAATGAATGAATGAAATATTCTTTATTGCACATAAAAATTACAATTAAAATCCAGTACAATAGCTTAAGTATAACAGTAGTGGTAATTCAATGTGCAACAGGCGGCCGTATTGCTATGTAGCAATTTCTTCCAGGCAACCTTAGGATAGACATTTCGGATATGCAAAAGAGGTGCAACCAAAGAATATCATCATAAGTATACTACATAATAAGTAATAATAATAAAAATATATTTATACATATCCATAGATAGATATACATATACATACAAATAACAATAATATTATTAATACGTACATAACAATAAATACATAATAATATTAAATACTTATATACTTTTAAAGGAAAAAGAAAAATGAAGTATAAATGCAGGAAATAAATGAAAGGATAGTAGAGTACAGACGAAATTTAGGAGTTGAGGAAGTGATCCTTGACACGTAGTTTGAAGGAATCAAGAGAAGTGGATCGTCGAATCGATTCAGGGAGAGAATTCCACAATCTGATCGCAGAAATGGTAAAAGAGTTGGAATAAAAGTTAGAGGTATGAGAGGGCAAGTTAAGTAAGAGAGTATCAGAGGAGCGAAGGGGACGACAGAGTGTAGAAGAGTGGAAAGTAAAGCGATCTTTAAGATAAGAAGGCGTAAAGGGATAGAACAGAATTGAATAGAGAAGTGAAAGGATATGAAGATCTCTACGCCGATGGATGGGCAGCCATTTAATTTGTGCGCGAAATTGGGAGACATGGTCAAATTTACGTAGTCCGACGATGAACCTAACACACATATTTTGGAGCCGTTCCAATTTATTGAGCAGAGTTACTGACAAATCTGGGTAGCAAACATCTGCATAGTCCAGTATCGGGTGGAGAATGCTCTGGGCCAGAGTAATTTTGGTTTTAGTCGGCAAAAAGTTTTTAAGCCTTCTCAGAGAGAAATGCGCACCAAACACCTTCCTGCTAACCTCAGCAACTTGCGGCTTCCAAGTCAGACATTTATCAAAAATTACCCCCAAATTTCTGACTGTATCCAAATAAGGAATACAGACACCATCGAAAACCACAGGGGGTAAGGAGTCTAGATTTAAACGAGAATTGAACCAAGTGCTACCTATAATAATCGATTGTGTTTTTTTGGATGGGTTAACTTTAAGGCCAAAGGACTGACTCCATTGACGAATGGATTCAAGGTCCACATTGGTAGCGTTAATGGCACTTGGTAAGTCTTGAATAGACGACTGGGTGTAAATCTGGAGGTCATCAGCATAAAGATGATAAGAAGAAGTGAGGGATTGTGTGATAGAGTTAATAAACAAAGAAAATAAGAGAGGAGAAAGGACGCCACCCTGCGGGACTCCGGCGGAAATATCGCACCACGTAGAGAAAGAATTTTCATTGCGTCACTGCCGACGTCCACAGAGGTAGCTTCGAAACCAATCAATAACTGCTGGAGATATGACAACAATGACGAAAAGGTCCCGAAAACCATTCGCAAACAAAAAAAGAGAAAATCTGATGATCATGCAAGCGAAAATTCCAGTGAATTAGCATATGCAGCTGCAGCACGTTTGAAAAAAGAAGGGCATGATGATATCGCATCTGTAATCGAGTATATGATGAAAAATCCAGAAGCAGCCGTTACAATTAATAAAACGCTTAAGAAACCATTGAAAACAGTCATATTTACACCAGAGAAAGCGCTTGGATTGCTTCTTTCACTAAAACTGTCAAAGTGGCAATATATTATGTTACGAGAGGCTGCCATTCGGGAAGGTGCTGAGGGTATTTATCCATCCTACTATAAAGTGCAACAAATCAAGCTTGATTGCTATCCTCCGAAGCAATCAGTATCAGTTACGGATTCATCGGCCAGGATTACCCTTCAAGCTTTACTTGACATCACGTGACTAGGATCCTTCAAAGTATTTCTGATGATGTGCAAAATAAACAGCTAAAGCTAATATCTAATTGGGGATTTGATGGTGCTTCCAACCAAAGCCGATACAAACAGAAAATGGAAGGCGAGCAAGATGATTCAAGCATTTTCATGACCACATTAGTGCCATTAAAACTGACAGATGGAAATAATACTTTATGGACGAACCCAAAACCTTGCTCGGCTTTGTATTGTTGTCCAGTTCAGTTTACTTTTGTAAAAGAGAGCGAAGCAGTTGTCGTTGATCACAAAAGACAAATGGATGATGAAATTAAGGCCCTTATCCCCACAGAATGCAGTAATAGTAACAGTGTGACTCATCAACTAATGATGACAATGATCGACGGTAAAGCACTTATCTTTCTGAAGCCAGATCAAATGCATCGTGTTACCTGTGTTTATCGAAACCAACAGAAATGAACCGCTTAGATGCTGTAACATCAAAGACCGTGTGTTCTGATATATATGAGTTTGGCTTGTCATCCCTACATGCCCGAATAAATTGCATGGAATGTCTGTTACACATTGCGTACAGACTTGACTTCAAACAGTGGGCTGCGAGAAATAATGAGCACAAAGAAATGTTGCAGACAAGAAAGAAACTGATTCAAAATAAATTCAAAGATGAGCTCAATCTGTTGATTGATATAGTGAAACAAGGTTCAGGAACCACGAATGATGGGAATACAGCCAGAAAGTTATTTTATTAGAGTCCCAAAAAAACTGCAACTATTACCGGGTTGGATGTAGAACTTATTAAGAGATTTGCTGTTATTTTGCGGGCAATCACATCTGGAGAAAAGATTGACGTTGTCAAATTCAAAGATTTTGCCCGCAAAACAGCAGAAAAATACGTGGAATTATACGACTGGTATTACATGTCGGCAACTGTGCATAAATTATTAATTCACGGGGCTGACATAATAGAGAAAAACGACATTGTGCCTATTGGGACTCTTTCGGAAGAAGCTTCAGAGTCCCGAAATAAAGATATCAGGAGGTTTCGGGAACATCATTCACGGAAAAGAAGTTGGCAAGATTCAAATCAAGACATCCTGAATATACTTCTTGTGTCTTCGGATCCTGTTAAGTCCAAAGTGCACAAAGGCCTAAATTAGATGCCAAGAGAAAGCAAAGCTTTTTTGCTGAAACTCTTGATCTAATTCAGTTTCAGCAGACTGAGTTCGAGTTTTTAGATATCTCCAATCTGGATTCTGACTCAGAATTGGAGTTCGACAACGAGAGCGATAAGGAGAATTTGTAAATTTAATTACATATTATGATATCTTGGTATTTTTGTAAGTTTTTTGTACCAATAGGTTTAAGTAGTTATTAATTCATCAAATTAGTTATTAAAATATTTTGTATGTTGTATTTAAAGTAGGTACTGCTTTTTTAAAATATTTTTTTGGTTTTTAAATATTTATGTAGTTAACTAGAAATGTTTCATTTTTAGTTATGTCTTTGGTTAGGTTTTAGTATAGGTGCTTAGGTATTTGTTATTTGATATAAGTGTATTTTTTTAAAGTTTGTTTCAGTTTAATAATATTACTTGAAAGTTTTATTGTATGTTTAAATTTTTTTATACAATTATATTGTAACTTCATTTGAATTAAAATATGTTTTGTATCTATTTTATAGTATTTTAATATTTTTGTAACCTCTGTTTTATTTAAATTAATATTAATAAAAAATAATAACAAACATATATTTTATATTTCATCTTGTTTTGTATATTCTTATTATTTGGAAATACTACGTTCTTAACTTAGACACTAAAAGGAGAAACAGTTACTATTAGTGTGTAACATAAGAATGTATATAAATAAACAATATATTTTAACAATGAAATAGGTAGTTGTAATTACTTAATCCCTTGTTTTTAGATTCATTAGAAAACTAAACAATATTTGTCTAAGTGTGGGTGTACCATAAACCTCTGCCTACTCTTCGGGAATATAGGGGTGATGCTCACTATTTTAAAAGTTTGTGTTCCTCAACTCAAAGACTAAATCATTTCGTTTCACATGTAAAATTAAATTTTGATGATTTAAAAAAAACGGCATTTATGATATATATCTGGAGTATGCCAAAAAATTATAAATAATTAGCACTATAACCACCTGTAAGGATATTACGGTTTTCCTTGCCATTTAAAAGATAATTCGATTTTTCATACAAGTTTCATACAAATTTTTCGAAAAAGAACTCCTTCGTTATTGAACATAATCAACTCGGGTGCCATATTTGTACATAGTAATAACTAAAAGAAGCAATATTCGGCAAAAAAACTGACACTTGCAAATTGAAATTCCTAAGCCTATAAAAAATTTTCAGCCCACCGTGTGACGGGACGCACAAGTCGTACGCTTGTTGGTAAGCGACACGCCTGTCCATAACAATTGTAGAACCGCCCAGAACTTTAAATCGCAAAGATCTGCGAGGCACTATCACTGCGCCCACCACCCGAGACACCCTTACTAATGCTCACATTACTGGGGGCCTATCATAACCTTTCAAAAAATAATCAATCTTATTTCAATGTAAGCTTATTACAATATTACTCATATTCGTACCATGACAAACCAGTCAACCAAGTAATGTATTATTGCTAAAGTAACTGAAAGAACAAATTATTTCCCTATATTGTCTGTTACTCACTAGAAATAGCAAAGAAATATTGCTGTATGAACTGTGGTAACGCCAGGTATAGTTTCTCTGAGCTCGCACCTCCTTACCTTTCCCGTCCTAATCCGTGCTACGCCATAGCCATACAAATCGCCAGTGAAATTAAAAAATAAGTGTGACGTTACATTCAAATTGAAAAATCCGCGACATCGCAAATATTTTATAAAATTAAATATCCCGCTTCTCCGCCCGGCATTGAGCTGCGTACGCTATATATTAAATGGTGGCGTTATTGGTGATCAGCCGCACGTGAAGGTGACAGAAGGTGTGAATGAGACGAGCTCTACGACTTTTCGGACATAAAGGTTGGTGGTAGCACGGTTTCCATTCCTTTACTTGCGAGCTCACCTTTATCCCGCAGCTCCCCACGAGCTATCGAAGGTCGTTTTTTAAATTTTTTATTATAGCGTCACCAAACTGTATAATGCATCTCTTTCTTTTTTGATGTTCCGTTCGTTCTATCGTAGTATAATGTTAAATTACTTAATATTATTTACATTTAGAGAATTTTAACTGCTAAAAAATAGAAAAGTATGTAATAATGAAATCTATTGAAATTACGTTGTTTTCCATTGACTTACAATTATATGGACGTCGGGTCCGCGCTAAAAAGTGTCCGCACTTGTAAGGCGCTAAAATCGTATAAAGAGCGCGACACTCCGCTTTAGTCTTCATTTGTTCTACTGACAGCGCGATACTGCGATGACATTACAATTTAAATTTCGAATAGGTTGACTTGGGACATTTTTTTCGTGGTTTTTGTATTAGACCCGTCGTCCATTTATTTGTAAGTCAATGTTGTTTTCAATTATTTTTCTGCATTTTAAATGAAAAAAAAAATAAAACAAGCTGAGTCTTGATTGTCACGTTGTGGATTCGGAATTTTATTTAACGAGAAATAATTTCTTGTTAAATAAAGGAATGAACAAAATATTGAAGAGATATGTAAATAAATAAGTTCAACTAACCTTTTAATCATTACAAATCAATATTCAGATAATAAATTCGAAAATAATATTGTTTCCATTGCGTCCGTGTAACTATTTAAAGATTGCTAAATTTGACATAAGAGCAATATTACTTTAATGTTAAAGTCGCGTCATAGTACGAACTGAGTGAATGAATAGTCACAAAGCTGCCAATAAAACATCATAGTTTTAACATTACAATAAGCTTACTTTAAGCACGTCATGGTACGAAAAGTCAGTGTAAGGTTAAAGTAATATTGTGGCAAAAATATGTAAGGTGGTCTATTTCATACTTCCCTGGACGAACTCTTTATTAAAGAAATCTACTGCTACTAAATTTCTATATTCTTAGATAGCGTCGAAGCATACGGTTTTGCTTTCTTCAAATGTATCAATGTATCTAATTTGCGCTGTTGTATACCAGTTTTGAGACAGGAAAAAGCGATTCGTGAGCTGTGTATATGTCGCAGCCGTATTGTATAAAGCTCCGTATTACATTACGGCTAGCCGTTTCGCAAAACGGCGCTGTTTTCGCTATCTCGTGTTCAGCCGGACTGCAATTCGCCTAAAAAAACAAGTACGCCGAAGTAGTGAAAAAAAGGAAAAGAGAAAACAATACAAGTAAACAAGTTCATGGGGCTCGACATTGTGTGTAGTTGTGTGTATACGTGTGCGTGAGTGTTATGTCTTTTATTATTTCAATTCAATAGTTATATAGCTTAGGGGTTTGTGTCAAAATTATATTACGACGTTGCATCCTCGAGATTTATTATAATTTTACTATGTAGTTCACTGTTCAATGTACTAGGCGTCACACAATTTTTAGAGCAAAAAAAAAAATTTATCCTACCTATGAGTACCCCTCCCAGCTATCACCCACGCTCACCGGACTTGACGTTTCATT
>NW_020653240.1:0-17517 GCF_003589595.1 Hyposmocoma kahamanoa | reverse complement strand
TTTCCGAGCTATTCAGATAATTCGATTCGGATTCGGGTACGATATCGTTATCCAACAACGTTTAGGAAGTTAATCGGCGAATATAGATTATAAGAAAAAATAAATCCTTTTATATTCCTTTTTGAAGGCTTTAAACGCCTAAAATATAGGAATGCATTAGTCTCGCATTAAAATAAATGAATAAAGTTGAACAAAATCCAGATTTTATTTAAAATAATAAAAGATTTTCATATTACATTCTTGCTTTGTAAACAATAGGACATTCGGTAACTTTAATTCGATTCTGAATAACGTTTGTGGCTTTTGTCAATTTCGGAGTAACGTCAATTCGGCTCGGTTTCGAATACGACAGTTTGACGTTCGATTCGGTTATTGTGAAAAAAAAATGAAAAGAAATCGTACGAAATCTAATCGAATCGGTCGACAACAGAGTTATCGTAAGGTTCAGAATCGATATGCAGCAGGTCGCCACGGGCTAACACAAGCGCGCTCGGGCGGCCCTCTTGCCACGGCGCGTTTTCGAAATGGACCAGTGGCCATGGGTAGCAGCCTTTAGTGTAATAAGGCCACACTTGCAAAATGACAACTTTTCAGGAGAGAGGTGTAAACATTTTACGAGCGAAATTACTCGTCAACTTTTTATGCTTAAATAGGAGAGGTATAACATTTCTAATATACGTAATTTGTTTCATGAAGTTCGTGTTCTTAAAAGCACTTCTGACGTATGATTACTAATTATTGTCTATTCACTCTCGCCTTGAAAAACCCCAAGTTATATCTACCGTTCAGGAAACATCATCACTTCTCAGTTTTCTAAAGTGATTAATGGTTAACGGTGTTGGTGACACAATAATTACATATGTACTAATTATTAATACAAAGATCCGATCGGATCCGGTCGGATCCGACCGGATCGAAGGAATTTTTTCTGAGTGTTCGATCTTTGTATTAATAATTATAACAAACTAGTGGAGTAATTTCACAAAAAATAATTGAATATCTATTCAATAAAAATTTAATTAATACATATGTACTGTAAAAAAAATTAAAGCTGCATTAAAAATAAATCTCAGTTTCATCTTTCGCTAGCCAGACTATAGTCTGTAGAAGACACAATTAAAACTTATACATATACATATAAATTCTAATTGTTACATGTACATATAAGTTTTAATTGTGTCTAATTGTTTGTTGACCCAAATGTGACCCAAATGAATTTAAAAAAACAAGCCTGCAGCAGACATGAGCAAGCGCCCGGGTTTTAACTCGGCGCTTTGTAGGTTTATCCATGACATGCTCGCATTGATAAACCTACACATTCAATGAAGTTTGACAAACCCCAGGTCCTTGCAAAAGAAGTCCGTTATCTACCCAGGATGCTGCGAGAGGCCATTGAAATTAAAAAACATCCTAATTTCAACAGGGAAGATGGTTTCTCCGTACCACCAGTTTGGGATCCAGTATTTCCTCTAATGAAAAATCCCAAACAGACATAAGACTGCAGTACTAATTAATATGTTTTAGTTTATTCTAATTTCTATTAATAATTAATAATAAATTAAACTTAATAAAAATTCATTCAATAAAATAATTTGTAAAACTTAATGTAGCGTAAATTGGAATGTTTTCTTTGTAAAATTAAAAATAAGGTATTTAATTAATAACTATTGTAAATATAGTGAAAGAATAGGTTAGTTTGCATCAATATTAGACATAACTGGTTGAAGACTGTACCACCTCAGTCAACCGTGACCATGGGACCTATAAAGGGCCCGAAATGTCGGTTTGTTTGAAAAAACAAATATACGCGATTTAAATCCGGAATAGTACATTATGATACAAGTGTGCTAAGTTGGTCATTACACACGAGGCGTTATTACTCGATAAGAAAGCCGAGAGTGTAATGATCAAAGCACACGTGTTTCATACGACGTTTTTCAACACATTTGCGAGGAAAATGAAACAAACTTGAGTAAAATGGAAATGAAAAATAGCTTTATTTGGCATTAATTAAAAGTTTCATATGCAGCCATGTATTTTTCTCTGGATTTCGAAGGTAATAAACTGTCACTTGCGTTTTGTGCCTCTGTGAGGATTTCGGGCGGTGTTAAATCCATCAAAATGTTTTCTTCCGTGCTTGAGCAGGACATTTTAAACACCTAGGTAATTATCTAACACACAGCGTATATAAATGTTTCGAACGTATCAATGGAAATTGGCGCGCAGAGTTATTTTTTCTGCGCCTGGCGCCGCGGCGCGGATATGCGCGCGCAGGTGCTTCGGCAATAATGAGACTTAGGTGAAATTCCTAAACAGCCAATGCGAAATAATATAAATATGTCCTTATTTCACTCAAATTCGTGTAAAATATTATCCAAAATAAGTAATTTTATTCAATTAAAGTTTTATAGGTGTATATTGTGTATGTTTTTCTATATTTATCACATCAAATAAGAAATATAAATTTATTAATAAAAATATTATTTGTAAGGTAAGACTACACAACCGTATTAAACAGAAATAAAAAAAAAACTGTGACCCTGTTTGTTTGGGATTACTGTCATTGTAATTTGAATCTTATAATATGTAGGTTAGAGCTGTTTTTTTAATAGACCAAGTTAATTTCAAAGACATAACCCGGATAATTTAAGAATGCATAGTTTTAATACATAGGCCTTGTTGTGAGATACATCTTAATCCGGTTAAGCCTATACTTATTACACACACGTTTTGTAATATAATTACAAACGCGTGTTCAATAGCTAGGTTTATGAGCCTAAAAGCGATACAATAAGAAGCCCGTTACGAGCAAATGTGTTGAAAAAATAGTTTCATTTCCTATGTGTAACAATCGCGAAAACCTAAGAACTCGATATGAATTAAAATGAATTTATCATGGACCTAAGGTCAATGGAATTTGTACAAAAACTCGTTATCGTAAACTGGTTTAGCAGTATCAACATCGGTAAGCTCACGTATTCTGCAGACTGTGTATGCAGCGGAGCTTAGTCTGGTGGCCAAGGACGATATATCATTTGGAATACACTATTCCGACCAATGTGATAAGTGATACCTAACGAAAGTCATCTTCAAACAGTTATATATTATGTATTTAAATACGTTATAACTTAGGAAATGAAACTATTTTTAACCGACTTCAAAAAAGGTGGAGGTTCTCAATTCAACTGTATGTTCTTTTTTTTTGTATGTATGTTACGCGATAACTTCGGTATTTGTGAACCGATTTTCATGATTCTTTTTTTTGTTGGAAAGGGGGTACTTTCATAGTGGTCCCATTTCATTTTTAAGAAAATCATCCACCTCGAAGGGTGGCTGTTCACGCATTAAGATTCATTTTTATAAATAACGCCTAACTTTAATTTAGGAGCAATTACTTTAATGATTGATTTTGCTATTTCTCCAATTCAAGTCGTAGTGAGAACCTATTTTTATTATCTCCAGTGTCAAGTCCTGTATAGTGGCGAACTAGGGGATATTGCAATAAAACTTAGCAAATAGACGTAATTCCACGTACTTTTGAGGTAGGTTTTTTTAGTACTCTTTCCGGATTTAATCGCGTATATTTGTTTTTTCAAACATACCGACGTTTCGGGCCCTTTACAGGTCCCATGGTCACGGTTGACTCAACCGTGAAAAGCCGTTTGACTCAACCCGAAACCGACGTCGAACAAACAAACCGAAACGTCGGTTTGTTTGAAAAAAGAAATGTACGCGATTTAAATCCGGAAAAATATTTTCATTTCCTATGTGTAACAATCGCGAAAACCTAAGAACTCGATACGTTATAACGTATTTATAATTAAATTTTTTTTCCGTTCATTTATAAAATAAAAATGAGACATATTTATATAACATCCGTACAAACACTGATTTACAATTTCTTCCTGTGGATAAGCTAGTAAAGAATTACTTTAAAGATATCCTTATAAACTTCTTAAGGAAACCTCAAGGGTTTTCCATGATTAACAACCGTTCCAAACTTCCACGATTTATCATTAAATAAAGCAGGAAATAGTGACTGTACCGATAATATTAAATTTAATTTTCCTTTATGCAAATACCTGCTTTTGCATGCTTTAAGGTGACTTGTGTGTTATAGAATGTTAGGTATCTTGAATCGTCAAGGAAAACGTAACCTTAAAATTTTTAGAACTAAGCACGGGTCGGTTAGGACCAAAATAAAAACACCTACCGGGTAGAGATGCGGTAAAGCGATTAGTAGGTACTTATTGGATTGAAAGCAAACCGCTATGACCATACAAAGAAACTGGTTTCAATAGTTATGATTATCTATTAAGTCACAGTTGTTTTCATACAACTCTAAAGTTACGCAATAACTGTACTGTGAGCGACTGTAGCCAGGAACTTATTTTTTTCTTCTAAATATAAAAAAAATATCGTTTTTATTAACCGATTTCAAGAACAGGAGTAGATTGTCAATTTGACTGCTAAGCAATTACCTACTGCGATATTTGTGAACCGATTTCGATGATTCTTTTTTTTTTGGTAATGGGGTATCTCAATAGTATTCAAATTTAATGAAAACATTCCATCTCTAAGGGTGGCCAATTAGGGGATGAATCTGGTTTATTGGATTTCACCCACTTTTCATTAAACGATTACAATAAAAAAATTAAAATTTATTTATTTGACAACAGAATTGTGCAGGTAGATATACAAAAGAAATGAAATTACAATACTATAGACACAACTTGTTGTAGCGTATATCGCGTACAGAGAATTGCGTCTTGCGAATTCCGTCACTAGGCTAAGCGTGTCTCGCAGGCAATCAATGTTTCCTGATTACAAGTTAGAAGTTAACAATTAGCGCAATAGGAACAGATTACCAACGAAGTTTTATTACTAAATTATTAGGATTAATATTAGCAAATCAAAAATACTAACAAATAAAACTTGGCAAATAGATGTAATTCTACAAACTTATGAGGTCCGTTTTTTTATATAAAAATGTTAATTTGAAAGTATAATGACCTTTAAAAATGAGGCTTAATATTTTTGAAATGTTTTCCTTATTCCAAAAGTTTCTTAGCTTGACTTGCAATAACACATTAACTCACCCAAAGTGATCCTAGGCGGCGAAGCATCAGCATGTAGCCAGAATGAGACCCAGGACATAGCCACTATCATCATTGACGGAATGAAATAGTCCATTAGGTAGTAGCCGACCTCACGACCTAGCTTGAACGTGAACTTAAGAGCGCTGTAGTTACCAGCTGGAAAATAAAAGACCGGTTAGTAAAAGGGAGAGATAAAAAAAAAACAGACAAAACAAACACAATGGATGACTAGGTATGTCAGTGTGTGTGTATTGTAAAAAGAATGAGAATGAGTGTGTAGGTACGATTACGTCAAAATTATCTACGATCTGTCATTTGTGAAGACAGAGTAAAATGACATTTGCACGGCTGCCTAGTTGATGTCGACAGTTTTATTGATAGATTGTGTAAGAGGTAAAATTTAGCCAAAAATGTCTGAAATGTGGCTGTTATGACATTCTAATGGTAACTAATTGCGTTATTGCTTTCTTTATTCTTACTTTGACAGTTGCACTACTAGCATCGAAATCAGTTTTTATTTATATAAATTTTAATAAGAACAGACGAATGTAATTATCTATATTGAATTAAAATGAAAAACTTTACTGACATATCTCCTCTTTGAATTTTTGATAGACAAACATAGTTCTAAATGCAGCGTATGTATAAATGAACTTACAATACTGTATTGATAATTCAAATGAACCTGTGCCCAGTAGTTGGATGAATAATAGGCCGATGATGATTTAATTGAAACAAGTTCGGCTATTCATTGCATAAGTGTGACTAACGTTCAGCCGATAGCCGATAGAATATTAATCGACTGCAATCACTAGCTGCTTGCAAGCGGGCAACACGTTCGCACAATGAACTGTCATTTTACTCCATCTTCAAAAAAGATAGACAATACTTTCGAGAAGTCAGTGGGTTCGCAGTCAACGACGAGGTTCCACAACGACTTTTAAATGCAATTCGACAACTTCACAAACATTCATAAAGGACATTACATCTACCTCCTCCCACGCGCATGTTTATAATGTCTCCTCTGACCACCGATTCGTTTGTCCAAAAGTCCATGAGTGAGTATTCTGTGAGATGCAACTCGGAAGACAACCGGACTGGATTGTCCATTTCCCACATTAGACGTAAGATTGATGCATTGTATTTCCCTGTAAAAGATAGAGAAAAAGATACAAATATTTACATGACGTTATACAAAACACTAAATACGATTAATGTTAGGGTTTGGCTTGGGGGGTTCGGGGTGAGTTAGGGGGTGGGTTAGGGGGTGAATTAGGGTGTGGTTTTGGAGCGTTAGGGGTGAGTTAGGGTGTGGTTTAGGGGGTGAGTTATGGCCAGGTGGTGGGTTTGGGAGTGAGTTAGGGCGGTGGGTTAGGGGGTTGGTTAGGGGTGGATTAGGGGGTGGGTCAGCGGGTGGGTTAGGGGGTGGGCTAGGAGTGGTTTAGGGGGTGGGTCAGGGGTTGGATCAGAGGGTGGGTCAGGAGGTGGGTTAGGTTGAGGGCTGGGTTAGGGGGTGGGGTAGGGCGTGACTTAGGGGGTGAGTTAGGGAGTGGGTTAGGGGTGGATTAGGGGTGGGTCAGCGGATGGGTTAGGTGGTGGGTGAGAGGGTTTGAGTGGATGAGTGAGTAGGTGGGTGAGCCAATACACCCATTGGTGGGTCACTCACCCCTGACCGCCTCCCCCGGACCAACCGGCCCCCCAACCGGACCACAACCAGCACCTCTACCGGCCCCCCAACCGGCCCCTCTACCGGCCCCCCAACCGGCCCTCCTAAGCGACCCCCCAACCGACCCCCAACTGACCCCCAACCGACCGCCAAACCGACCCCCCAACCGTCCACCTAACCGACCCCCAACCGAACCCTAATCGACCTCCTAACCCACCCCCTAACACACCCCTAACCCACCCCCTAACCCATATTCGTAATGACATTTTTATTCGGTACTTTCGGTTTTAATTGTTAGTTTCAATTGTTTCTTAGAACAACTACAAAATTAATTGCAATTAAAATCAATTCACTTGAAATCAATTGCAATTGCTTTCAATTGAATTGATTTTTTAATCTGATTGAAGTTCTGATTGAAATTTAACTGAATAACGCCCAACACTATAAGTATATTATATAATCTGTTTAAATTATGCAAATGGCCGTAGAACTTTTTTTTAAGTGTGAAGATAAATGGTGATTCACTGGTTTTCTGACAATATTATAATACCATACAAAGGAATTATGTAAATTTTATTAATTTATGTAAGTACCAAAATAAAAATTAAAGTCCTATTAACAGTCTTGTTTGAGGAAAAATCATTATTTGTTTAATCAAATAGACGACCTCTGTGGCCAAACGGTTTATTTTATAGTAAGCGATGGATGTTTGGAAGGAAGGATGTGGGCGAAGGGTACCAGAGCAACGGAACTCATTTCGGGGCACTTCTTGGACTCCCAAACTAGGACCAATTTAGGAAACTTAATTTTCTAAATTGTCCTACTGGGAATCAAACCCGGGATTCCTCTTACAGTGCCCACAGTGCAAACCGTCAGGGTGGGTTCCCATTATGTCGTGACGACAGATAGTCGTGCAGTTTAAAGTGTCGTGTGGCTTGTA
The DNA here is from genome assembly GCF_003589595.1 of Hyposmocoma kahamanoa. Lineage (NCBI taxonomy): Eukaryota > Metazoa > Arthropoda > Insecta > Lepidoptera > Cosmopterigidae > Hyposmocoma > Hyposmocoma kahamanoa. Next base: position 9,812 of record NW_020653240.1, on the reverse strand, counting down.
TATTGAAATGTAGTTGTTCACATATAATAAGCCCCATTAACTGTCGTTCACGATTTTTGTGACGTTACGACTGACTGTCGTGATAATGGGAAGAGCTAGAACGACAGTCATTCTACAACAAATAAAACGTCACGATAATAATGTGATGGCAAATAATCGCAGCTTCAAATGATTCTGTCGTGGAAATGAAAAGGCGGCTGCCGTGAACCGATAAATTGTCGTCACGATCTAGTGGAAACAGTTAGACACGACAGTCGTTCAACGATAAAATAAACGGCCACGACATAACGAGACCCTTAGGTCACCGACATCGTAACGTTACAAACATATACATTAAATAATAGTAGATATTTGCTTTTAAGAACCGTAACAAGTAGTTTTTGATCATACCAAGTGACGAGACGAATAAGTCATTCGCGTGGTAGTAAGTGACGCCTGTCCAAGCAGTTCCAGTGCCACTAGGAGCTTCAAATCACAAAGATCTAAGGCGCAATGCCCCTGCACCTTTTTTTTTTTTTTTTTTGGCACCTTGAGACATATGTTGACAAGTCCCTTGTCCTTGTAATTCCACCAGCGCCCCTTACTCTTCAAAATCGGAACGCAGTAACGATCACATTACTTATTGGCTGCAGAAATAGGAGGCAGTACTTCCCTTGACGCGAAATTTTTCACAAGGAGGTCTACTACTACTTATAAATGGAAGGTTGTGATCTCTGCAGCCCCGGTAGGAAACGGGCGTAAAGCGTATGTGTATGCATTTACTTATATATTTTTAATGGACTTCAAAGAAAGAAGGGGATTCTCAATTAGACTATTTGTTTTTTTTGGCATTTGTGAACCGATTTTGATGATTCTTTTTATGTTGGAAAGAGGTGCCTCAGTAGTGGTCCCATTTAAATTTGAAGAAAATATTCCACCTCTAAAGGTGGCAAACTAGGGGATGAATCCGGTTTCGCGCACTTTCCGGTAAACGAATTCAATAAAACTTGGCAAATAGATGAAATTCCGCGAACTTTCGAGGTCGGTTTGTTTAGTACTCTGTACTGAGATTATGTGGGAAAACAATACAGGGAATACTAACACTATGTAATAAGTAAATAAGTCGAAAAAACACCATTAGATATTTCAATAGTAAATACTTACAACTTTCAAGATTCATAGAGCACGTCTGATCATCAAAAGGGAACTTCTGCAAATTCATCCAGCAGTACAGAACGGCTTGCAGACGTCTGCTAAAGACCACCTCGCCGTCCGGGGCAATAGATATGAGGACATCCTTGCTGTCTGTCCCCATCAAGCTTGACGATTGTTCATTTGACATGTATAGGTGAGGAACCCATATGCGCTGCCGCAAGTCATTTTCGCCGATGATTTTTGTTCGTTTTGGGGAGTGCAGACTGTATGCTAACCGGTCGTCTGTCCACCGGAGTTGGAGAAGGAAATGTAGTTTGAAATTCTGAAAGAATTTTTAAAAAATACATTCATATTCATAATAGCCCGATTTGATTCTACGCAGGACCCCGATCCAGAACTCTTCGATATTTTAACTGAATCGTTCTATTGGATATCGTTCTCGAATCGAAGGGCGCTTTCTGGGCTATTCAGAACATTCCGAGTTAAACGAACGATATTGTTATTCAACAGCGTTTACGGAGTTAATATGTGAAATAGATTATAATAATCATTGACTTACAAATAAATGGACGACGGGTCTAATACAAAAACCACGAAAAAAATGTCCCAAGTCAACCTATTCGAAATTTAAATTGTTATGTCATCGCAGTATCGCGCTGTCCGTAGAACAAATGAAAACTAAAGCGGAGTGTCGCGCTCTGTATACGATTTTAGCGCCTTACAAGTGCGGACACTTTTTAACGCGGACCCGACGTCCATATAATTGTAAGTCAATGATAATAATGATGAAAATCCTTATATTTTTTTTTTAAGTTTTAAAAAGACCTTAAATATTGGAATGCATTAGTCTAGCATTAAAAAAATTAATAAAAATGAACAAAAAGACTTTATTTAAAATAATAAGAGATTTCCCTATTAGATTTTTGCTTTGTAAACAACAGGACGTTCGGTAACTTTCATCCGATAACTGTATTCTGAATAACGTTTGTAGCCTTTGCCGGTTCGAGAAGTTCGAGTAAAGAAAAATGGGTAAGAAGGCAGTACTTCCCTAGGCGAACTCTTTTACAAAGAGCTCTTCTGCTACTAGATTTACTATAGACTTATTGCTGTTAGAATTTATGACGTCAAATAAACATATTTATTTATTATTTTGGATATCTATTTTAGTTCCTCGCCTCTCCCATGGCTTAAAATAATTGTGATTATTATATCATACATTCCTTCATTTTGCTATATAGGGCGCAATACGTATTGAAATAGAATAAACACTTAAGAGCTCTTCAAAATGTGCTCAGTGGCGCTAAAAACAAAAAAATAAAAATTATTTACTGTACATTTTTGCAAATATGTAAGTTGTATCACAATTTCACCAGAGGTGTGACAATTATATATATTTTTTATTTTTATTTTTTCTGGCACTGCTACAAGATACTAAAGCGCCATTTTGGCCTTTTGGAGCTTAGTAATTTGGTTTTCCAGTGACAAAACTATACACTACAAGTAAAACTAGGAGATTAAACATGGATTATACAAAAAACAACTGCGCACAACATGCAAATAACATTTTGCAACTTAATGAATACCCATGGCTAATTAAGTCAATAGACAATGTGTGTACTTTTAATAAAATTACTTCACTCTGTGATGTGTTCACGTGCTTACACACAGTCCGAACTTTTTATAATTTTCACAAATGTGTTGGGGCTCTGGTGGAATATATCATGATCTTTATAAAAAACAATATACTGCCTGCATAAACGTAAGAAAGGGCTGTTATGTGACACATTATTTCTAGCAGCACCAAAAACAAATGTTGCCTACGGTTAGACCAATCAGTGACCTTCAGCGAAACATGACTCGTGATATCAGCACTAATGTGGAATTTATTATTTTATGCGACATCAGGAGGTCAGTTGTATATTGAAGTTATTACACCTCAAGTTCATCGTCATAGTAAAGAAAGTGTTACTTACCAAGTCATGTGCTTCGGCAGGTTGTATGAAGTAAACATAAGCGCTTGCGTGAACGTAAACAACGTTGTTGGTCTTGTAGGTTGGCAGCAGCAGCTTGTCGTAACGACATTCGTTTGCAAGCCGCGACAGGAACTCCGACTGCGTGTATGTGTCTCCGTTTGTTAGCGACGGACATTGCGGCGCTGTGTCAGATCTGTTAAAGAACAATTTTTATTAGCTTCTACCAAAATCACGTTTCACGTAGATACCAAGTTACGGGACGAGCAAGCCTGGTGGTAAGCGGCACGACTGTCCATAACAGTTGCAGTGCCTCTCAGAGCTTTAAATCGCAAAGATCTGAGGGGCACAGCCACTACACACGCCACGCTGTCATCAGTTGACAAGTCCCACGTGTAATTTCACCAGCACCCTTACTTTTTAAAACCTAAACTCAGAAATGCTCACGTTACTGCTTGGTGGCAGAAATAGGTAAAGTACTATTTTCCTGGACGAAATCTTTCACAAGGAACTCTACTGCTACTAAAGTGGAAGGAAAGAGACCTAGAGGTATCCCTGTCAATGGTCAGATCAGATTTCCGAACAACTGGAGCTATCCTTAAATGTCTCTGTGGCCGAACGGTTACCATGCCGGACTGCCACGCAGAGGTCCCAGGTTCGATTTCCGGGCCGAAAGAAATATTTGAATGGCCTACATTTATTTCTCTCGTGAGTTTGGGTGTAATTTGTGGGCGTTTATGTGTGTGTCCATGGCACCCGCGACACAGGGTTTCCCTAGTGCGGGGCTATGTTGAGTGTGTGCGTTATTATTATTATTATTATTATCTGTGAACGTCGCACTCCACCGCGACTGATGGCGGCGAGGCGACTGACCGCAACCGACAGAGACAGACGATTGGCAGGAGGAAGTGGAGTCACGATCGTCAACAGTGAGTATACGATTAAAAAGAAAACCAAAATACATGTACATTTCTAGGACACTTTTTTTATGTATTTTTACACAAGTTATAGATATGAGCACCGCGGCGGCGCGCCGCCGCCGCCGCGTTTTTCCTCCCGCCGCCGCCGCCGACAAATGCAATCGGCGCGCCGTTCATCAGGCGCTCCGATCGTACGCACGCGCATGCTTCCGTATTGTGAAAATGGCGACGCCAGAAAATTACTTTTCTAAGATAAAACTTTTTTTTAATAAAATGTAAGTTCGCATTTGACCTCTAGCTCACCTGGTGGAAAGTGACGATGAGGTCGACGATGGATGAATGCCTAATCATTTTCGCCATGAAAAGGTCCAAGTTATAACGTTCAGGGAACAAGTCTGCAGGCAGGGAATTCCACTTCATAGCCGTTCGCCATATAAATGTGGAAGCGTAACGCTTCGTGCGAATCGTTGGAATATCCACAACATAGAGGTGGAACCCAAGTCTACGCCTAGTCCCCGGTGACGGAAAGGGGAAAGCGGATTTAAATCGTGTAATTCCATCGCACACTCTTCGTGATATATCCTGTAAAATACCGATAAGCTGGCAAATTTTTGGCGGTGTTCAAGGCTCCGCAATTTCGCCACCACTAATTCCGAGTCACCTATAAGTTTCTTGTCACGTTTGTCAATTGAATTCAAGGTGGCCAGTTGGTATGTAGTACAGCCATCCTAAAGGCGTCAGCAGTTACTCCATGCACGACCGGATACTTTACACCGGGACAGCTGAAGCAACTGTCCCGGTGTGAAGTAACACCACACTCTGGAAAGGATCCCAAGCTTCCTCGCTGCATGTTTGCCCATGGATTCAACGTATCTGCCGAAGTACAAATTGGACGACAGGTCTATTCCAAGTAGCTGGAGACAGTCGGCTATCAGTATGAATATATCACGAAAAGTTGGAGTCAGCTCAAAGGGACTCCGTTTTGTGACCAAAGGCATGTCTATGCCTTTGGTATCGTTAAATTTGACAAGATTGGCATCGCCCCAATCGGAGACTGCCTTGAGTGTCAAATCCAAACGGCTAACCATAGACTCTCGACAAGACTGGATTTGGGTTCGTGGAGAGGACCACTAACCCTGGCATTGGTCAAATACCTATCTACAACTGTGTTGTCATCATGTAGTATAAGGGTTATAACGGCATTGTGAATTTGTGAACCATCTTTCTAATTTGTGTTGTGAACGTGTTATGAACGGCATTTATACACATATAAAGTATTCGTCTTGTATGGGAATATTAATAATAATTGTACGTACTACGTACTTAGTATAGTTGTATTGATTGGTTTGACAGTTTTTTTCTAATAAACAAAACTTCTTTTTAAAGATATGTATTGTGGGAGGAAAAAATTTTGAAGGAAGTTATTGGTTTCCGTATATTGCGACAGTATATTAATAAAGTATTTTGTATTTTGTAATTTGTATTTGTATTTGTAATTTGTATTTGTATTTGTATTTTGTATTTTAAATACACCCCATGAAAGTATTTTGTATTTTGTATTTCAAATACACCTCAAGAAAGTATTTGGTATTTCGTATTTTAAATACATATAAGGAAGTATTTTATAATTAGTATTTCAATTAAGACGTAGCATGTATTTTGCCCAGCCCTGCCTCCAGGTCTAGTGCGTAGGGGTGCACGAAAGGAGCCTCCCAGTACGACGTACCATTCCTTTCCTGCACGTCTGTCATATCTTAAAGAGTTTCGATTGTTACCCCTAGAAACCGAGGGTTATTGTTCACGCACAAAATTGCTCGTGAAATTTCAAGTGGAGAACTGTTTTTCAACCGACTTTAAAAAAAGGGGAGGTTCTTAATTTCGGCTGTATGTTTTTACTTTTTTTTGCAAATAGATGTACCTAACTCCACAAAATTTTGAGGTCGGTTTGTTTGCACCCTGTACTGAGATTTTTTTTTTAAATCTCTTTTCTTTATTCTAAAAGGCGACTAAAGGCAAGACTGATGAAGAAGAACTTATACATTACACTGTGGATTTAATGTCTTAGTAGAGCTAAGACTGGATTATTTGACAAAGACATTCTAAGTAGGTTAGCAAAGGTAGCCTCTTTTTAATAGATAATAATGTAAACAAGAAAACAATAAAAGAAGAGATAATAACTCAGCTCACATTGTTCCTACTAATCTCGTGTTTCATTATACTTTAGCACGTATGCAGAGTTACACGACTTGTACGCGTTTTACATAAAATGTGGTCTGAGTAGAATTGCAACCAATACTTGGTTACTATTCGGTATTCGGCTTATTCGGCGAGGGCTCCAAGTCTCCTAATTTTAAATCATCTCATTTGCGTGTCTATAGGCTGTCCATGGCAGGATTTTGTACGTTTGGTATTCTGATAAAAGTTAAGAGTTGTAAGTTGTCCCTAATGTACCGACCCGAGGGATAGGGTTTTTCGAAGAGACTATGGGCTCGACGGCATGACCAGGGTACGGCGGGCGTCCGGGCCAAGCCCTTCGCCAGTCATACACCTTCACTCGGCATCTCTGGCGGACCTGGACTTGGTTAAGGCCGGGGTTTGTGCTTAGCTGTATGGACGGACACGTTCGTCTGCCCCGGTCGTGTGAGGCCGGGGCGGGGCGTTCGTGCCGCGAGCAGCTAACGCATCTTAGTAACGGTCTAATTGAGGACCTGAGGCAAGGAGACGCGCGGGGCACCTTAATTGCCCTTTAAGTCGGTAGCTATGTCCGGACATTGTCGCCGGACACTGCTACTTGGCACCTCCGGCGCTAGCCCGGATAGCTAGTAGAGGATAAGCTAGACATCTTCCGGTCCCTCCGGCCGAGTAGGAATTTGGGAGCTGGAGAGATGCTGTCTGGCATCGGGAAGTGAGCATGCCTTACTACTCCGCCACCAATGACGAGATTTGGTAGTCGACTTAGAGTCGGCGGCTCAGCGGTGGCAACCGTAGGTCGTGCGGAGCGCGACGGCAAGTGAGCGTGCCTACTACTACTCCGGTACCTATCTGGAAAATAGGGAGGGTGCTGTACGTGCGCCCGGGGCGGCTAACCAACGGCACTAGCCTCACAGAGAACCGGATGAAGTCCATGAAAACGTGCTGATCCGGGGTTAGATTCTGACTTAGATGGTCCCTGTGCAGGTTCACTCGCACAGATCATAGTGCCCTTGTCATATACCCTAAGGGTCAGTAGGGAGGGTCACTATAATCGAAAGTAATGTAGAAAGTTATGGGGCTGCTAAAAGTTAAAAGTAGCTGCTTGTCGGTGGCCAGTCATCGAGCTACTGTTCAACTGCCATTGCAATGTTTTAGTAATCTGCCCTTCAATGGCGAGTCGAAGGCACGTCGATGGTGTAGTCTACTAATATTATATATTTTTAATATAAAGTCTAATTTGCTGTAGGAAATGAAACTATTTTTCCGGATTTAAATCGCGTATATTTGTTTTTTCAAACAAACCGACGTTTCGGGCCCTTTACAGGTCCCATGGTCACGGTTGACTGGTCTGAGTTGCTGATTAAACGAGACAAAAATAAATATGCATTGTAATTTCCAAGGTAGGTTCAATAAGACAACATCAAGAAAGAATCCCATCAGTGCCATTCCACTGACACTCACTCAACTGCCATTGCAACTAGATTTTAGCTGAATAACAAATATTATGATAAATGCAATATAATCTCAGTGGACGCGTAACGGCATTACAATGACCAGTGATTTCAAGAAAATTAGCAGATCGAACCACTATTCGGCCGAATACCGAATACCTAAAAACAGGAAAAAACAATGACATAAAAGCATCATATATTTTTTTTTGTTCCTTGTGAAACAGTTTGTCCAGGGAAGTACTGCCACCTTATCTATTTCTGCTGCCAGTGTTGTGAGCATTACTGCGTTCCAGTTTTGTAGGGCCAGGGTGCTGGTGAAATTACAGGCACAAGGGTCTTGTCAATTAATGTCTCCGGGTCTGCCCTTCACATCTTTGCGAGTTGAAGTTCTGAGCGGTACGGCGACTATTATGTACAGGTGCGTCGTTTACAATCACGCGCACGACTTGTTCATCCCGTCACTTTGTATACAAAAAAAGATATAAATTTTATTAATGTTGACATGCATCGTAAGTTCGCCAAAGCACAATTTTTCGCTTCGTTATCTAAACGATCAAGGAAATGTGACATAATTGAGTCATTTTTCTAAGAGATCATAAAGTTAACATGTCAAATGTAAAGTACCTATTTATCTTAAGTTACAACTAACAAAATCGACCAAGTACTGGTTATTTACAAACTGAAATAAAGCTATTATTTTGAAAGTTAATCAAATTGAAGTGAAATAGACAATTACGGTCATAAATGAACCTTGAAAATTAATGTATCTTTTTTCATTATATAAAATTATTTATCATAACTCAAGCTGTATTTTTTGTGCCAATTTTCGTACGCACGTTAACCAGGCCGAACAGTCTAGCCGAATATTGTAAGGCATTCGATGGGAGGCCGAATATGCTATTAGTTGCATCACTAGACCAGAGTCATTTGTATGTTTAAAAACAATAGGTGTGTGAGTCGAGAAACTCTACCTAATCTATAAACTCCTGGTATGTACCTAGGGTGCGGTCAATGCTACTGTTTCAAACTATAGACGCCTGATACGGGTCTTCTCGGGTGGCTGGTTTTAGTCCTTAATTTTTGACCGACTTTAAAAAAGGAGGAGGTTCTTAATTCGTCTTTATTTTTGTTTCTTTTTTATCCCATTTCGATGATTTTTTCATCAGTACTAGTGCTCCCATTCAAAGTTGAAGAATTATATAATAATAATAATATTCCCAGCCTTAGATGGTGGGAAAGAAGGTATTGAATCCGTTTATTGAATTTCATACACTTTCGGTAAACCGATTTTAGTAAAACTTGGCACATGATATCTAACTAAATTTAAAATAAACCACAGCGAAAAGGTTGAAGTGTTATGCGAGTAATTTTATTAGTTCACACTGTCTTTTGTAGGGTACTTGTTATTGCGAATATATAACTTTATATGGGTTCCTGGTACGCCAAGGACGTGGCTAAGAGCAATAAAGGAGCTGCTAACGACTAAAAAACAAATATTTGACATTGATAACATTGTGAACCAATTCACTTGGGCACCAACAAGATTTGCTCTCAGATTAATCTCTAAGCCGCTTACTACGTGAACATTAAATATACTCTTATTTTATAACGGCAAGATAAACAGAAACGTGTGTGTAGTGCCGCCTTTGTTTTGCAAGCTACGGTGATAAATTATCTTAAGAAATACTACGCTATCGATTTAAAGCAAGACATAACTGGAGGAAAAAACGTGGCTGAAATTACGTGCCAAGAAATTTTACGTAATCGTCGTGAGATAAAATACTTTGCAAGAGTCGTTAAGTTTTCGCGCAAAACACGGTTTTTTTAGGTTATGGTCAAGTGTAGTGAGAATAGCGCGGCTGAAATTACGTATACGTAATTTTACAAAGATTTTATAAATTTTTAGAGTAAAAAACTGGCAATTTTTCTACAGACATAAAAAACGCTGCATTTTAAGGCTAGGGCAGGGTTTCTTAATAATGTTCTACGGTCACGGACTCCTCTCAAAACTTCAAAGAGCACACGGACGCTTTCTGAAGATATGAAGAAGAAAGGCTCGCGAGGTAGCTTTGACGCGTGACTCGCTCCAATAATAGATGGCAGTCAAATAGCCCGAAAATTCTAAATAATAATAATAATAATAA
>NW_020653239.1:27315-50711 GCF_003589595.1 Hyposmocoma kahamanoa | reverse complement strand
TCTGAGTGTTTTTTCTGAGTGTTCGATCTTTGTATTAATAATTATAATTACTATTCTTTTTAATATAAATTACATTTTCATAAATGTTTTTTTATAACATTAACACGAACAAGTCGTGAGCCTGATGGTAAGCTACACGCCAGTCCATAACAGTTGCAGTGCCACTCAGAGCTTTAAATCGCAAAGATCTGAAGGGCACTATACCCTGAGACATAAGTTGATAAGTCCCATGTGCCTGGAATTTCACCAGCACCCTTACCCTTCAAAACCGGTATGAGACTGTTAATTCAACACTAGATTGTCAAACCAATAAGTTATTTCTTAGCGATGAAAAAGTATTCCGTGTCAGTTTTGTATTTTTTTTAAAAGTGAATAAATTTATAACAATACAATACATATTTTAACGTCATTTAAAATATAATCGTGCCCTCTTAAAAACTGTATAATTAAAAAGTGTCCAGATTTTATAACCTTAATAAAAGCCATATTCGAAATATCTCCGTTCATTAAAAAGCTATAAATTCAAAGTAGATCTTGCGAAGTTTTAATACGGTATTTTACAGCAATTTTAATTGCTCATACATTGTTTTACATAAAGGGGTACTACGATAACGAGATTGTTTTAAAGGGTTACAATGTAGCGGTCTTTTTAGAGATAGAAAATTTACAATAATTCTTAATTTGAACTAGCAGGTTATTGTAGTAATCGCCAAACAATCTATTTATGCATCCTTACCTTCAAACCCGAAACGCAGTAATGGTCATATTATTGGCTGCAGTAATAGGTAAGGTGGCATTTCCCTGAACCATCGAGTATGTAACTAGAAATAGAGACGAAATGTCGTTTAATTTGTTTGAAAACTATTCTGCCGTATCATTATGATGACAACAGCGCTCCAATTGGCCAGCCCGAATTCGAAACAATTGACGGGTGTCGTGAATTGTTTCACTTCAAATTGACCAGTTTAACTTGAGCTTTGCTACAATGGACGATAATGGAAAAATTACATATTTAATATTTAATTACCGATGAAATGTGATTCCGTTTGTTTTGTAATTAGATGTTTTGCCGTTTTTCCTACACCACCGAATAGAACAGCACGGCATTGTTAGAGATATTATCTTTATTACAATAAATACAGAATATTTTTTGGAATATACGGAGACGTACACACAGGTCAGTTGATGGCGCTGTACTATTTCAGCAGACGAACTTTTTTAACGAGAAGCATTACTGCTAATAATAATAAAAAGATCCTAGATAATAAGCACGTTTACGCACAGTATCCGATTCGTATTTGTTACGAGTTCGAGACTATACAAATCTGGAAAACTCGGACCCATTTCAGATGTCGCTTCTGCACTAAGTCGAGAAAATACTCGTATCACTTATACACCTAGAGGTAAAATGACACTTCGGATACCTATGACATTTCGGACCGTCCTTTCTCGGATTCAGAAGTGATACGAATCGTAGAACGCCAACGCCTCAAGAGTCGTAGATGCAATTTCTATTGTTAACTTTTTTATAAAGGGAAAATAATGTTTTTTATAATTTACAAATAATTTACCATTATCTGGGTTACGTTAAACTAACAGTTTGTTTTAACCGTCAATCCAACTCTCATTATAACCAGAGTGATGCAACGAGGTTGTCACACACAAAACGATGTAAAAAAACAAACAAGAGAAAACAATAAACGATCAGGCTATAAGTTATTACCATTAGATGACCTCATAATAGACGGTATACTGTTTTTATTGGAGAAGGCGTGTCGGGCACAGAATAAATAAAATACGCAGTAAGGCAGTTATCGATTACTTAACTAGGGTCCACAGTAAGATGCATTTGTGCTAATCTAGCAAATTCATCTCAATACGTTCCTGGACGAAATCTTTCACAAGAAGCTCTACTGTTATTCAACACTGTCTGTCTGTACTGTCGTTTTCACTGTTTTTTTATACTTTATCTTCTACAATGTAAGGTCGATAAAAAATGGAAAATAAAATGCTGCATGCAGCAACTTTTTTTAATGCAATATTTTATGGGACGTATTCTCTACTAAACAAAGTTTTTTTTAACAAAAGAGTAAAACCGCGCTGCTGCGTCGGCCAGCTTGTGTACCTACTGAGACGGTTCAGTGATTTCCATATTGATCACTGCAACTCGTGCCCAGGGAGGAGATTTTCGGCTGGGGTAGTAAAAATGTTCGAGTATGTAATCGTGACATATCCTATTGTTATACTCCGTCCATCGAGTATATAACTAGAAAAATAAACGAAATGTAATTTCATTTGTTTGAAAACTATTCAAAATTTGAAGGTTGCTTAGCTGTTGCCTCCTCAGTCACCATCGGGCGCTTGTCGACATCGGATCTGTGTCAAATTATCTCCGCCTTTTCTCGTTTTATTCATATTATTATTAATTTCTAGCGCACGGGTTGCGGGACGCGAGGATCTGTCCCCCACACCTCACTTCCTAAAATATAGGCTTGCATTGAAATACCTCGCCTTAATGCGATCCTGAGTCGATAAGTGTGTAGTGATTTTCTTATGGAGTAGAGAGTTTAGTGACTATGTCTTCAAGTCATCTGCGCCTTGATTCTGTAAGAAAACCGCGATCGTGCCACCTCGACTTTGTTTGGAAACTATTCTGCCAAAGCATTACGGTGACAACTGCGCTCCGATTGGCCAGCCCGAAATCGAAACAATTGATGAGTGTCGTCAATTGTTTCACTTCAAATCGACCAGTTTAACTTGAGCTTTGCTATAATGACGAAAATTGAAAAATTACATAATTTAATATTTAATTACTGATGAAATGTGATTCCGTTTGTTTTGTGATTCGATATTTTGCTGTTTTTCCCACATCACCGTATGGAACAGCACCTCATATCTTTATTACAATAAATACAGAATATGTTTGGAATATGCGCACGCACAGGTCAGTTGTTGGCGCTGTACTATTTCAGCTTTCTAATGTGTGATTTCAACGCAAACGAGAGTTGATATTTATAAGTGATATCCATTGACTTACAAATAAATGAACGTCGGGTCCGCGCTAAAAAGTGTCCGAACTTACAGGGCGTTAAAATCGTATACAGAGCGTCAATCACGCTTTAGTCTTCGTTTGTTCGACTGACAGCGCGCTTGTCAATGATGCCGTATTGTGTGGTAAAACCTTGTAAAAACTACTCAGCTAAAGTGAAAAAACAGGATGGTATATCATATTTTCAGTAAGTACTACATTGTGTTATCATAGTTATCATTTCAAAGTGTTATTTTATGCACTAGTATATATAGTATTTAATTTATATTTAAATTAATCGTAAATATAAATTACAAAAGCAATCAAAATAATCAAATAGCTAACTGTCTCTTTCCGACTCATTGCTGGCTTAAAAGACTGAACGAGACTCATCACGTCAATTTCAATTGTATGAAACACAAGCCATTGAAATATTTAGAACAAAAATTTCATAGAGTCGCTTTGATGCTAATGTTATTATTAAAATATTTTTTAATACATGTTAGTAATACTTTCAAAATATTGTTGTACTCTTTCTACGGCTCGGGGTTACGAATCAGAAAACCGAAAATACATTTGCCCGAAATAACGTTTGCATGAACTTCCATAATCCCGAAAGTATTTTTTAGGGTTTTCGGGAGAAATATGTGTATGGCCTACATTTATTTCTCTCGTGAGTTTGGGTGTAATTTGTGGTTGTCTATATGTGTGTCCATGGCACCCGCGACACAGGGTTTCCCCAATGCGGGGCAATGTTGAGTGTGTGCGTTATTATAATAATTATTATTAATTAGTACCTAAGTGTTTATTTTGGAAAGCGTTTCTCTTGCGCAATCAATATCGCGCATTTTAATTTTGTAATTATCTCACAACGGCAAATACCCTATTACCGTCAGAGCCGTACTTTTTCAAGCACAAGAAACATTTGCAACAACTGTGAGCAGTACGACTATGCCTGTTGACGGAAACAACCGTTGTCAGTGATAAACCGTAATAATTATATTGAATCAATGTAAGTACTACGGCATATAGAAAACTGGTGACGTTTTTGAGCGCAGTATAATTTCAGTACTATGCACGAACGGGTTAAGAAAATGGTAAGAAAATAAAAGAAACCAGAGCTGATGCAAGCTTGATAAAAGACCATAATATTAAAGCTTTGGTATGTGATTACATCAGTGAGTGAACTGTGCGTAGAAAGGAGAGAATACAGGAATTTATCCAGGAAACATAGCTTGAACTTAAGAAGAAAGTGACAAGTATTAACAGAGAACATCTTACGCCGCCAAAATGCATTAAAAACCAAAAGTTGGATGAATGACAAAATGTACCAACTTAAGAAACAAACAAGGTAATTGAAGCAAACTGACAGTGCAAATTAAATAGGATTTTTTTAAAAAGTTTAAGCAGTTTGTAGCTTTTACATGCAAACAATGCATAATAATACAAATAGTACAACCTAGATAGCCTAACGGTTTGCACTGTGGGCACTGGATGAGAAGTTCCCGGGTTCGATACCGGTAGGATCAATTTAACAAATTAGCTTTTCTAAATGGTTCTGATCTTGGTATTCTATTGTAAGACAATCACCTGGTCTGAAACTAGGGACATTTCTGTACATACTCCCCATGGGTATCAGAGCAACAGAACCCGAGAGCAGAACCAATTTACAAAAGTTCATTTCCCAAATTAGTTCTACTGGGAATCGAACCTGGGACCACGAACGATGGAATTTATTCCGTGGCAAAACTCAGAACACCCAGGCCAAAATAATTTTCGAAAAGTTCACATTTAGGTTTCTAGTTGATTGAGCTGATTTTTTACGGTTTTTAAAAAAATTCTCGAATAACTCGAGAAATCGGGTACGAGAATTCTCGAAACTCAAGAAAAAACAGCTCGTAATAAATGGCATTTATTGTATTAGACCCGTCGTCCATTTATTTGTAAGTCAATGGTGATATCAGTAACATTTGACTGATGTCTCTATTTGTCTCTATTTTTTACTCTATTTCTGGTTATATACTCGATGACGCTGTCCAACGATTTATTTAACGTTTGACAGCTCGAATTCTAATCAATTAGTGATGTCCTAATGCGTTTCTGATTAGATTTTTTTTATAACAATCGATTTTATTTGAAGAAGTTTAAATCGTGAATCTGAGCAGGTTCGAAAAGAAGATATTGTCTGATTGGGATCGTAATGTTGCGTTTCATAATTTGTGTACTCAAGACTTTATTAGACAGGTACAAAGAGTCCAGGAAGTATTGCATTTTTTATCTATAATTACGGAACTTCGGAGGCATGCATCTGTCAAACGTAAAATGAATGGTTGGACGTTATCACTATACTGGTAACCCGTGCTCACTGATAACAGTTAGCTGTAAAAGTACCTTGCTGAGTGAATAAAAGCTTTCACAGATTTTTCACAGATGCCGCTACAGCAAAAATAAACAAAAAAAAATCTGCAACAAGCACGGTTATTGGTGCAAGTACAATCGAATCGAAGGAATTTATCTTTGTGTTCGATCTTTGTATTTATTAATTATAACAAACTAGTGGATGTAATTTCACAAAAACAAATGAATAACGTGCTAGTAAAACATCGTTATGCTCCCTAAATTAAGGTTCTTAATGTTCAGGTTTTTGAGCGTATTTCGCACGTGTGTTCATCCCGTGCAAGTAAAGTTGTTATACCGTTTTCCAGTATAACATTGTGCAACGAATAGTAATAAAGTGGGTATTCTCATAAACAGAAACATTTTCCCGATATTTTATTTGGCCAATTTTTTATTACCTCGTAAACGGTTTTCTATACTACGTTTTCCTATTGCATTATCTGTACTGGCTCTCGAACAGTTTTAGAAGGAATACATGGAACCACACGGACCGTTTTGTCTACGCGTTGTTTCGGCGCGTAAATTCCAACATTCACTCGGACCGCAGGGTTGTCACATTATTATTTTAGTCGTAACTACAGGTCGAAAAAAATTAAGTTGTTCATGAGAATACTCTCGTGCAGTGCAATGGTAATACTTACGTATTGATATTTCTATACCGAAATAGCGTATTGATATCTTGATTATGAAATATGATTGTGGAATAGAAATGAAATGCAGAACAATTCTGAATTTAAAGCACTCCTAAATTTGTAATGAATTGGTATTCTAGTTTTTGTGATATTACTCCACTAGTTTAATTATTAATATAAAGATCGAACACTCAGAAAAATTCCTTTTTAATTACAATTAATAGTCACATCTCTAGCCAGGGCTGGTAGCTGTAAAGTTATCTAACTGGGTAACGAAATACTTTCATAGATTTCTCATAGATGAAACCCAAATACAAAGACTTGAAGCACTTGTTCAAACTATCATAAATATGACAATAAACACATTTACTATTTGATTCTTACCGATTTATGTCGTCAAGTAGTAATGTGAGTATAACTGCGTTCCGGTCTTGAACGGTAAGGGCTGATTAAGTTAAAAACCTTGGGATTTGTTAACTTGTTTATTTATTTATGTCTGTCTTAGGATAACAGGTGCAGTAGCAGTGCTCCTCAGATCTTAGCGGGTAGGCGTATCGCTTACTACCAGACGCACGACATGTTCGTCCCGTCGCTTGATGTCATAAAAAATTTAATTTTTTAACTTCTCATGCTCTAAAAGTACCTCAATATAGCCTTACGTAGCATGAGTAAAGTGTATCCTATAATCCCTAGAGAGTAAAAAGTAACTAATTTTTTAATTTACTTCGAGTGAACAAACTCAAACAGCCAGTAAGACGCTCAGTTTTTGTTTCGCGGCTTTTCCACCTAGATGGTGGCGCCATATTATTTTCCCGCGCTGTTGAGTTTGTCAAAATGTTGGTTCGTAATTTTGTTGCAGAGGAACAATCAGAGTGAAAAGAAAAGTTTTCAGCTCGACACCAAAAGCCAATATAAACTTTTCGAGTAATAGAAGTTTCGCTTTAGTCCCTCAATAAAAAATGTACTATTTAAACACTGAGCTATCGCTTCAATTCTATAACGAATGGCGGATGGGAACGACTCGCTCTATGCAACGTGAGTGCATTGCGAGATTATGCGAACGTGTGCGTGTGTGCACGGCGCGTGGCGGGCGTGCACACACACAAGCTGCGCTGCTACGTTTGTGTTGAGTTACCATACTAGCCTTATTGTACTATTTTGTTAGGACCATTCACTACAGAGTTTACGATTTTTTTATAACGAATAATTACATAAACTACATCGTTTTGCCGTATATTGCGTATAAAATTATGAAGTTTATTACGTGGTCGTTGGGAACTAATGTCACTAAGACAATTTCTTGAGTCTCGACGATTTATATGTTAGATTTAGATTTTGTAATAGCAGTAGAGCTCCTTGTGAAAGAGTTCGTCCAGGGAAGTACCGCCATCTTAACTATTTCTGCCGCCAAGCAGTAATGTAAGCATTATTTTGGTTTTGAATGGGTGGTGAAAAGAAATGAAAGTAAATTAATTTGCTACTCCACGAACTCGTGAATGTTAAATCGTTCAAAATAGCTGCGCTTGTGTTGAATATTTTTTTCATGCAGTTAATTTTCCCACCCTCCCTCCGCATAAAATTAATAACACAAGCGCAACTATAGTCACAAACTACCACCAAAAATATACCCGACACGTGTTTTGCCTCTCCAGGACGCATTCTCAGGGGTTGTTGATTACTGGACTCTAGGCCGAAGAATGAGTTACGCTACCCCCAGTGTTAACCATTGTCGAAACATGGACTTCCGCAAAGTAACGCCTGAAACTATTAATTACTGCTGGTGAAATAACAGGCGCATGGGACTTGTCAACTTATGACTTAGGGTGACGGGCGCTGTGGCAATACCCCTCAGATATTTGCGATTTTGTGATTTTTATTTGTGATCTAACTCAAAGTAAAAGCACTGCTCCCTGTTTGTGTAAATTGAAAATCAGTTTGCCGTATACAGCGTGAATTATCCAATAAATAAAAGTTTTTTCACCTCACTAGCTCGGAAAGCCTTTCTTTCTCATTAGAAATCTGCGCGCAAAAGCGTTTTGAAATTCGAACTTGACCATGTACTGTAGTGCACATATTTTTTTCTTTCCATGACAAAATATAATGACACCTTCAACTACGCGATTTGCCCATTATTTATGTAATATAAATCCGTTGGTATATTTTATTCCATTAAATTGACGACGATAACTAATTTTGTTTAATAAAATTGATTTGTTATAGATCAATTATTTTCTTTCCTCGCTACCGTGAGGTGAAAAGTTGTGTGTTTCGCTCGGCAGCAAAGTTGTTTTGCCTCTCGTGCCGTGAAACTCTTGCTACGCTCAGGATTCTATTTTTGAACTTGAATCTTAGGGTCGTATTTTAGAACTCTACTAAATGCTCAAGTCAGGATTTGAGCAGACTTGAGTATGATTTTAAGCACTGGAAATACGACACTAATGGCAAGGACTTGAGTATGATTTTCAGAGCTCACTGCTCACTGCAGGTTTCAATACAAGCACTCGCGCCAAATAACAGCTTTGCAGCCTTGCATAACAAACAACTATTTCCAGTACGCACAGTAATATTTTTTATCTGCCCTCAATGTGCATGTGTGAGGGTTTGCCGCGAAGATTGGTTACATTAGTCATCTTGGAGCGCGATTGATGACCTCGATGTTGCAACAGTTTGTACTGTGGGCGTTGGATGTGGAAGCGCCGGGTTCGGTTCCCGGTACAACCAGTTTGGGAAAAAAGGTTTTCTAAATTGGTTCTGGTCTGGGTGTTCCAGGTGAATTCCGTTGCTCTGGTACTCATAGTACAGGTAATTCCCTAGCTTGAGACCAGACTTTATTATAATTAATTATCAGCGCCAACTTAACCAGGTTAACTCAAAGTGGTCGCCATGACCGAACACCGTCGAATAAATAGATAAAGTATTTTGGAAAATTATTAGTATTGGACAAAGTCAAAGTCAAAATTATCATTCATTTATTCCATAGCTAAAATTTTTACACTTGAAAACGTTTTTTTTAAGCTACTGTTCGTTCACTACGCCGACTTCCCTGAGAAGAACGAGCAAGAAACTCTAGGGATTGCTCTTTTCAAATAAACTTAAATGCTATGGAATACACTTTGAACCATAATTGTGTGGAATCAAGGCTCATGTTGTCTTTCCGTACATCTTTATCTCATACATACTCTTCAATTTTGCAATATGACTTTTCAATTAAAATACTTTTAATGTAAGTTTTAAAATTAGAAAGTGATTATCTTGAGAAGAATATATTATAATCCCCGGAATCTTATTGTAAAAACGTACGGACTAATTTTCCAAAAATCTTTAATTTAATTAAAAGTTTAAACACAGCAAACGGGTTTCGAAATGTATAGGATTAGTACGTGAATTTGACATTGAATTTAAACCGGTTACGCTGTAGGTAATTGAAGTAATTATAAGGCGCGTAAATTTGTGCACCCTGTATATATCGTTTGATATAACATATAGAATTGATTATTATTGTGCGAGAGAATCCACAATATTCTTTGTAAAAAAATTCTTTTTGGCCCTCGGCCTTTGTTGTAAAAGGTTATCCTATAAATTTAATATAATAAAGTGTGCTTTTTGTTATAAATTTTCTTTCATATAATGATACAAAGTTTCATATAAATATACATATATATACATTACTAGCTTGTGTCTGGGATATGGGCTAGATTAACCGTATTAAATTGTTGATACAAAGATCAAAACACAAATAAAAATTCCTTCGATTCCAACCAAAACCATCAAAGTCTGTTGCCATACCGGGCTCATCGCTGTTAATGAACAGAGCTGTATTATAAACTAATGAAGTATTTTATTAAAATATATGAAAATTAATAAATAATTAAACGTACTAGTAATCGGTCACTGTGGTATTGTGCTCAAAATAATGGTATTGTTTTCTTTTTGTATGATGACAATGCTAATACATTAGGCAATCCGAAGCACAAATCTGTCTTGGAGCCGACGTACGACTTCGTACCGGTCGCGGTCGAGACGGCGGGGCCCTGGGGCTCGGAAGCTCGGGACTTGTTTAGACAGTTGGATCGCCAACTCAGACAGGGCTGCGATCACCGCTCTGGGTCGTAGTTGGTTCAGCAAGTGTCCATTACCGTCCAGAGAGGCAATGATAATGGGAACTTTTGAGCTGGCCACGATACGAGGCGGGATTTATTTTTAAGGTTAGATTAGTTTTTTAGGTTAAAACTTTCTTATTTTAGTACCTATTGACGACCCTCAGTGCTGGTCTTTGCTAGAAATGTTAATGTAAAATGTCTGCTACAAAAGCACAAATTGCAATAAAAAAAGTGGGTATCCTTAATAAGGTTAAGCTGTATTTCACGCATGGACAGCTCTTAACTCTGTACAAAACACAAGTCGGATCTTGCATGGAGTGTTGCATAGTTCAGCGAAATAACAACTTGAGCCTCTTGATTTGGCAGAACGCAGAGTCTGGAGACTTCTTAGCGACGATAAGCTCGAATCTAATCTAAACATAATTTGGACCACCGGCGCAAAATTGCCTGCCTGTCAGTTTTCTACATAATATATTTCGGTGAGTGTGTCCATGAGCTCTATCAGCTTATCCCGCTCGCCCCCTTTTAACATCGGACCTCCAAATGTACGCCGGGATATCATCCTTACTTGGTCGATATTCCCTTCAGGCGTAAGCGCTTTTCTTCATCTCTTATTATGCGCACAGCCCAGGAATGGAATTCCTTGCCTACGATTGTGTGTGTTTCCGAGCACAAACAACCCGAGTATTAAAGTGCAACTGAATAGGTATCTTCTGAGTGAACCCATTCCATCGTAGATCCTATCTTTGCTCCAGGGCTAGGTAATAGTCTGTCAAAAATGTAATTAAAATTATTGACTAAGATCGAACATTATTTACTTAAAAATTTAACGCAAAAGATCTGACTGTCTGCGCAGCGCCTTAAGGTGTCTACAGGTTTGCTCGACATTGGCGATCGATATGATGTGTTTTGAGACAGAAATTGTACATTTTATATATATGTATACATATAATATGTATATTCATCCACATTTATATATATAGTTTACAGTGCAGTACAGTACATGTACTTGCATCTCTACAAGTAAAGACGCGGCAAAATTCAAAACATCATATCGATCGACAAAATCGAGCTAATCTGCAGGCACCTCGTCGATCAACAGCAACGATCGACAAAATCAAGCATGTCTGTAGGCACTTGTTGGGCTAGCATGATAAGACGCGACTTGCGCGAGAGCGACATAAAGTGCGAAATCTCTATGCTACAATAGTAGTATATCGCGCTTAATGTCGCTCTCGCACTAATCACACCCTATCGTGCTAGCTAATCGACATTAAATTTGCCTATAGATTTTTGATCAGCTTAGTGCGATTCCATATCGATAAATATGTCCTTAACAATGAGTGGTAAAAAGGTGTGCATGGGTTTTGCATTAACAAGTTTATAAAGAATCAAGATCTGTAAACAACATATTAATAGCTTAAAAGCATTGTGTTGTTTGCCTGCGCGCTGGGAAGAGCTTTGCCGAGATAGCAAGTAATTTTCAAAGTGTAGGTGTTTAGCAATAGTGCTCTGGTGCCGGAACTTCTCAATCGTCTTAAGTGGAGCAACATTAATGAAATGCACAACGTAGAATGAGCGACGACCCTAAGGAAAATGTGGATTTTATACAACTTTTCAGTTCCAGAACATTTGCCGTTTTTTAAAATTAAACAACCTTTTCCACATTTAAATCGCGTATATGTATTTTTTTAAACAAACCAAACCTTTCGGGTTCATTACATGTCCCGTAGTCACGGCTAACTATGACCATGGTACCTATAACTTCCTAAGGCCCCGTGTAATATATCAAAATGTAAAAGGTACATGGTATATGAAAGAAATGTGAAAAAATGTGTTATTTTTGTAAACAGCCATATTTATTTATTAACGAGAAGCTCTTCGAATTTTGTGAAAAAAATAAAGAAACAAAAAACAAAAATCGAAAAAAACACGAACAATGAAATTATGTGAAAAAAAAGAAACAAAAAACAAAACAGTTCCAACAATTAAGTAGGCGTATTATTCATTTTAGGTATCGAAAGAAATGTAGAAAAATATGTTTTTCAAACGAAGCTGAGGTCATACTTCTGCTGCCGTTAATTAAAAAGGGCGCTCGTGACAAAAACTTATAATCGAGATAATAATGTTTAGAGAAATGAAATTAAAAAATATCTAAGTACTTTTGTCTTGCGATAAATTGTGGTAATATAATAGTGACAGATCAGCATTTTTTTACTGATCACGGCAGTACACATAACCATTTATTTTTTAAATGACACATACGCGCTTTCAACTAATGGCGGCAGACTTACTTGTTCCCGAAACATATCTTCATTTTATTAAACTTCAAATTATTAGTTTTCTTTATATAATTTTAAACGTTTGTCTTGTATTTTTTTAAAAGACTTCAAAAAAAGGAGGTAGTTCCCATTCGACTGTTTGCTTTTTTTTGTATGTATGTTATCCCACTTGTGAACTGATTTTGATGATTCTTTTTTTGTTGGAAAGATTGACCTCAGATGTAGTCCCATTTAAATTTGAAGAAAATATTCCACCTCTAAGGGTGGCAAACCAGGGAATCTGTACTGAGATTATTAATTTCTTTTCCTCTTTTCATCTCTTACAATAAATCTTGTGAACCGAGTCTTCTGCATTCTCATTTCGCTAAGGTTACAAAGACAGTTATAAAAATAAATGTGAATTTGAGTTTAAGATACCTACCTATTAACGTGATGCTTAGTACCAGAAATAATGGTAACACTCCTATTTAGTTTCACGACCAGTTCATGTTCCACCGACTATTACGCTTCGGAGTTCAGAGTCATTAGTAAGCATTAGATGCAGTGAACACCTCCGCCGCCGCCGTTGAAACCAGTCTATGTGGCCTGCGTACAAGTGCTAGGTATAAACTAGTTACTACAGAGGTACATGTAAATTTTTAAAAAACGTCTATCTGTAGTCTTTTTTGAAGATGGAGTAAAATGACAGTTCCTTGCGCAAAAGTGTTGCCCGATTGCAAGCAGCTATATTCCGTCCAATAATTTATTTAACTTTTTATAGCTCGAATTCCAATCAATTAGTGATGTCCGGGTACATTTGAGTTCAGAATTTTTGTAAATTCACACATACATGCACTGTATTTAGAACTACGTTTATTAAAACGCAATAAGGAGACAAATTTTAAAGTTTTCAATTTTAATTTAATATAGATAATCCAATCCGCTTTAATAACAATTTAAGAAAATTTAATAAGAACTAAAACAGTAAGTAAAAGTAAGTAATCTTTGAACGTTGTGACATTCGCAATCCAGACATTTATTTCACAATATATCGATAGATCTGACGACTACATGACTATTTAAAATTTTATGAAAACTGGCAACCTTGCCAATGTCATTTTACTCTGTCTTTAAAAAAGACGGAATATAGTTACGTCGTAATTTTTGAAATCGAATAAAAATGGAAATAAATTAATTTGGTGGTGGTATTTGTGATTGTAGTTGCGATTGTTTTAATAAAATACAGTAATAATTAATAAAATACATCAATGAGTGGCAATACCGGTCAGATATTCTATTTAAAGCTCTGACTGGCACGTAGTGTGTCGCTTATCACCAGGCGCACGACTTGTTGGTCACGCCACTAAGTATCATAAAAAAATTATATCTATCTATAAAAGCAATAAGAAACAACGAATGTAGCTAACTGTCTTTTTCGTACACAAAGCATGTGCTAGAAAGAGACCAATTATATTAATTACATTTGTTGATTGAACAATCACCACTCATCTGGATCACCACAAGCGATTGAAAGACTTAGTATAAAGTTTCAAGCTCAATGACGTAACATTTTGTCAATGTTCAAACCTCATATAATTAAGGCAAATTTTGAATGTCAACCGGAGTCTTATTATAGAAGTGTTGACCCTTAAATGAATTTGTTAAGACGAAGGTCAATAACAGTCAGTTTATTTATATTTCTCGCTTTTTATATTACGATTCTTCTTAACATAAATTATTTTTTATAACCGTACTGTGACGCTATTGTAAGAATGTTAATTTCTTTAAGTGCCTCTGTGGTCGAGTGGCCTGCACACCGCTTTTCATGGTGTCGCTATCTCTGATGTCTAGCGGGCCGGTTAAATGTAGAAAAACTTTTTTTTTATAATCAAAGCCGTGGTAGCCTTAATGGTTTGACATACGGCCTCTCAAGCAGTGGGTTTGAATCCCGATTCGCACCTTTGGTTCTCGGCATTGCTACGCGAAATTTACATTATTTACGTGAGCTTTTCAGTGGAGGAAAACATCGTGCTGAAGCCTGCACGTCGAAGAAAGTTCACAACCCTCGGAAAACGTGTGAAGTCCCGAAGACCCATGCCCGGCAGTGGGACGTATAAATGGGTTGATGACGACGATGAACTTGTCTATATTGTATCGAGTCTGTGTGTTTGTGGTATTGTAATTGTTTCCGATTTCCATAATACTAGTGTTTTAGTTACTTACTTTGAGATCGGAGCAACAATGTTGCCTAATATTTAATATTTATTATTTAAACGTATATTATTATTGTCTATCCGATCTGTATTCCCACAGTTCACCGTACAAGCAAAAGGTACGTTGTTCATCGTGTAGATTATCCAGTGGAATCTAATAAACACTCGGTACCAAGTATGGCTACATATTGTAGCACAGGAATGTTAAGCAGATACATAGTTACTTATTAAATTAATAATGGAATTAATTGATTGCGTTATGTGAAATTAATTAAGGAAAGCAATATAGTTTCCGTGTGTACAATATGTGTAATTTGGTTCAAGGACGAGATTCTCAAATAGCTTGTTTATTAATATAATTATGTTTATGTAAGTGTTAATGTTTTTTTGAGCGTAATGAATATTATGATCTTTTGCTATCATGTTATGAATTTCTTAATTGTAAAATTACTCCACTATAGCCTGTTCTTTTGAAGATGGAGTAAAAGACAGTTCATTGTGAAAAGTGTTGCCCGTTTGCAATTATCGATTATCGATTGTATATTGGTCACGCTTATGCAATAATTTTGTTTAATTTGAATCATTATCGGCCTATTACTCGTCCAACTGCTGGGCACAAGGTCATTTGATTTTTTTTAAAGTAAATGAATTATCACTTTTTGTAAATTTATACATGCATACATACACTGCATTTAGAACTATGTGTATTAAAAATACAAAGAGGAGATGTTTTTAAAAGTTTTTCATTTTAATTCAATACAAATAATTATTTTCTTATTAAAATGTATATGAATAAAATTTTATTTCGATCCTAGTGGGTAATAAGTAAATAAGAACGAATAAGACAATAACGCAGTTAGTAATCTTTACAACGTCGTTCACAATTCCAACAAATTTTGCGTTCTTTCAATATCTATCGATAAAACCGTCGACAACAACTACACGACTATTTAAAATTTTGTGAATAATGGCAACTCTGCAATTGTCTTTTTATGTCTTTAAAAAAGGACAGATTTCAATTTGTTATAATTATTAACACAAAGATCGAACACAAAGAAAAATTCCTTCGATCTGACAGGACTCGAACCTGAGTCTGTGCCATACACCTTACAATTTTTTCAATGTGTTTGTTACAGATTTTTGTTTTTGATTTTAACTACGGAAGAAAGAAACACTGGAAGTTCCTTAAGTCTCGATTACTAGCCAGCTGTCGCAAAAACTCTTTCACAATTTTAAAAGACAAAAGATAAAGATAGATTTATTCATGGTAGTATGTACAATAAATTAATTTCAATTATGTCTTACATAATACATTACAGTGCTATTACAACTAATTTCGTCAAAACATAAAAATATGATTAGTAGTTGTCACATAATGTTCAAAGTATTTAATAAATTTAATAAAAATAATAAAATTTAGTGGGAGGAAATATGTAGAGATCAAAAAACATAAGTAAAAATTAACAATATCAAAAATAAAGCCCAAATAAGCACGTGAATGTCAAACTTACTTAATCTCCATTTCTACACCTCTATAAAAAATACTCATATAACTCATACTATGTGTTAAAATTAGTGACATACAGATAACTAGACACTATTCAAATTGGTCCTAAATCCATCTCGTATTCATATAATCATTAACATTATAAAAACATTTATCATTTAAATACTGCTTGCATTTTTTCTTAAAAAGATCTACCTGCAATTCTTGGATGGATTTAAACTCTGAAATCTTGATAATGATTGACAGTAGTTTCTAATTTAAGAAGAGGTAACAAATTCTGGACTGTTAATATAATTTAAACTTTACATTGTTGGCATATCGTTGAAAGTTCAATATCAATTATTGCAAGTTACGACGTTTTGATTTTTCGTTCATTCTGACCTGAGGCACCTAAAGGTGGACATGGAATTTCTTTTTCACATAAATCTGTAACCAATCCGCCGTTTCTTTGGTATGCCAAAACCCTGAAGCAGTCGTTCGTCAAAAGATGACGTCTCTGAAGTCCGTGTAGTGGGTTTTTTATTTTAGTTTTCAGGCTTATCGGCTCTACCTTCTTCTGCCGCAGTTTATGCTTCTGCTTCGTAATCTCAATTGCAGATAATGATGTGGCTAGCCTGAGTATCACTTTACTACTTTATATTTTAAGCTGTTTCCCAATTTGAATAACAAAAAAAAAATGAACCGTAACGATAAAAAGAAATCTGTAAGAAATATCACATTAACTCTTCAAGGTCGTACGAGATCGCTAACCTACATTGGCCTAGCGTGTCAGGTTGTAGATGTAGGTCTAATCCGCTTTCCTTGGAGGAAACTTGTGCCAATTAAGTATTTTTTCCTTGAGCACGTCACTAGCAGTAAAATATGTGTTTACGTAAATACACGTCTTCGAAAAAACCTACTAGAATAGAATAAAATAGAAAATATTTTATTCCAAAAAGAAATAACACAGCACACATACATTTAACCATTATGAAACATAATCATCATATCAGCCGGAAGACGCCCACTGCTGACGGTTTGTCTGAGGTAGACATACTCGTCAACAACTTCGAGAGTAGAGGTTCCCACTGTTATAGGGGTGGGTACAACATGGATATTCGACATAAGTTTCGTATTGTAAAAAAAATATAACAATTAGGTAATACCAACGAATACATAGTTGATGTCAAACACCGTCGCGTAAACAAGTCTACAGTCTGCGAGTATGTCATGGATAAACCTACACATTCAATGAAGTTTGACAAACCCCAGGTCCTTGCAAAAGAAATCCGTTATCTACCCAAACGCTGCGCAAGGCCATTGAAATTAAAAAACATCCTAATTTCAACAGGGGAGATGGTTTCTCCGTACCAACAGTTTGGGATCCAGTATTTCCTCTGATGAAAAATTCCAAACAGACATAAGACTGCAGTACTAATTAATATGTTTTAATTTATTCTAATTTCTATTATTAATTAATAATAAATTTAACTTAATAAAAATTCATTCAATAAAATAATTTGTAAAACGTAATGTTGCGTAAATTGGAATGTTTCTTTGTAAAATTAAAAATAAGGTATTTAATTAACTTTCGTAAGTATAATGAAAAAAATAGGATGGTTTGCATTAATATTAGACACTCATAACTGGTTGATGACTGTACCACATCAGTCAACCGTGACCATGGGACCTGTAAAGGACTCGAAACGTTGGTTTGTTTGAAAAAACAAATATACGCGATTTAAATCTGGAAAAATAGTTTCATTTAAAGGTTTATTTTCGGTAAATTTGTAATGTTTTGGAAAAAGTCATGAAACAAAAGTTGTTGCTTATGATGTTAGTTATATAGTCCTTTATGGTGTTATTAATAAAGTTGTTAGCACTTTAAAAATAACCCTGCCTCTATTAAGTACACATAATTTTGGGATCAAACTATAGAGGCGGGAGGTAAAAAGGTAACCCAACAAAATAGCGGATATATTGCAACAGCTTGCAATGTTTTAAAAATAATTAAATATGTGTTCAACTCACCATGTCCGTGCGACGGGCGCGTGGCACACGTAGATATATCTCTGAACAGCCAATGCTAACGTCAGCCAGATGCTGGCAGTGTGGAACATCGCAGGGATCACCTGTAACAATTATCACCAACTATCAGTTTAAACAAGTATATATGAAAAGATTGATGGGGGATAAGGTGAAGGAGGTTTGTCAGGGGTGTAGCAGGTGAAGGTCCATAGTCTCTACCTAACCCAGTGGGAGACAGGCGTGACGATATGTAAACCATTTAAACCAATTGTTTCCACACACATTAATTGCATAACAGAGCTTAAATTGTTATTTGTTATGCAAGGCTGCAAAGTTGTTGTTTGACGCAAGTACTTATATTGAAGACTGAGTAAGTGGTGGAACCGAAGATTGAACCACGAGCGAAGCGAATGGTTCAAAAAATAGATTCCTGAGCGAAACGAGGGTTTCAAGCCACGAGACGCAAAACAACTTTGCTGCCGACCGAAACACACGACTTTTGATGATGAAAGAAAAACAATTAAACTATAAAACATCAGCTTTATTTTTTTTTTAATTTATTAAGGCTTTGGCAAAGCCATCAGCCTAAACATGAAGTTTAATTGTTTCTGTAAATATGGCCGCCACAAAGAGGATAGGCAATTTGAGGCGGTGTGCTTGGATTGACTCGGAATTCCTTAGAACGGGCCGATACGGGTATTTTAGTTCGAGATTCGTATAATTTCGCGTTTTAATCTTCGATTTAGGTACAATAGCACTATCCTATTCCACTTTAAACTAGATTTCACAAAATAGTTGAAAGTCAAAATAAAAACGACACTTTTCCCTCCAAAATGCCCAGAGCGAATCTCGCATCAGCTTTATAAATTAAAAGAAAAACTTTATCTTCGGATGCGTTCTGAATTTACAACTCTTCAATTTTTGTTCTTGCTTGTACTTTTATTTTGTGTGATTAAGAGATTATTGAAATTATTTTAGTTCTTCAACGAATTAAAATGATTTAATAAACGCAATTAGTTATCATTGTCAATTTAATGTCAACAATAATAAGAATGAAATATACCAACAGATTTATATGACATAAATAATAATGTACGACAAGTTGTTTATTTAAACGTGTCATTATTTTTTTTTCAGTACATCAGTAAGTTCGAATCTCAAAAACCTCTTGCACGCTAACGTGCAAAAAATGCTTTTGCGCACAGATTTCTAATGAGAAAGAAAGCTGTGACCATGGGACCTGTACAGGGCCCGAAACGTCGGTTTGTTTGAAAAAACAAATATACGCGATTTAAATCCAGAAAAATAGTTTCATTTCCTAAATCAGTTTCAATAAACAAAATTAGTTATCGTTATCAATTTAATGTTAACAATAATAAAAATAAAATATACCAACGGATTTATATTACATAAGTAATGTACGACGAATCGTGTAGTTGAACGTGTCATTACGTTTGTTTTTTTATCGAAAGAAAAAGTTACTTGCACCACAGTCTATCGTCAAGTTACAATTTCAAAAACCTTATCTACGCTAGCGTGGAAAAAACGCTTTTGCGTACAGATGTCTAATGAGAAAGAAACCCTTTCCGAGCTAGTGAGGTGAAAACACTATTTATAAATCTTGGGGCTTCTAACACAAGTAACTTCTACTTACAAGTAGCCCCAACAATGGATACTGTAATTACTTTTATCTAGTAAATAAATGCCTTTTTTTTTTTTTTTTATAAATGCAAAAATAAATAAATATAAATTAAATTATTTGTGTGCTGGGGACAGTCTCAGCATTTACTGATGTATTGTATATGTATGTATTTCTTGTAAAAGTATTCCACTAGTTTATTGTTATAATTAAGGAGCATCCGAAAAAAAAACAGATGGATTTTGATTCCATTTCGTCTAGTCTCATCGAATGGATTTTTTTTTATAATATTAAATGACGGGACGAACAAGTGTCTGGTGGTAAGCTACACGCCTGTCATTTGTTAATGACAGGCGTGTAGTGCCGTGCCACTCTGAGCTTTAAATCGCAAAGATCCGAGGGCACTGCCACTGCATCCATCACCCGTCATGAGACATTGTTGATAAGTCCCATGTGCATGTAATTACACCCGCAACGCAGTAATGCTCACGTTACTGCTTGGCGGCAGAAATAGCTACGGTGGCAATACCTCCCTGGACGAACTCTTTCACAAGGAGTTCTACTGCTACTAAACTAGCTGGGTCATGAGAAAAGCAAGAATCTAAAATGATAATTAAAATAAAACTCGATATGAAATAATTTTTTAAATGTTACAAGTTACACGTATTGTAAATTTATGCAGAACATAATTAAACAAATTGGTATATATCAATTTGTTAATATACTTAAACACATATGTGTTTAAGTATACTAAATAAAAAAAAATTAAAAAAACCTCTTGTACGCGGTAAACAACATTGACGTCTAACACCTCTTTGACTTATTCTTAAATCTCTAAACGGTGTAGTTGTTCCGCCTACGTAAGATCTGGTTAATAAGGTTTATATATTTATTATTCCATAAGATCAATGACGCGAGTGTATTCCCCTTTTTTTATTTAATGCTTTTTCATTTATTTCATGCCAATTCAGTAAAGATGTACATTGTTCCACTTTTTTTAAATATGTAAAATCAGCATCCGTTTCAGCATGTGCTGATGTTACGTAAAAAAAACATCCACAACAACCCTGATACGAAGTGACAGGACGAACAAGTTGTGCGCCTGGTGGTAAGTGACACGCCTGTCCATAAGAGTTGCAGTGCTACTGAGCTTTAAATCACAAAGATATGAGGGGCACTGCCTCTGTGCCTGTCACCCTGAGACATAAATAGAATTTCATATGCCTGTAATACCACCAAAAGTGCAGGCAAGTGGGAATTGAACTCGGGTCTCCTGTATGGAAGCGAAGCACTTTTCCAACTTGGCTATCACGGTTTGTACGAACATCATTAATAAAAATAGAACTGTTTAAACAAATGTTATTCTTATTCCATTTTTATTAAAGCGAGAATCTTTTAAAACTCAAAATACTGAATACCAGCAGTTTAGTAAAGGAAAGCGAAATTTATGCTGTCACAGCTTTTAGCATAACAAAGATTAATATTATATCGAGCGTAAAAGGGGCTTTGATCTTTTACGCCACGGGTTCTTTATTACGTAAGTCAACAACTTTCCCTTTAAAATCTTTGAACCTTAAAAAAGGTAATGAATAATCTTGAATTCTTTTTTATAACAAATTTCAATGAATCACATAATAAACAAAACTATTCAGAAGCTAGTGAGTGTAGATTTTTTTTTAACTGAAGATTGGGCTTCGGCCATTTAACAGGGAATTATAATATAATATAATTATAATTATAATATAATTTGCCTTTCCGTAAGGAAGAAAAAGATAACAACAAAATACGCTTCCAATAAATCCTTTACTTTTTTCGATCCTCTAAGCAATATTTGTTTCGGATTTAAATCGCGTATAATTGTTTTTTCAAACAAACCAAACATAAATTTTTGTTCGTGTTTTGGATAATGTTCTCTGAGTAACTTGGAGCAGGGAATCTTCATATTCTAGATCAGGTTATATAATGATAATGATGTATTTATAGCGCAGTCTTAAACTAATAAGTATGTACTTTGTGTGTTTGTAACATATATTAGGGGTTAAAGTATGAAATTGCCGTTTTATTGCAATAGGTTGTTTGAATTTTCATAGAATCTTCATGGTTTGAGGTTTTCGAATGAAACTTTTTTCAAATGGTTTCTGTGATTTTTTTTTTTTTTAATTTGAAACATTTGAATATCGACTTTCAATTGTTTTTGTTATTCAATTTAGACAAGAAAGATAGATACTGCGAAAATTCGAGTGATTTTTGAATACGAGTTCCGACGCGGAACTAACGCGGCAGAAACAGCCCGCAATATCAATGCTGCGTTTGGAGAGGGGTCTACTAATGAACGCACCGTGCGATTTTGGTTTAAACGCTTTCGTGATGTAAATTTCGACTTAAAGAACGAGCCACGAGGAAGACCGCCCACACAGGTGAATAACGATGAATTACGAGAGATAGTGGAAGCCGATCCTAGTCAAACTACCCAGGAATTAGCGGCATGGTTTAACGTTACCTTACTCACAATATTGACTCACTTGCGTCAAATCAATAAAATAAAAAAATACGAAAAATGGGTGCCTCATGATTTGACTGATCTGCAGAAAGAAACGCGTGTTGAAACTTGTGTTGCCTTGTTGAACCGGTACAGAAATGAAGGAATATTGGATCGAATTGTAACATGTGATGAAAAGTGGATTCTTTATGATAACCGGAAAAGAAAAATGCAATGGCTGACCCCAGGTCAAATGCCACAACAGTGTCCTAAAGCAAAACTTACCAATAAAAAGGTAATGGTAACTGTTTGGTGGTCTCAGCATGGTGTTATTCACTATAGTTTTCTCCGATCTGGTCAAGCAATAACGGCAGATGTCTATTGTGCCGAACTCCGAACCATGTTGATAAAACTAGCAGTAAAACAGCCCCGACTCATGAATCGATCTTCACCATTATTGCTCCACGACAACGCGAGACCTCACACAGCACGAGAAACCATTTTGACCCTTCAGGAACTGCAGTTAGAAACCATTCGTCATCCTCCGTATTCACCAGACCTTGCTCCAACGGACTACCATTTTTTTCGTGATTTGGACAATTATCTACGTGACAAGAAGTTTTCTTCCCAGGAGGCAGTACAAAATGCTTTCACACAGTTTGTACAGTCTAGATCGTCGGAGTTCTATCGCAAAGCATTAATAACCTTCCCATTAGATGGCAGCAATGTATAGATAATAATGGCAACTATTTTGATTAAATAAATTTGTTAAAAATTTAAAAAATAAACAATTTAGATTTTCAGTACAAATCGGCAATTTCATACTTTAACCCCTATTATTAAGCGTCGTAAATGGCAAATTTTGAATATCACTCGGAATCTTTTTGTAGAAGCGTATACATTGCATGAATTTGTGAAGACGACTGTCAAGAGCAGCTAGTTTATTTTTATTCCTCGTATTAATGTTATGTCTGTCACTATTTTTCATAAAAACAATTACTATTCTTAATTAAATTTTTATTGAATTGATATTCAATTATTTTTGTGAAATTACTCCACTAGTTTGTTATAATTATTAATACTGTAACTGTAAAGGTAGCTGTAAAGGTACTAACTGGGTGATAAATCTGCAA
>NW_020653239.1:0-17315 GCF_003589595.1 Hyposmocoma kahamanoa | reverse complement strand
ATCCCATGGACGTTTTGTCATTTACACTGCTCAGGAGAAGGTGCACTAGGCTGAGCTGCACATGTTACAATTCTTACATAAATAAAATTGAAGATGCTATAAGTAGTAACTCTAGAGTTTTCTGGTCTTTTATCAAAAATAAAAGGGGTGGTCAGAGTACTTATCCACAAGAAATGGAATTCGATGGGAAAATGGCTTCAAGTGGTCCAGCTATTTGCGAATTATTTGCCGAAAACTTTGGTAAGGTATACAACACCCATGGACAATACTCGCCGTTGTTATTGCCTCCAGGCTCCTCATCCACTTCTACTCTCTGTAGGTTGTCGTTTTCAAGCCAAGAAGTGCATAATGTTTTGATATCCTTGGATGCTGGGAAGGGGGCTGGTAGTGATGGGATTCCGCCTATTTTTATTAAGTCATGTGCTGAAGTTCTATCTTCTCCTTTGCAACAAATTTTTAATAGATCGCTTGATGACGGAGTTTTTCCTGTCCTATGGAAAGATGCCTTAATAATCCCATTATATAAATCAGGAGCCCGTCATATTGTTTCAAATTATCGACCGGTCTCCGTTCTTGCGATATTTGGTAAGGTTCTGGAGAAATTAGTCACTAAGCATCTAGTCTGGCACCTGAAGCATTTTATTACTACGCATCAGCACGGTTTCGTTAAATCTAGATCAACTTCTACAAACTTAGCGTTGTTCATATCAAGTGTATCTAAATTAGTAGACGAGCGAATCCCGGTGGACGCCATATACACTGATTTCAGTAAAGCGTTGGACAAAGTAGATCATCAAATCCTTTTAAACAAATTGTCGCTTTCAGGCATTGATGGGTCATTGCTTAAATGGGTTAAGTCGTACTTATCTCATCGGTCTTCTAAGGTAGTAGTAAACGGTTTTAGTTCAAATTCTCTTGTACCTCTGTCCGGGGTTCCCCAAGGATCCCACTTGGGTCCCCTATTTTTCAACATATTTATTAATGACGTGATTAATTGTTTTAAAAACTCGAGTGTATATCTTTTCGCTGATGACTTAAAAATATTAAAACCAATTAAGTGTGCCAGGGATTTGGAACTACTGCAAGAAGATATCAAAGAAGATATCAACTGCCTCCGTAGCCGAACGGTTACCATACCGGACTGCCACGCAGAGGTCCCCGGGTTCGATTCCCGGGCCGGGAGAAATATTTGTATGGCCTACATTTATTTCTCTCGTGAGTTTGGGTGTAATTTGTGGTTGTCTATGTGTGTGTCCATGGCACCCGCGACACAGGGTTTCCCTAGTGCGGGGCTATGTTGAGTGTGTGCGTTATTATTATTATTCAAAATAATTTGTGTAATTGGTGTACATCCAATAAAATGATATTAAATGTTGCTAAATGTCATCACATAGGCTTTTCACGCAACAAGTTCGATAACTTACATAAATACAATATGGGTGGACAAGATTTAAAGAAAGTGGACGAGATTCGGGACTTGGGGGTTTTAGTAGATAGTAATTTGCGGTTTGACTCACATATCAAAAAAACTGTAAATAAGGGTTCTAGGATGATGGGTTTCGTACTGCGCAATGCTAAGGAGTTCAAGAAGTCTTCATCGAAAATAAAACTTTTTCAAGCTTTAGTATTGCCTGGACTGGAATTCAACAGTGTCATTTGGACCCCACATTACGAGGTGGACATTAAACGTTCGGAAAGTGTTCAAAAGCGCTTTTTATACCACTTGGCATTTGGCGATTTAGAAGCGGAGAGACTTCCGGGGTACTCACATAGACTCGAGCATTACAAGTTGACTTCTCTGATCAACCGTAGAAAGAGACTTGATTTAATCTTCCTGCACAAAGTTGTTAACGGTTCATTAGACTGCCCTGAGTTATTGAATATGCTACAATTCAATACGCCTTGCAGGTTACCCAGGAAAAGCGCTTATAACTTTTTTGCCGTAGTAGGTTCAAAAACGAACCTCGGTCATTTCGCTCTTTTGCCGAGGTTCTGCAGGACGTATAACTCGCTTTCCAAATTACATGATTTGGACATTGGTCTTGGGTTAAACAATTGCAAGAGAAGGTTGTGTGATATTTTAAATACATAAATGATGTTTCAATTAATTTTTTATTGTAAATTTGTATTAATATTTTTGAATTTATATTTTTAATTCTAATTTTAATTTGGAAATTTAATTTTATTTGTAACTTTAAAGCAATTACTGTATATCATATCATAGGTAGAAGGATTAACTATATGCTCGATAGTTTCAAAAAACAACAATTTATTTTTTGTATGCATGCTGTGATGTTCCTTAACTATAGAAGCACTTAGTTTTAAGCGAATATGTTCAAATTTAATGTATAGTGTATTGCTATGTGGAATATCCTGAATAAATAAATAAAATAAATAAATAAATAAATAAACTCAAAAAGAGTATTTTTTTCAGAATCGATGAAAACGAATTACTTCCGTTGTTTAACTTATGTATAGTTTATTACCGACATAAAAGGGAAACAATAATTTCATACTTTTAAGTGGGGTTTATTTTGTCCAGAACTATAGTTCACAAAAAGTTTCTTTCATTTTGAGTTAAATAGATATTTCACAATATTTTAACTACTGTTGTATTGACGTGTAGAGATTCAAATTTTACATGAAGCAATCGTATAATTTTGAATTTCATATATTTTAAGTAAAATTACTATTGTAATAGCAGAGTAGTTTAGTAGCAGTAGAACTCCTTGTAAAACAGTTCATCCAGGATACTACTGCCACCTTGCCTATTTCTGCCGCCAAGCAGTAATGTCAGCATTACTTCGTTCCAGTTTTGAAGGGTAACGGTGCTGGTGAAATTACAGGCACATGGGATTTGTCAACTTATGTCTCAAGGTGATGGGTGCAGTAGCAATGTCCCTCAGATCTTTGCGATTTAAAACTCTGAGTGGCACTGCAACTGTTATGGACAGGCGTATAGCTTACCAACAGGCGCACAGATTGTTCGTCCCGTCACTTAATATTATAAAAAAAGAGCGATATGGCACCCATAAAGTGACTAAATTAAAAAAATTAAATTTCGGGGTAATGTCAATATCGATTAAAAACAAACAAATTGCGTACGTATGTTCAAGCTACACACATCAAAAGTGTCTAGGGATCAAGTACGTTTAAGAGTATTGCTGCAATTAGGGTTAATTATATTAACTTTTTTGTATCGCTATTGATACTTTTTAGTGAGTTTTAACATTTAAATAAGGAATATTGTTTAAAATTCGATAATAAGAAGAAAATCGATTGTCAATGTGGTTTTGTATAAAAATGAGTTATAGCGTTTTGACAAAATCATTACAATATCTGCATCGGAACCGAAACAATTTACATTATTATGGAGAGACGACATCATTTAACCCGAGAAGTGATGATGCGAGCCGTCGGAATGTTGGAAGCTGGTTCCAGGCAACGTGCTGTGGCTTTCACTCTTAACACTACACAGAGCGTCATAAGTCGCCTCTGGACGCGCTATCGCATGACGGGCAGCGTGGCCGAGCGACATGGAGGACGATCTCGCATCACGACTCGCAGACAGGACCGGTATATCCAAAATACTGCTCGACGGAATCGTACCATGGCCGCCATGATGTTGGTTACGAGGCTCCACAGCTCCTCAGGCTTGCTAATAAGCGATCAAACATTCCGAAATCGTTTACGTGAAGTGGGTCTGCGATTCCGAAGGCCGCTCAGAGTTCCACCTATTGCACCCTGCAATCGCAGGACCCGTTTACGATGGGCTCGCGAACACAGAAACTGTGAGGAAGAAGACTGGCGCTATGTGTGCTTTTCGGATGAATTCCGCTTCGGTATGAGACCGGATACATGACGTATTCGAGTTTGGAGAATATCTGGACGTCATGAACATTTGAGATATTGTCAGGAAGTTCATCCATATGGTGGGGGAACAATAATGATATGGGCCGGTATTTGGATCGGCGGAAGAACCGATCTCATTTGGATCAGGGGTAACCTCAATGCTCAAGTTTACGCAGAGAGGATTGTTTCAGAGGTTATCATCCCTTTGCGAGGCCAGTTGGGTGATTCATTTCAACTAATGCATGACAACGCACGTCCACACACGGCTAGAGTCGTAACACGCATTCTTGCCGAAGCTCGTATCAACGTTCTGCTGTGGCCTGCTCAATCGCCAGACCTCAATCCAATTGAGCACGCATGGGATATGCTTCAAAGAAGAGCTGTGCCGAGTATGCATACCGTACATACTCTACACAATATTTTGACTTGTTACAAAACACATGGGCGGCCATTCCTCAAAGTGATTTTGATGAACTCATCTTAAGCATGCCAAATCGCTGTAATTGTGTGATTCGTGTTAATGGTGGAAATACAGATTATTAATTTTCTTATCTTTACAATAAAAATGAGCATAATCATCATTTTCGCCATTTTTTTGTCATTTAATTGACGCCGTTAATTTGAGTTTTTTCCCACAATTTGCAAAAACATCAATTTTAGTTTATTTTAATTAAATATAGGGGTAAGCGGTTAAATAAAACACGAGCATTAAAGTAAGAAGTCGTCCTGGAAGACTGGATTTGGTAAATATTGCTTAAATAATTTTTATTTCAAAAATATTCACTTGATCCCTAGACACTTTTGATGTGTGTATTTGGCAGGATATATATTACATAACTCTATATGATATGAAAAATGCGATATTTTATATTGCGAGATTAGCAGTAGAGCTCCTTGTGAAAGGGTTTGTCCTAGGAAGTTTTGCCATCTTGCCTATTTCTGCCGCCAAGCAGTAATGTGACCATTACTGCGTCCCCGTTTGGAAGGGTGGTGAAATTGAAGGCATATGGGACTGTATCAAGGTGACAAGTGTAGTGGCAATGCTGTGGGGCATGGGATCTTTGTGATTTACAGCTCTGAGTGGTACTGCAACTGTTATGAACAGGCGTGTCGCTTACTACCAGGCGCCCGACTTGTTCATCCCGTCAAGTACGAACAAGTCGTGCGAGGAAGTACTTTGTAAAAATAGACAGGGCAACAAATTTAAGGTTGGTCCCGGGCGGCAGAAATCAACGCTACACCCATTGAGTATATAACAGAAATAGAGACGAAATGTCATTTAATTTGTTTGATAACTATTCTGCCAAATCATTACAGTGACAACTGCGCTCCGATTGGCCAGCCCAAATTCGAAACAATTGACGTGTGTCGTCAATTGTTTCACTCCAAATCCACCAGTTTAACTTGAGCTTTGCTATAATGGACAAAAATTGAAATATTAGATATTTAATATTTAATTACCGATGAATGTGATTCCGTTTGTTTTGTAATTAAATGTTTTGCTGTTTTTCCCACACCACCGAATAGAATAGCACGGCATTGTTAGAGATATTATCTTTATTACAATAAATACAGAATGTTTTTGTAATATACGGAGACGTACACACAGATCGGTTGTTGGCGCTGTACTATTTCAGCTTTCTAATTTGTAATTTCAGCGCAAACGAGAGTTGATATTTAAAAGTTATATAAGGCCAATTTGCCTGATGAGTTGCCAGGGATGGATGGCCCTTATTTCGTCTCTATTTCTGGTTATATACTCGATGGCTACGCCACTGCTTCGCACCCTTAGTGTAATAAGGCTACATAATTATGCAAAGTGATAACTTTTCAGGACAGAGATTTCAAGGTTCTACGAACGAGTTTAGTTGATAACTGTTTTTTTGCATAAATAGGAGAGTTGTATATTTCACATATACGATTATGTATAACAAATTTGAAATAAATTATTGTTTCATATAGTTTTTGTTATTTTTATGACTCTATGTAGGTACTAGAGGCACTTTTGACGTATCACATGTGACTTTAATACTTATAGGGCGCACTGTAAATTTCCGGAACTGGCCACTTACATAAATAATATTTTAATGTGCTTGTTGTCGTGTATTTTTGTTTGCACAGGTTGGTCGTCGACTATAAAGTTGTTGAAAAACAAAAAAAAAATTGTCCTCTAGTTCGTTCCGTGGCTTAGTTGGTATAGCGTCTAGCACGGTATGCTAGAAGACTTCGGTTCGAATCCGGCTGGATCGAAGGAATTTTTTCTCAGTGTTCGATTTTTGTATTAAAAATTATAATAAATTAATTTCTGACCATTTATAGTATTTTTTTTAATTCATTCTGGACTTAGATGGAAACAAGAAACCTATTTTTCAAGGTTTGTCAAAACATATTTTTGACGAGCTGAATAAGTTGGAATTTTCCAGATCAAAGCAAAACGAGTTAAAAGGAGATTATGTAAAAAAATAAAACATGAATTAGATATTTTTTTACTTCGCAAAGTCTCAGTCTCAAACCGCCCTCGTAAGTAGAGGTCCTGGGGGTGACCAGGTGTGCAAGGTTTCGGTTGAGATATTACAGATATTTTAATAATTTTCTCGAAAGGGCTCTACGTGTTGGTCCCATGTCCCCACATAAAACCGGGTTGTTTTGACCCGCCGTATCATATGGGACACAATATTACAACAGTTATCCAGTTTGTTTAAAAAACAAGTAATATTGAATATTATGATAAAGGAAAAATGTCGTGAGTGTCGTAAGAGGCCGACAACGTTCGAATTTCTGTGGTAGCACAAATGTACGATTTAAATTTTTTAAAGTATGTATCATAATTCATCAAATATATTAATATACATAAATACCATACAAATATTCTTTATTGCGCACTATATAGCAATCTCTTCCAGGCAACCTTCGAGTTATAGGAAAAACTGTGAGATAGTAATTAATTGAGGGCGCAACAGAATGCGTATTTAAAACACATATGGCACATACACAAATGAAAAAAGAGGAAAAGAGGAATAATAAAAATAGTCTAAAACAGATATTCAAAATAATAGTAATAAATAAATAAAATACTTAAATAAATAAATAAGAAAAAAAATACATATGATTACACAAAATGAAAGTAGAACTGGATAAAATATAATAATAACAATACATAACAATGACTTACAATTATATGGACGTCGGGTCCGCGCAAAAAAGTGTTCGCATTTGTAAGGCGTTAAAATCGTATACAGAGCGCTATCTCCGCTTTAGTCTTCATTTGTTCTACGGACAGCGCGATACTGCGATGACATTACAATTTAAATTTCGAATAGGTTGACTTGGGACATTTTTTTCGTGGTTTTTGTATTAGTCCCGTCGTCCATTTATTTGTAAGTCAATGATACATAAGATCTAAAACTGAGGGTCTACTCTCGATCTCCGTCCGATATCTGTCTGAAACAATTACTGTCAAACAAGTAATATTCGACAAAATGAAAAGACAAGTATCCAGTACGAAGCTTCAATCGCATCACGCGTCTTTTCATTTGGTCAAGTATTGCTTATTTGGCAGTAATTGTTTCGGACGGATGTCAGACGGAGATCGAGAGTAGACCCCCACGAACGAATACGAGAAGACGTCCGGAGCTTCCCGAACGCCGCTGAACCGAGTCGGATTCGACGGTCGTAATTACGTGTCCAAAATGTAAATAAAGAAATGTCATTGTCAAAGTGTGAAGGCAGGTGTGATAAGCCTTTTATTTTTAACGGAATAGTAAAAGAAAGCTCTTCATTTCTGAAATTTCAAATCTCTGTTACGAAATATTAAGAATAATGAAAACTGTAACAACAACACACAATATAATTTAACAAACGCACTACGGAGACAAAAAAACACTGGAGTTCGAGAAACGAAGCACAAATGACATCTATAATATAACTGAATGGCGGCACAAAAAATGTTTTTGATCCCCATTGTGTTACCAGTGTCATAAAATTATTTACGACCTTATTTACTTACGATGAAAGCTATGTCCAATATTACATTTAATATTTTTGAAATTTTTTTTTACTTTTTCTATTATACATTTTCTTCTCTTTACTCTTTTATTATTTCCCCACATTGTTTGAGAAAAGCACTATATAAGCCTCAGCTGGAACGGGATTCTTGACTCGTACTAATACATGATACAAGTGATTTTTGATAGATATATAGCGTTATGAGCAACCAATGATCTTATAATACGAATGTATACCCAGAATGATATACTTAATAAAGATTTGATTCTCTTTGCAGGCGCGCTCACGATCGCACTTAGGCTGCAATCTAAAAGTTATCGTCGATTTAATGCTCCGGCTTCAGATTCTCAGCGTCTCAAACTAGTATATTGAAAAACTTAGATTAAAATTATTAATACAAAGATCGAATACAAATAAAAATTTCTTTCAGCTGATAGGAATCGAACTTGCGACCGCGACAAACCAGGTTACACTGCTCTACAAAGTGAACTATAAGATCGAGTCGGTAGACTTTACTCATGTGTTTGTTAAAGATCTTCGTATTAGGTTTTTACGGCTTTTGTCGCCGTAAGCGACACCTGTGTTGGACTTATGAAGCTTTTCACTCAGCCGGCACCTTTACAGCTGCACTGATGTAGATGTCGCTGTATTAATAAAATTGTAATATTAATTTTATTGAAAATCATGGTGTTTTTTATATATCATTATATTTGGTTCGATCTTGTATTAATCATTATATCAAACTCGTGGTTAAAAAGTTATTTGACAAAAAATTATACATATCATGATACTCTAATTGTGTAGACTGATGTGCTGACGTCCTACTTGCAGCGTTAGATCTCAAGGTTACCATACCGCACTGTTGTTAATACAATAGTGTATTAACTCAAAAAGAGGGCTTTCTCAGAATCGATGAAAAACTAATTACTCGCTTCCCGCAAAAAAATCATTAAAATTTATATATTATAGTTTATTATAGACACTTAAACAATTTCTCAAATATATTTAAAAATAAAATGGAAACAATTATTTCATGTTTTTGAATATGAATTATTTTGGCCAGAACTAGCTCACGTAAAGTGTGTCTCATTTTGATTTTAAGATTAAGATAGATTTTAAGTAGATATCTTCTGATTGCTTCTTACAATATTCCAACGACGTTTTTTACGTGTAGAGAATCAAATTTTACGTTCAGCAATGATATAATATTAAATTTCACCTATTTTGAGTTACAACACTATTCTAATAGCAGTGCGATATTGTTATAATATCATTGGATTTATAAAATATAAATATAAATTTCAAGTCGTTGGGAGAAGTGGAAGTAAAATAAATATTCACTTAATTACTGACATCCCTATACTATCTAAGAAAAGAGCTCATAGTCTTTAAACATCTTCACTAGCAGCGACATCTAGCACTGTAATTGATAACTACGAAATGAAAATATCAATAAAATTACTTTCAAAATAAGAATTTTTTATTGTAATGCACACTGTAGTACTTAAATATCATTATATAATATCAGTGTTAAATAATTAAGTAACGAAACAATTGAAATTGTATATTATGGAAAATTAATAATAGGAAAAAAATTATTAAAATTCCGCGGCCTCAACTCGCGGCCTCTAGCGGTGACAACCATGAAGTCAAAACCGATATGAGTCAAAATAACCGCTATTAAAATTATCCACTTGACCACAGCAGTTTTATATTACAATATTAACATGAATTGACTGTTACTTTTAATCTAATATTTAAATCATCATAAGTGAGTGTGGTCTGGTTTTGAGAGGAATTTTTTTTTTGATAAGATCAACTACACGCCTGTCCGTAACAGTTGCAGTGCCACTCAGAACTTTAAATCGCAAAAATCTGAGGGACATTGCCACTGCGTCCGTCACCCTGAGACGTAAGTTGACAAGTCCCATGTGCCTGTATTTTCACCAGCACCTTTAACCCTTCAAAACCGGAACACAGTAATACTAACATTACCGTTTGGCAGCAGAAATAAGTAAGTCATTACGAGTATCGGAGACATGTTTAATAATAGACGCAGCAGCATTGTCGAGGTGCGGGCGCACAAGCGGCAGACCGCATCTAGGTTTGTTTTATAATGAAACTCATACATTGGGTACGGTTATATACTAAAGTTGATACTAAAGTTGGCACGAGATGCGACCCCGCCGCCATATTGTGTTTTCATTTCAAACGTTACGACCAGACTTGTTCTTATTAAAGTAACAGGAATAAATAGGATAAAATATAAGGGTAAAGTTTAGCGCAATCTCGCAAATATGGGTGTACCCAAAATCTCCTATTTAAAATTAACTACTTGTTTAAATTCAATTAATATTAGCAAAACACGTGTACATTCGGAGAATCGCACTTTATAGATGTGAAACATGGGCACTGACAAAAAGAGATAGGGAAAGATTAGAAGCTTTTGATATGTGGTGCTGGAGGAGGATGAAGGGCATAAGTTGGATAGAAAAGAAAACCAATGAGGAAGTATTGAGCATGGTAAACGAGAAAGGAACGATCCAGAATACTATAGAGTAAGACGCGGGAAAATGATTAGACATTTGATACGACACGACAACTTCTCTAAGACCATTTTGGAGGGAAAGATCGAGGGAAAGAGGAGAAGAGGTCGACCTAGGCGCAGTTACATAGATCTAATAAAGGAGTCCGTATAAGAGGTCAAGGAGCTGGCTTATAAGAGAGATGACTGGAAGATGCTCCACTGACAAGAGTATAGCTCTTAAGTTTGATGATGATAAAATGTTCAATTACGTCTTCATTCTTTAATGATAAAATGTTGAATAAGTTTCATGAGTTTAAGTTAGTCAACATTTTATCTTTATGAGTGTAGTATTAGGGAGCCACCACACTTATTAACGCAGAATCGGCTTGAGCCGGTCAAAAAAAGCTTAGTGACCATGCTACAAGTAGGAATGTTTCCTATACTGTTTTGCATAAAACGCTGTAGGAAACTAGAGTTACTGAAAGTATAACACTAACTGATACTGACACATCGCCACCGCTCACCCCACCAAACCGTACTCCGCCCGCGCATAGTTGAAAAGAGTCCGTAATGAATCCTCGCACCGCGCCCCTGTACCTCCTCTCACCGCCTGGCCACCTCGCACAGCTTTGGTGGAAAACATCGCACCGTTTCACGGCGCCGCTACACATCCTCGCACCGC
The DNA here is from genome assembly GCF_003589595.1 of Hyposmocoma kahamanoa. NCBI lineage: Eukaryota > Metazoa > Arthropoda > Insecta > Lepidoptera > Cosmopterigidae > Hyposmocoma > Hyposmocoma kahamanoa. Next base: position 6,249 of record NW_020653239.1, on the reverse strand, counting down.
CTCGCTACCTCGCACATCTCTGGTGGAAAGGCAGCTTAAGGCGAGTCACAGGAGTAGAAGTGGGAAATGCTGTTTTGCTAGATCGAACGGTTCAAGTATTTACCATTAAATAACGGTCTTACAAAAAATATACCTACGACACACCTAAGGATATTGTCTAAAGAATGTAATAGGATGTACTTCACTCGATCATTTATAATCCTGTAAAGAGGCTAAAACAAAAGTCCAAAACTAATTATTTAAGAATAAAATATGTAACTTTGCAGATAATTTTTATATGGAGATATTTCTCTTTAAGTACTACTTAGAGTACTCGCAAAATTTTGGTTTTCAATTGAAGTCCTGTAGTTATTAAATTCACAGCTACCCCAAAATTTGAAGGTTGCTTAGCTGTTGCCTCCTCAACTCCTCAGTCACCATCGGGCGCTTGTCGACGTCGGATCTGTGTCAAATTATCTCCGCCTTTTCTCGTTTTATTCATATTATTATTAATTTCTAGCGCACGGGTTGCGGGACGCGAGGAACTGTCCCCCACACCTCACTTTCTAAAATATAGGCTTGCATTGAAATAACTCGCCTTAATGCGATCCTGAGTCGATAAGTGTGTAGTGATTTTCTTATGGAGTAGAGAGTTTAGTGACTATGTCTTCAAGTCATCTGCGCCTTGATTCTGTAACAAAACCGCGATCGTGCCACCTCGATTTTGTTTGGAAACTATTCTGCCAAAGCATTACGGTGACAACTGTGCTCCAATTGGCCAGCCCAAATTCGAAACAATCGACGGGTGTCGTCGATTGTTACACTTCAAATCGACCAGTTTAACTTGAGCTTTGCTATATTAGACGAAATTTGTAAAGTTACATATTTAATATTTAATTACCGATGAAATGTGATTCCGTGTGATTTGTAATTAGATGTTTTGCTGTTTTTCCCACACCACCGAACGGAACAGCCTATAGTTAGATATATTATCTTTATTACAATAAATACAGAATATTTTTGGAATATACGGAGACGTACACACAGGTCAGTTGTTGGCGCTGTACTATTTCGGCTCTTTAATTTGTGATTTCAGCGCAAACGAGAGTTGATATTTAAAAGTGGTCCTTATATCGTCTCTATTTCTGGTTATATACTCGATGCAGTAGGCACTACCGCCTATTATACAAGATTTAAAATAAAGGTCCAACTATACTGTTTTCCGCTTTACCAAAAAAAAATTTATTTGCAAAATTTTGTTCCGCATTCAAATTTAAACAATTAATTTTGTTTGCTAATATTTTTTCTATATGAATAACCACGAGTTGTTATATGCCAGAACCTTTTAGTTACATCCGGTGTACAACGCAGAACAACATACATAACAGTATAAGCTATTTTTGTATGTGTATATTTTTGTAAAAGGGCTCAAACCCAAGAGAATTTATATAAAATGCCTGTGATAAACAGTGCGGAAACCGCGTCTGCAGTGGCCAGCGGCAAGCTAGGTATCGTAATTAGCTGTTGAAAATTATACTTCACCATATCAACTCTGCGTTAAATGCGTTTGAAACAGGTGCAAAATGTATATTTCAATATGTGGCTGGGTGTATATAAACGTTGCACAAGAAACTTAATTAACGTGCTTAATTAAGAAATTTCCAAAGCGACTTCATAAAGCAGACTTCATTTAGAAGAATTAAGAAGGTTTCCGGATGACAACGCTAAATGTTTCTACTTATAAACTTTTGTCAAACGACGCTTGCATTTAGTTTTGGATCCCGCTTGTCAGTATGGATAAGCACGCAGCAATGTGTATTTTATATGTACAGTTTTCAGCGCGATACTGTTGGCAACGCGCTTTTTTTTATAATATCAAGTGACGGGATGAACAAGTCGTGTGCTTGATGGTAAGCTACACGCCTGTCCTAAATATTGCAGTGTCCTCAGAGCTTTAAATCGCCAAAGATCCGATGTACCTGTAATTTCACCAGCGCTTGCCTAGTGGGTTTTAGATAGAGAGAACAAGAAATTGAAAATCATTTGGGATCATAGAAAACGTGTTTTATGCAGGAATTTACAATGACAACTGAGAACAAAACAAAAATGTCGAAAGGAATGCAAGTTTAAAAGAATAAAAAACTATAAAATATATTTAAAAAGTGTGTGTTGTTGCTGCTCGCGCAGACACCAAAACACGCTTTTAACATGAACCTCTGGATATCTTTTCCCATGCTTCGTAATGAACTCATAATATTCAGAAATACACAAGTTACTTTTTGGGGTCTTACTAAGACGATTCAGTTTAGATATAAAATGAATTACAGATTAAGCTCTCCTGCATACGCAGTCCGTAGAAAACGTGAGCTTACCGATTTTGCTACTGCTGGACTAGTTTACTTTAGTTACTTCCATAGTATAATGTCCTACGGGATTTTCACGCGGTGTAACGCGGCAGATATACAAACCACATTTGTGTTGCAAAAGCGAGCGATTCGTTCTGTGTACCGTTTAAGTTATCGGGTTTCTCTCAGAGAAAAGTTTAAGGAGACTGGTATCATGACTGTAGAGTGTGAAGAAAGATCCATAATATTAACATTAGAACTAAGTCTAAACTCATGGTACCACGATTTCGTTCAACTAATGTAAACGATTATTTATGGGGAACTGTATACGTTGTTACAATAAGATTCCGGAGTACTTTTATATTAAGATTATTATTTCCTAAGTTTAAAACATACATTAAAAGTATTTTAAAAGTCACATTACAAAATTGAAGAGCATTTGTTAGATAAAGATGTATGGAAGGACAACATGAGTCTAAATTCCACACAATTATGATTCAAAGTGCATATCCCATAGCATATAAGTTTATTTGAAAAGAGCAATCCCTATTGTTTCCTGCTCTTTCTTCTCAGGGAGGTTAAAAAAATGACGTTTTCAAGTGTAAAAACTTTACGTATGGAATAAATGATTATTTGACTTTGGTTTTGACTTTGACTGTGACTTTGACTTTGACTGGGCATAGCTTTTCTTTGGTTTGTAAAAAATGTTAATGGGTAACTGAAAAATTGCGGGTTTTTGTAGTAATTTTTAGTTATGTATTGTTACGTTTTGAACCATGAGAACGTTATGAGTGTTGCTTGTTTAAGCTGATGAATCCATAACCAATGCTTAACAAATAAACAAAAAAAAAAGATTATCTGTACTTATCATGTTGCTGTGCCTTACAGGGTCTTTACAAACCATTGTATCTGTAATATATATATTTTTTATTTAATAATATATGTGTAAATAAAATAATTTAATTAACAGGCAGATCACGCTTTAGTGGGTTCAAAACAAACCAGACAATAACATAGTAGGTAAATAAAGGATAGGACAAAGTTACAATGGGAGAGATATTAATTTTCAATTAACTTGGATGTACAAACCGTTCTTGGAGACTTTGACAAAGCTTCATCGTTAATGACACTTTGTCTGAAGACAGAGACTGCTTCGACTAGCTATAATTAACAGTGATACCTTGTAAGGCTAGTCGTTCTTTTATCATTTAAGTCAAGCAAATTTGCCTATAGGGTGTTAATGCTGACTAAATATAACCAATACTAACAATTCCAATTGGTCATATCGATGTGACATAAAATATAAACAGAAATAGAGACGAAATGTAATTTAATTTGTTTGAAAAGTATTCTGCCAAATCATTACGGTGACAACTGTGCTCTGATTGCCCAGCCCGAATTCAAAACAATTGACGGGTGTCGTCAATTGTTTCACTTCAAATCGACCAGTTTAACTTGAGCTTTGTTATAATGGGTGAAAATTGATATTTAATTACCGACGAAATGTGATTCCGTTTGTTTTGTAATTAGAAACATATTTTGCTGTTTTTCCGACACCACCGAATGGAAATTTGTTACAGATTTTATCTTTATTACAATAAATACAGCCAACTAACTAACTTTAACTCTGTCTTTGTGTAGTACTTGTTGGGTGTGATATGAGTGTTAGTGTCGAGTATCGTCTTGTATGTGTAGTTAAAGATAGCTGGCTATACATTAGATGGCAAGGGAAAGCTGTAACCTATCACAAACAACACTACGTTCGTATAACAGCTTTTTTTACGGGGGGGGGGGGGGATCTTTATAGATACCTCTAAGCCCAGGGAGACTCAGGGGTTATGTGGGGACTCTCCCTCCTGAACTGGAGGGCCTACCCCACTAAAACCCCCACGGGTTTACCAGCCCTAACCATACACTCCTATATACGTATATAGATAGGTACAGAAAGCCTGTTACCATGCGACCTAAGGTAACAGACGGAAGGTGGAAAGGATAAGGGGTGCAAGTAGTGGATTTTCTCACTGCCAGTCTCACAGACTCACAAGACTGATCTGATAAGCTGACGGCTAAAGGTGTCTTGGCCGCAGTGAGAGGATGCTGTAGTCAGGAGAGTTCTGACGTCGTCAATGAGACAGCGTCGATGTCTGGATTCAGAACTAGACTATTTATACAAATTCTGCCTACATGTGTGCGTGTATATCCACAATATAATTTTTAAATGTACAACAAAGGAAACGTCTACTCAGCAGGCTGGTCTTGCACATTGCTATTCGGTCAGTGCACTGCTATTATCGTCACGTGGTTATGTCTGGTGTTGTTGTCTGTTCATGTCACATGAACGTAAAGACACGGTATGTTAGAAGACGTCGGTTCGAATCCGGCCGAATCTTTGTATTAATAATAAAGTATATTATTAATAGATATATGTGAGCTACGAGAGTTGTCTCAGAATAGAGTAAAATCGCGTTCCATGGTTTACGTGGGTTACCCCTTCTGTGTTCTGTGGGACTAGAGCGTGAGCTTATGTATGCATGTACATACGTACAATTTGTTAATAATTTGAATCAGTGGCAATTGAGCTTCTTGTGAAAGAGTTTCGTCCAGGCAAGTACAATTACTGCCACCTTAACCATTTCTGTCACCAAGCAGTAATGGGAGCATTACTGCAATTCGCTTTTGATGGGTAAATTACAGACACGTGGGACTTGTCAACTTATATCTCAGCGTGACAGGCGCATTGGCTGTGCCTCTCGATCGAGATCTTTGTGATTTAAAGCTCTGAGTGGCACTGCGACTATTATGTACAGGCGTGTCGCTTACCGCCAAGCGCATGTCTTAAGCGCTCGTCCCGTCACTTGCTATCCTAAAAAAAAATCGCGAAATATCTGGATTTTTCAACACTGCGATTCTGACATAAATATTTCGCTTCATCAACACAATATTCTACACAAAATTCAAATGACACCCAAATAATTGTTAACGACCCTAATTCATTGCTTGTGAGTGTAATTTTCAATATGAATATCGGAAATCCGGATTATTGGAAAGTACTAAATCTGCCCAAATCCTCGGTTTCAGTCGAATAACTTCATAATAAAAGGCTTTAGGACAAAATGTGATAATTTCACATACGAAATTATTATGCATACTTCATAAAATTTTGCTTTTAGAAGGTAGCAGGATTCTCGGAATGAGCTTTCACAGACTTTTTAAAAGCCAAAATACGGATTATGATTTTAGGACAACGTGTGTTCATCCGTTCCCTCTACTAAGCCCAAGCTACTTAACCGATTTCTACACCAGAGTCATCGTTGGTTCTCTCTATTGTCCTCGTGTCGTGTAACCGTCCAATCATATGACAATTTTTTGACATGAAGTTCCGTAATTATTGACATACAACTATCTAACAAATAAGACAGAAAATGCAATACTAAATAGAGTCTAGGAAGACTCTTTTATTTTTTAATTTTAGTGAAGCGACGTGCACTTTAGCTCCGATATTTATCGAGCCAACAGATTATGTAACGAAGACTATTCAAGTTGATAAATTTTGGTACATGTTTAACAAATTATAATGAAATGAAATAAATTATAAATAATTATAATACATTTTTATTGTTTACTATAATGAATCTTGCCTCTTGGCCTCTTTTTGCGGAAAGGTTATGTCGCAAAAGGAGGGTGTGGAGCGGGTGCGCAAGGACGCGGCGGACGCGCACCCGCTTCGGCGCAGATGTACGGGGAGAAGGCGAAGGCAGTTCGCTGCTCGCCTGATCCCCTAGTAAGGCCAGCGGGCTCCGGACAGGGACTCCGGAGCCTGACTGACCTGCCCTTCCGTTGGCGCGGGAGCCCAGGCCCAAGGTAGGGCGGCCGGGCGGCTATGGGAACCTTGACTCCTTTTCATATCATAAATCTATAACTTCCG
>NW_020653238.1:0-13549 GCF_003589595.1 Hyposmocoma kahamanoa | reverse complement strand
CGCATACCTGGGTTTTCTTGGCGTTGAACTCAACCAAGTTTCGGGAGCCCCACGACGATATATGTTCCAAAACATGGTTGAGCTCAGCGACAAGTTTTTCCCGGCTTCTCTCAGGGTCCTCCCGGCTGCTTGACGGTTGCTTATAATAGCAACCGTGCACTGTGCTATCATCTGCATAGCAATGAATGTTGCCAAAAGGCAACAAGTCATTGATATGCAGAAGGAACAGCGTGGGCGACAGCACGGAGCCCTGTGGCACCCCAGCATTAACTGTCACGAGCCGCGAAGTGCCTCCGTCAACAAGGACACGCAATCTTCGCTCGCGCAGAAAGCCGGAGATCCACTCACAAAGGCGGCCGGGAAGACCATATGCCGGAAGCTTGGAGAGGAGACCACGGTGCCAGACAGAATTTCCGCTAATTCATTTTTTTTTTTTAACATTTTGTGGAAGGTGTGTTCTGTTACAATGTCCGAACCATCTAAGCATCCCTTTTTCTATCTTTGTCACTATATCTTCTTCCACGCCGCAACGCTCTCTTATCACACTGTTCCGTAATTTATCCATCCGAGTCACTCCAGCCATACTCCTCAAAGTTCTCATTTCTACTGCATTAATTCTACTTTCATGCTTCTTCTGCCAAACCCAACATTCACTACCATACATAAGTGTAGGAACCAGCACCCCCTCATGCACAGCCAATCGTGCCTTTTTAGACACTTTCTGGCTGCCCATGAAGGTATGCAAGGCACCATTTACCTGATTCCCCGCGTTCACTCTTCTTTCAATGTCTCTTTCACATTTTCCATCACACGTAAACATAGAACCCAAATACACAAACTCTTTCACTTGATCCACTTTCTCTCCTTCAATCAATATCGTGCAAATCGTCATCTTCCTATCTTTCAAAAACCATTACCTTTGTCTTTCCCACATTAATTTTCATTCCTCTCCTTTTAAGAGCACCATGCATAATATTTACCATCTCCTGCAACTCCTCCACAGACGACGCTAATACCACCTGGTCATCGGCGTATAGGAGGCACTTAATGAGTAAACCATTCATTCTCAGCCCATACGTACTCTCTTTCAAAACTTTCAAACAATTGTCCATAATTAGGTTGAACAGCCATGGCGATGCTACACATCCCTGTCTAACACTTTCCGATATCGAACCAGTCAGTGTAAGCACCATTTATTCTGACACAGGCACTGGAATCCTCATAGAGAGATTTCAGTGCCTGAACTAGACTGCCGTCCACCCCATACATAGGCAAAGTCGACCACAATTCTTTCCTTGACACTCTGTCGTAGGCCTTCTCCAAGTCTATAAAAGCGCAATAGACTTTTTGTCTTTTAGCCAAGAACTTTTCGGTTATGTTTCGCAAGGAGAAAACTTGATCCATGCATCCCATTCCTCTTCTAAATCCCACTTGCATTCTCATAAGACCTCAATATCAGGATATCAACACCACTTGGTGACTACAGCACAGTATTCCAGGCTGAATGCATGGACATCAAGCTGGCGGCAGAAGCAATCATAGCGAGAAGAGTTAAGAACCACTCCATTCGAATACTCTCCGATAGTATGTCAGTACTACAAGCACTGAATAGCTATGACATAAACTCAGGGCTCATTTATGAATGCCATCAAGCACTCATGGAGGTATGTATACAAAACCACGTAACCCTACAGTGGATTAAAGGACACAGCGGCTCACGTGGCAATGATGCGGCAGATGAACTAGCCAGAAAAGGGTCGGAGATGGACGCTGTAGGACCAGAACCCACAGTGTCCCTCCCCTACCAATGGTTCAGAACAACTATACACAAAGGTACAAAATCGTCACATAATAATGCATGGACGACCCTTACGGTCTGTAGACAGGCGAGGGAAGCACTCCGAACGCTCAATGCCAGTCTATCTCGGATATTTATTAAACTCAAAAGGCAAGAGCTTCGCACTCTACTGCCGCCCTAACGGGTCATGATCCATACAATAAACACCTTTTCAATTTAGGTATCACAGACAGCCCTCTATGCAGAGCGTGCAAGGAGGGGGAGGAAACGGCTGCGCACATCCTACTACAGTGCTCCGGCGTGGCCAACTACAGGGCAAAGTACCTTGGAGTGCCAAGGTCGCTCCCCGAAGTCGTCAGCTAACCGAGGAGCCTGCTGAGATTCCTGGAGGAGCTTGGGTGGCACGAGTAGGACCCTGCACCCACCACACGCAAAATAGGCGCCTTGACGTCGAGTTGCAGACACCAGCCCGTTACACCAAGTACCAAGTAATAGCTTTGGATTTGCACGTACTCGTTTTGTCGACATCACAGTACAATATAATATACATAAAAAATCAACTTTAACATAGGAATCCAATTTTACTTTATACAGAACAGAAATTAAATTTGTGTACAAGTCTACATACGCAATAGTACAACTACGTGTTGTTTGTAGTACTTTATATGCTCTGAAATGAGCATTATAATGAACAATATCTAAAAAAAACATTTAAATAATATGTCATTAGTACAATGATTAATCATTATTTTGTTAACAATATAATATTTGGGAATATCGTCAATTATATCTTGTAGCAAAACATTATTTACGGTAAACCTAATTCCGTTTAATTCACACTAATCAACATAAATGCAATTGTCTGCATCACAATGGTTTTCATCAAATTCATATTTACCATACAAAAGATTATCCGTCAAACCTTTCTCACCTGCATATCCAAAACTTTGTTTTAGTTGACAACGTTTCATAACAGATTGAGGAAGATCTTTTCGTGATGTTATTGACTGACAAACCTTTTTTAACTCTTTGTGTTTCGCTTCGTATTTAAAAGCACTTATAAGTATAGGCGGCCCAATTTTTTTTATTATTGTAGGGTAATGAATAAGGAAGTGATGTTTGGGTTTTAATTTACTTTGAAATAAATTAAGGTATTGCTGGTGATGTTCTTCAATAATACTTTTTAAGTAATCTATTAGGTCTGAATTAAACGAATGTGAAGTGAGAACATTTGTTATTTCCAATAATATTAAATAATAGTTCCAAACGGGGTCGTTATTTTCAACTAAATCTCCAACCACAAAAGCAAAATTTCTTGTAAGGCATAACATTTCAGAAGCAGATATTGTTAAACTTTTGTTTAATAAGTGTTGATTATTGATTGGTGAAAGTTCTTTCCACAACGATCCTTGAATCCCATTAAAGCCATCCACAGCAACAAAGCACCCGGAATTGACAAAATAAGAGCTATAGACATCAAATCCATAGGGGAAAAAATCTCGAGGGCTATCGCAAATCTTGTTAATGCGTGTATTAAAAGAGGAAAATATCCCTCTGAGCTTAAAATAGGAGTTGTCAGACCAGTTTATAAAAAAGGGGTCAAACAAGAGTACGAAAACTATCGTCCCATTACTGTACTATCCACATTGGACAAAATAGTAGAAAAAATCATATGCAAACAAATACATAATTTCTACAAAAGCAACAACATATTAAACAAAAACCAATATGGTTTTCAACAAAAAAAGAGCACTACTCAATTACTCTCGGCGTTCACTGATGATGTCAATGGTTTCTTAGACAGGAAAAATCATGTTTTGGTAGTCTTTATAGATTATAGTAAAGCGTTCGATACCTTAAACCACAGCATCCTCATAGATAGGCTTGACGAGTGTGGAATACGTGGCCCTGTTTTGAAATGGTGTGAAGATTATATTAAAGATAGGAAATTTTGCGTAGCAATAGGTGAAACTAAGAGCAATATGAAAACCGTTGAGCATGGAACTGCGCAAGGCTCGGTGATTGGCCCTCTGCATTATTTAACTTATGTTAATAACGTCACGAACGTTGTTAAAAGATGTAAAGTTTATCAATTCGCAGATGATACTTGTTTAATAACCGCCAATAAAGACATTAATTTAGCCCTTCAACACCTCCAAGACGATTTTAATAACATAATAAAATGGTCCCATGATGCTGGCCTCGTATTTAACGCGTCTAAAACTAAAATGATTTACATTTCATCGAGCCAAAACCGAAAATCTTGCAACGTCCAGCTCATTGCTCATAACCATGCTTGTCTCCACAACAACTCACAAAGACGAAAATGTAGCTGTGACCACATTACTCAGGTTGACCACCAAACTTACCTGGGCCTTGTGATTGACAGTCGGTTCAAATAGGTTAAACACATAAATAACGTGTGCGATAAACTAAGAGCAGTACTTGCCAAGTTCTCAATAATTAAATACAAAATTCCATATCCCACGTTATTATCACTCTATAAAGCACTGGCTGACTCCATAATACAGTATGGTCTCAGTAGTTATGGGAGAACCTGTAAGTCTCACCTGAAACCTGAACCTGTAAGTATAACATACATGAACTTCAAATACGAATCCTAAAAACAATTGTACCGGAAAAAATCAAGAAAACATTTATAAACAACAATGAACTGTTTAAGTTTTGCAAAGTTCTACCAGTTAGCGAAAGAAGAGACTATACACTACTTATAGAACAATTTTTCAACAAAAACTCACAGGTTCCTAAGATAATTAAAAAACAGTTGAGAAGTGCAACAAATCCTAAACTAATTGTCCCGAGGGTACCATAATATGTATGGGGAACATCAAAACACAAATATGATTCCACGAATTATCAATGACCTCCCTAAAAATCTGAAAGACGAGATTAACCCAAAAAATATAAAGACTAAACTAAAAGAATATTTGCTTAACAAATTATGACACATTAGACAGTACAACCTTATTGGGACCCTAGTTTTTATCCACCTTTACTCATGTTAATTCACATATATTACACTAAAACTTAATATCTATAGCTAAATTTACACTTAAATTACTAAAATCTAACCATGCTAACAAGTATTAAATTAGCACCCCGTATAATGTGCAGTAATATAATATCGGAGCGGAATATCTTTCTACCCTCATGTTCATTTTAATTAATATTATGAATCAAGCAGTGGTGTACAGAAAAACCTGCAATAGGTTTATGAGACACCACTTCTACTATGTATCTTATTTTAAGTTATATTTGTAATAAATAAAAAAAAAAAATCATATTTCGAATCACATCACCGTTACTTATATTATTCTCGTCCAAAAGCATCTGTTGATAATTAAGAATGTGAGAAAGTACTCCAGGTAAGTTTAAAAAATTGCTTAATGTTTGTCTAAGTGGTGTCATGTAAAGTTTTCTTTCCTTTAGCATCATTGTTACATCATTATTTTCACTACGTCGATCTTTGACAGTTCCGATCTTTACTTCTACAGGGGCTACATAATATTCATTGTCAACTAAATTTTTCAAGCGCTTATATTCTGTATCGTAGTCTTTAAATATGTCTGGTAATGCTAATATCATTTCTAGTACAATAATGTTTCTTTTAGTGGCATCTATATGTTCGTTTTTAACTGTTTCGTGTATATTTCAAGTGATGTTGTTGATTAAGGTTTGAACTAATTTTATTCTATCAAAGTTTGTATTAAAGATCTTGGTAAACTAACAAACCCATATAAATTGCATACAAATACATTTAAGTATGATTTTACAGATTTTATAAAAGATTCATTTCCAGTGTCTTTATCATTCGACGGTGATGTGTCAAAAGATTGGTGTGTATCATTGGTACTTGGAAATGAACTTTGTTCCAACTGGATGGAGTTACTTATATTAATACTATTGTCACAAGAAGTACTATTCCTATTGCGATTTGAATTGTAACACATTGTTAAATGATTTTTGATTGAAAACAATTTTTTTTATCATATGTTCTTTTACAACTCTCAAAAGGGCAAACAAAATAGTTACCTACTTTATGGATAGTTTCTAAATGAAAAATGTTTTGCGTAAAATCATGAAGTATTTTGTGACAGTAATTACAGTTCAAATCTATTTTGACAACAAGCGAAACACAAGAAAGTTTTAGTCGGAGATCGATCAGATTATCAATATTGTAATATCACTTGTAGCAATTATTGTTGCATAAATTGCCGTAACTGAGTTAGACGTGGTAACAAAATTCTTTGTAATTGAAAGTCTTTGTATACAAACTGTTTTTTTTTTTCAAAGAAAAGCATGAACCACTCAATTGGGAGTGGGCCCTGCTCTGATTGAGTTTAAGAAACCTTGAAAGTGGTGTTTAGCTGAATCACATATTCAAAACGTCAATTATATACGGTACGACGTTATCGTACTTAGTTTGTATATTATACACTATTATACACATCTTTGTATGATCAAATACAAATGATCGCCTGCTCTGGGATATCTAACGTTGAAGGTATGGTAAAGTTTAAAAAGAGTATCAAAAGCTTATGTTATAGTTAAAAATTGATATCTTACATCATCTACTATTAGTAACGGTGAACCACACTCTAGCAAAGATCCCTGGAGTATAATATAGGGTTGAATAGACAATTTCTTGCTTGTCGCCTTTTGTTTTTGTTCTTTGATTACTTGGTCTATATCGCCAGCATTCTAGAAATTAAGATTAGTATTAAGAGTACATTATGAAACATAATAAATAGCCACAACAGATTTGTATTGGGGTACCTCAGGTATAAAGGTAAACTTCCAAGTATTTTCTCAATGCCGTTTATTGAGGCACCAGTAACACACCAATTACACAATATTATTAGTCACTAACAATTGACGCCCTACACGTTCTTTCGTCACTCCTCGACTGTGTCGAACACCCGATTACCGATCCGCACCTCTCCACCTTAGTCGGATTTCCCCTCCTCTCAAAGTGGGGCGTCAGTGTTGCCAATTAAGAAGCTGTTTGGACGATAGTCAAAACAACTTCTATTTTCCGTATGCTACTTTAGGGTTTTTTATAAAGAGAAATAATTCATTATTGAATGAATTAAACAAAAATTAAAATACTCATAGTTTTAATAGGCTAACAGCTCGGCCATCCTGTTCATAGCGAGACCCTTCGCTGATAAAACTACTATTATAACAGCAACTGAAATGTTTAGATCTGTATAAATAATAAGCTATAATGTACATGTGTAAGTGGATTAGGTATAGGTAAATATATCATTTAGTGAATAACCACGAAAGCCTTAAAATCTAGATATAGGTAATAAGTTCATTAAACATATCCGAATAAAATGTAAATTACTATTGTAATAATAATTATTTAAATGTTATAATTATAAATATCATTATGATCATGAACGTTAATAGGTTGATTAATAATGTAATATTGATATAGGCTGTAATTATCAGTTCATACAATATTTCAAAATATTTACTTATTTCGTCTCAAGTTTATTTATAATCAATTTAAAAAATGAGTTCTAATCTGAAATCTAAAATAAAGTATAAGGTACGAGAACTATAGGGTTAACTTAATAACAAATAATTTATTTTTCCTCATCGGTTGACGTAGTTTGATCAGATTGTTCGGTTTCGAAGTCTCGGTCGAAGTTTAACCACCGTTGTACTTTATCTATAGATACAATAGCTTCGTATTTTCTATTATTTTTACGAGTAAGAGGCGTGTCTTGGATGAGGAGACTCTCGTTGGGTAACACTTTCATTATGCGATACGGACCTTGATATTTAACGACTAACTTCTGGGATTTACCGTCGTGTGGGACTTGTCTCTCCACCCGCACCAGATCACCTTCCTGGTACAACGTTGATTGTTTCCTATGTCTATTGAAGTTTTCCGTGACTTTAACTTGCTGCTCTCTGATTCTGTCACTGGCTTTGTCCCTCAGGTCCTGTAAATCTTCAGTAGATGCCCATTTAAAGTATCATTAATGACACTGCTCAGTACTCCTTCCGTCCTGCTTATAATATTAAACCCGAACAGTAGCTCCGAGGGAGACTTTTGAGTTGTCTTATGTTTGGTTGTGTTAATGCCAACTTGTATGTCAGTAATGTGTTCGTCCCACGATCTGTCGTCCTTACCATGATTAGACGCCGAGAAGGCATCGAGTATGGTTCTGTTGAATCGTTCCACTTGGCCATTGGCTCGAGGTGTGGCGACAGCGTTTTTGATGTGTTTTATACCATATTTCTCAACGAAGTCTTGAAAAGCCTTGCTGGTAAAGCTTGTACCTTTGTCAGAGATTAAGCGTGAGGGGACACCAAAATAACTGCAATGCTCTTTCATCACTTTTATCGTTGTTGTAGATTTTGTGTTTCTGACAGGTGTTATATTGATATATTTCGTAAATCCATCAATTATTACAAGCAAGTAACAGTTCCCTCTTTTACTTCTCACAAACGGCCCTAAATGGTCCACGTGGAGTGTGTGGAAAGGAATGAAGATCTTTTCTATGGCGTGCAGTTTACCTTCCCGTTTACCACCGGGAACCTTATTAGGAGCACACTCGAGACACGAAGAGACATACTTTTTCACGAAGCGGCGCATTTTTGCGAACCATTAACGTTCCTTGATGCGCTGTAATGTTTTCTCGAAACCACAATTAGCAATATCATCATGGTTCATTTTTAGTATTTGCCAACGTACTCCTCGTGGTATTACCCATTTTAATTCGTCCCCTACCACGCGATAAACGCGACCATTTTTCAGTTTGTATTTTTTATGCACATCGACAACTTCCGCTGTGAATGGTTCTGGAAGAATGTCTTTTATTTTTTTCACCTCATTATCAGCGGATTGTACTGTAGAGATCCAATCTTGTTCTACTTGCTGTATCGGTAGTACATCCTATATGTGCTACTCACTTTCATAATCAAACACTGGGTTCCTGCTAAGCGCATCCACGTGTGACATTCGTGAGCCCGGTCGGTATTCGATTGTACAATCATACTCCTGGAATTGTACCCACCATCGTGCAATCCTGGGTATGAGGTCCCGCTTTGTCAATGTAGATCGAAGGGCATTACAATCTGTAAGAATTTTGAATTTGATTCCCACCAGATAGATTCGGAATCGACTCAGAGATGCAATAACTGCCAATGTTTCAAGTTCGTACGAATGTAACTTGCTTTCGTCTACGCTCGTTTTGCGGCTAAAATAAGATATAGGCTGTAGGATACCCTTTTCATTTCGTTGCAATAATATTCCAGCTAACCCATCTTTGCTCGCATCGGTATGCAATTCCGTTTCAGCTTTAGGATCGTATAGGGCTAGCACTGGACGGTTAATCAATGCCTCTTTTACCTGCCTGAACGTTTGGTCTTGCTCCGGTCCCCAATTCCAAGATATATTTTTTCTTAGCAAGTTTGTCAGCAGTGCCGTAATTACAGCATACCCCTTGATGAAACGTCTGAAAAATCCGGATAACCCGGAATTGTCGTAGCTCATGTTGGTTACTTGGGCTTGGGAACCTGGAAACTGCTTCGACTTTTCTGCTACCTGGTTGGATGCCCTTTTCACTGACTTCAAATCCCAAAAAGTCAATTTTATTCATGAAGAATTTACACTTACTCATCTTAAGAGTCAGTCCTCCTTGTTTAAGAAGTTGTAGAACCTCTTCTAACCTTTGAATCCCTTCATCAAAATCCTTAGAGGCGATTAGGATGTCATCCATGTATACTATTGCATACTTGATCTTGGCTTCCATAAGGATCTTGTTAATAGTTCGTTGAAAAACGGACGGTGCATTGACTAAGCCAAAAGGCATGCGAGTAAATTCGTACTGCCCGTCTGGGGTCACAAAAGCTGTTTTGTAGCGTGAGCCTTCAGCAACGGGGATCTGGTAGTACCCGGATGCCAAATCTAGGGAAGTGAACATGCAGTTGCCTGAAAGCAGATCCAGTTGATCCTCTATTAGTGGCATGGGAAAATGACTTTTCTTCGTTTTCCTGTTGAGGGCCCTATAATCGCCGCATAAACGCTTTTCACCCGTTTTCTTTTGTACCATTACAATCGGGTTTGCGTACGGGGATCACGACTCCCTAATGATCTCGTTGTTTAACATATCTTGAATCATGCTTTTTACTACTGACCGATCAACGTGTGACATCCGGTAGGGGCAAAAACTACCGGCTCGGAATCTTCCAGCTCGATGTCCATTTCAGCAGCAGTCGTGTAACCAAGATCGTTTAACCCAGTAGAAAAACAATCATTATATTTTGATAATAAGTTTTCTAATTTTAGCAGCTCTTCATCATTTAAATTGGGGTCATAAGTGATTCCAGATTCGTGATGGGTCTCATTAACTGTAACAGGGAGGCAAGTTAACGCGTGTCTTGGTGTAGCTAGCTGTTTCTGTGAAGCACGCGTCAATAATGAACCCTTTATGATATGAATGACATCAGGTGATACGTTATATATCAGTAAAGCCCCTCGACCGTTCTTGATTTCGTATTCTTCGGGAAGAAGGTAGTAGTCCTTACCTTCAGGGCCCCGTACCGAGCCATTCACATAAACTTCGCAATTCGAAACCTCGGTCATAACCGGTACAGCACGTAATACGTTGCTTGGAATATGAGTGTCGTTTTTGGCCATCAAGTAAATTTTGTTATCTATAATTCTTCGAAATTTAATTTCGTTCGGTGTTTTTATAATGAATATGTCCGATTTTTCGGTAAAGGAGTGGCCTAAAAGGACGGGATACAATAGCACATAATCTTCGACCACATATAAATCAATTGTCTCTTTAAGCCCCTGAACTTCTACTGTAGTCGTAGCTACACCCAATGGATGTATAAACTTTGCCCCTATTCCCCTAAGTGCAGGTAAACTCAACTGAGACTCAATTTTTAGGGCTAAAGCCTTAGCATCGCTGGCTCTAATCAAAGAGCACTGACTTCCCAGATCGACATGGCATGTGATTATGGCTCCATTTACTTTGACCTGAATAACATACTTGTCCATGGCGTCGTCTTCAATAGTCACCTCCAAAACCTGTTTTTGATTCTTGTCGTTGCCTTGAGTTGTTTTAAGGCAGTTGGTAGTAAGATGCCCTAATCGGTCACAGTTCGTACATTTAGCTCGAGGTTTCGTACATTTGAAACTTGGGTGACCGATTTCGTTGCAGTTGTAACATTTTAAGTTGTTCCTGAACGTTCCGGATTTTGATGTTCCGGGTTAGTTAGGTGAAGGTCCCGTCCTGCGATCATTCGTTCTTCTTGTAGACGTATCATGACTATCCCGACTCCGGCCAAACTTAACAGTTCTGAAGTAATTCAATACCTGCTCTGGCTCATGAAATGCAGCGGCTTGTGCTCCTACTTTAACTGTTCGATCTTCTACGCCATAAATAATACAGTCTACCACCTGCTTACCAAAGATTTTACATCTGTTCAATAAATTGAGTTTGGCGTAATAATACTGTTCTATCGACTCCCCATACTTTGCTTTTTTCGACAACATTTCAGTCAAGAGTTCGGCATAATTTTCACGACAAGGAAAAGAGTCTATTAATTTCTTCTTCCATTCAGGCCAAGTGTATAATAGAGTTGGTAGACCTTGGTACCATGTCTTTGCAATTCCGGTTAGTTTCGGTAATAAGTAATGGATGGTCTCTGTCTCGGTCCAACCATAAATTTTGGCACATTCATCCACCTTGTTTATCCAAGTTACGATGGTTTGTTCTTTTGACATAGGGTCAAATTCAGGAACGACATTATTGTGGAAGGTTAATTTAGGTTTGTCAGAACTTTTGACTTTGGCCAAGATATCAAGAACCTTGTGTACCAGGCTAACATGTGGATCGTTTTTGGATTTTGATCTTGTTCTCCTCTTAGTAGGACGTGCAGATTCTTCTTCTGAGCTCGATGACGAACGGTGACACCTTCGCCGTGAGCAAGATTTTGAGCCTTCCCTTACTGCTATCTCTCTACTTTTTGGATTATTCTCCTCGTGGGGACTGTAATTACGTTGTCTGGAACTATTACGCGTTACCTCTACGTTTCCGTCAGTCGATTCCTGAGCCATTGAATGTGACGCCGCATCCGTTGAAGCCCACTCTGACCTTGAGCGAGGCAAACTATTATTTGGTGCCCGCTCTAACCTTGAGCTGGACGGACCCTTATCTGCTGTCTGCTCTAACCTTGAGCGAGATGAACCACTCTCTACTACCTGCTCTAACCTTGAGCGAGATGGACCACTCGCCGCTGCCTGCTCTAACCTTGAGCGAGATGGACCACTCTCCGCTGCCTGCTCTAACATTAAGCGAGGCGAACAGTTATTTGCTGCCTGCTCTACCCTTGAACGAGGCCTGGTGGTATCGTGACCTTGACCCGTATCCTCGGGTGCTCCTTGATCGCGTGCCTGCCTTAGTTCTTAGTTCTAGATTGGCATTACATGGCAATACAAAACTTTTGTCACTACTGGACCCGTCACTTTGATTACTCTCATCACACTCCATAGTTAAAGAACAATCTGTAACTTCCGGTTTAAGTTAGACAACTGTTTCACTAGTGTAATTGGTAAAGGGCAAGGTACTCGCGGGAAAGCGACAAACGTTAGGTAAAAGAGATAAGAATAATGCGTAGTTAAAATTTAAGGTATAAACTATACACAAAACAAACTCTTTCTTTCTCCTTCCGGAATGTTACCGAATGTGAGGTCAAAACCCATATTCTCTCTATTTCTTCTACTGCTGTTGGCAATGATGATCTCAGTTCCCGTATGATTAGCCTCATACTCCCTGAACTTGTCCCTATCCTCACTCATGTATTTAACTTCTCTTTAGAAACTAGTTCTTTCCCTTCTCAATGGAAACTCGCCCATGTTATACCTTTACCCAAAACGTCTAACCCTACTTGCCTTTCTGAATTCCGTCCCATCTCCATTCTCCCATTTCTATCCAAAGTCCTCGAACACATTGTCAACAAGCAGTTAATGTTGTATCTTTCTTCTAATAAGTTGCTTTCCCCGTTTCAGTCAGGTTTTCGTTCTGGCCATAGCACTGTGACTGCACTGTTGAAGGTAACAGATGATATTCGCCTCCCAATGGACAATGGTCTTCTCACTTTGCTTATACTTCTGGACTTCAGCAGTGCTTTCAACTCTGTGGACTTTGATGTATTGCTTGCTTCTCTTCGCTCTTTTAATATTTCTCCTTCGGTTGTAGCTTGGTTCGACTCCTACCTCAGAGGCCGCTCGCAGTGTATTCGCTCTGACGAGGCTTCCTCTGATTGGTGTGACTTAGTTGCTGGCGTTCCTCAGGGTGGTGTTCTTTCCCCTCTCCTTTTCTCTGTTTTCATCAACTCTGTCACTTTTGTGCTGTCTTCAAACTTTCATCTCTATGCTGACGATTTGCAGCTATACCGCAGTTTTAAATCGTCTGATGTCGTTACAGCCGTTGAAGCGGTTAATTCTGATTTACGAAGCATTGCACACTGGGCTGAGTGTTTTGGTTTGTTGGTGAATCCCAAAAAGTCGCAGGCCATGATTGTGGGAAGTGGGTATATGCGTGGCATACTGCATGTAGATTCTGTCCCACCTATAACGTATAATTCCACGCCTATTGCTTATGCTTCTACTGCAACTAATCTTGGCTTGCTTTTAGATTGTAATTTGGTTTGGACTCCACATATTAATGAAGTCAGTCGTAAAGTCCATTTCTCCTT
>NW_020653237.1:0-28488 GCF_003589595.1 Hyposmocoma kahamanoa | reverse complement strand
AAATGTTTTGAATAGCTCAGAAGTGCTCTTCGATTCACAGACGATATGCAATCCAACGGCTCGGTTAAAATATCGAAGAGTTCCGAATCGGGGTCCTGATGTTAAGTGATGATGTTACCGACGATGGTACGCGTTTGCCTAAAAAATGCCTACTCACTCTAGCCCCAAATTGTACTTTTCGGGAAACACAGATTCCATTCTTTTGCCATACGCATCAGAAAGGATTAATTTTTTGGATAAAATTTTGTATAGATGAAGGGCACCGGGATCTCACGGAAAAAATATCTGCCACAGCGCAACAATCTGCATACGCACGATGTTCGAGCGACTGTGTCACCCGGGTCTGTAATATGTCGTATCGTATTATATAAATAGGTATTATTAAGGACATTTCTCCAAAGCCGCAATTTTCTGTGTTCATGCTCTAAACTCCACTTATTAATTTACAAAGCACTGCCACTGAAATGCTTAAAACCTGAGAACGGTGGCGCGTCCCAACTGCAGAATCCATCGCAAAGTGTAATTTTTCTCAGAATTGAAACCGTATATCAATATTAAACTTTAGTTCACGTATAATACATTAGTTGACTGTACTTATAATCTGAATTTCATAATAAACTAGACAATAGTTTTATCACAATACCAAGATTGCTGCGTGTCCCAGGCTTACGCGGGAATTCGATGGTCGTTACTAATAATATAACACGCTACACATCACAAGTGAAGCATTTTAGAAACTTCGCAATTCGTTCTTATTCGTCCATCACGATCCTGCAGCTGGAGAGAACAGGTGGATGATTTGTTGCCGATTTTAGGACTTTTTGAGTGTAAATACCTAATTCGGTGGATTTGTCCAGGTTGATTTTTTAATTCAGTATATACGATATTTCAAAAACTAAATTTTATGGATGTATATAATATTTTTTATAATATGTGTTGTAACGACTAAAATATAATAACAATTATTGGTTTAACCAGTATTGTCGTATAAGAGTAATATCAAAATATGTGGTGGCCTTGGATTCGGTGGATTTTATGCCACCGAATTCAGAAAAGCTTCCACCGAAGTCGGAAAAACCTGCCATCGAAGCCATATTTTCTTTAAAAAGCAAGAATTTTGTATGTTTTTTCATATAAATGTTTACTTAATATTATTGATTTTCACAATTTTATATTACTACTTGCTTCCCGCTGAAAATGAATAAGAAAAATCAAAACTGAAAAGAAATATTGGAAATCAAGAAGATGAAAGAAAGTGCGAAAAAATCATACATAAAAAGCGATCCAATTATATATGAAAGGTTTAAAGAAAAAGATAGACAGTGATACCTATGCGAAGAAAAAGCGGAAACACAATGAGGACGATACCAATCGTCCGCCGTCACCTTAACATGCAAATGATCATGTAGTGTGTTGCCAGTCAAGCCCAGACCACCTCTATAATCGCCCATTAGGGGTTATCACAAATCATCTCTTCTGTTTATAATACAAATGACAGGACGAACAATTCGTGGGCCTGGTGGGAGTGACACACCTGTTCACAACAGATGCAGTGCCACTCAGAACTTTAAACTTTAATAACTCTAGGAATTATTAAAGTTTTCACACAAATAAATACGGCTTTTTACACAAATAAATACCGCAGGCTTTTTACACAAATAAATACGTGACCTGTCATTCAAGATAAGTAATAGATTCGTTTGTCCAATTTTCAAGACAAACTACTAAACACTATTGACACTATTTAAACGGTAAACTTTATTTTCAACTTATTGTCTAATATAGGTACCTCTATATGTAGGTATAAAATATGGTTTTATGTATTATTTGATACTATATAAACATATATAATAATTAATGTTTATTATTAATACGTAGTATATTCATGAATAACAAATAATTTAAATGAATCAATAAATTACGAATTACGTGGCTCAGAGCTCACTCTCATCAAAAAGCCTGCCCCTGACTAATCCCGGCGCAAAGGTGCCCATCACGCTTGCCGCATTTCATTTGCTGTATGGCAATGGACAATCTTTGCGCCAAGAACAACCCGGCGCGAGAGTCATCTGCACTCTCTCTTAGCCGTCCCTCGATTTCCGCTATAAACTTTTTCGCATCGGTACCCCAACAACCCGCCGCCTCAACAGCAAGTGGTACGAAAATGTAGCGACTTTCCAAGTCACGATATTTGTCTCGTTTCTTGCGAGCAGCGGACTCAGCAGCTGCACAAGCTGAAGTTACTGTGCCGCTGAGACGCGAAGCTGCAAAAGTGCTAACACATGTCGCATCCCACAGGAGACACCTACCCCTCTCCCACGGCACCAGAGTCATTCCGTCGAGCCTTTTCCCATCTGATTGACTGAGGCCTGGAGGTTCCAGCACGCATGGAATATTTGCTGAAACAAGCGCCCGACGAATGATTTCGTTTAAGGCATGATGCCACGGGAATCTCCCTGCACATCGACAGCAACTCAGAGCATGATGGCCGCTGGCCCCCACCGTAGCACCGCCAATGCATTGATGTTGTTCGCACACATCGCAGTCCAGGCGAAGAGCAACCGCCACATGAACCGAGTTGCTGTCGAGCAGAATGCCCAAATGCGGACATGGTAGTGCATGGAGCCATGTGCCAGATTCAGGCCGAGAGACAGCCTTTAACCTGGCTACATTTTCCCCCACGCATCCACTTATAAGCTCCTGCAGAACACGTCGGGCTCCTACAGCATCCAAAGCTCCTATATGCATGAACTGGTACAGGCACAGATGGGTTGCAGGTCGTCCAAGCTGCCAAAGCGCCTTCCGCAAAAGGGATATTCACCCTGCCACCATGCAATGATAAAATATCAGTGACAAGGTTCGCAATCCCACGCGTCGACGCAAGGTAGGCCGGTAAAACCACGTCCCGTACGCAGCGCACACCTAACCCTCCATGTCGGATCGGCAAGGCCGCTTAGCTTCATTGTTGTGTATTCAATGACACATTAAGGATTGTCTCAAAAATGTCCTTCAGGAAATCATCAAATTTTGAAATTTCCTCAGGACACATCCACGTCGGCGTCGTCCGCAGTAGGTATACTACTTAAGAATGGCTAAACACATTCGCAACAAAACCATGGCGACATGAGCCGAGATGTTCCTAAGGCGATCGCGAGCAAACAAGAGTAGTTGTCTTCTGGCCTCGATGGCATCAGGAATCGCATTCGCAAATATGGGTGAACCCTACAAAAAGAAGTCGCCAGGAGACGTCTCTTTGAGACCAGAAAGTGGGGAAGGTAAAAAGGAAAAAGATGAACAGGAAGACGCCCCACAGGAGAAAAATTCACACTTGGACGCATTCACTTCCAGTCCCACCTCCCTAAACCGCGGTAACAAATTATTAAGATCCCGCTCCACTACTTCAGGATTTCCTCCTATGGTGACGTCATCCAAATACCATATATTTAAAGGTGATTCTAACTCCGAAATAATTTTGTGGATAGCAAGACTGAAAGTGAGCTGCCCAAGTGGGTCCCCCTGCTGGGCACCCACCTGTGACAAAATTAGACAAGCATCATAAAAAAGATTAGAAGGAGATTGGTAAACTTGAAAAAGAAAAGGATATAAGATGGGAATATGGCCGCGCACCACATTCAGGAGTACGTGTCTATAGTGTTGAATGCATTTCGCACGTCTAGCTTTACTATAACGCAACTTTCATTGGATGGGATGGATGGGCACATCCCAATTGAGTACCGAATCCGAGCTGATGTGGCTGGAGATAAGATGCCATTTCCCTTTTCACAGCGCGGTATCCCAACTTTGCTGCCAAACGACGTAGTGTGCTTCCAACAGCAATGGGTCTCACACCACCGTCTTTTTTTGACAATGCACACAACTACGCCCCGTAAATGTACGGGCAAACCCCAGGATTAAGGCGTCCACTCAAAAGGAAATTGCAAAGCCGAGTAAGGCTCTCAAGCAACTGTTGTCCATTATCCCCTGCCGACCTTGACGTCAACTCGTTTAGGTGGGCCGGACGCAAACCATCTAGACCTGCCGCTGACCCATTATAAAATGTGCCGAGAGCCTGCACCACGTCCTCGCACTTAACCGTCAAAGCGGTTATGGCCAAATCCGGTACGGGGGAAAAAGCGAGCGGGCGTGACGGTGATGGGTGTTTTGCTTGTAACTAAACAAAGGTCTCAGAACCAGGAGTTGCCACTGCGTCCTCGTTGTCTTATATAAACTGACAAATTAATTGCTTGATTCTAAATTTGCATATTTATTTTAGAATATTTAATTTTAGTGTTAGTAGCAGTGGAGCTCCTTCTGAAAGAGTTCGTCCAGGGAAGTATTGCCACCTTACCTATTTCTGCCGCCAAGCAATAATGTCAGCATTACTGTGTTCCGGTTTTGAAGGGTAAGGGTGCTGGTGAAATTACAGGCAGTTGGGATTTGTCAACTTATGTCTCAGGGTGACAGGCGCAATGGCAGTGCCCATCAGATCTTTGCGATTTAAAGCTCTGAGTGGCACTGCAACTGTTATGGATAGGCGTGTAGCTTACCATCAAGCGCACGATTTATTCGTTCCGTCACTTGATATGAAAAAAAAATTAATTATAATTCGATTAGTTGATTCGATGAGTTCATTACCTGCGAATTCTATAAATAATAAAAATAATCTATAAAACGCTTATTTGAAGTCATTTTAGTTTTTTGGGTGCTAACAGCTAAATATCCTAAAAACCGAAAAATCGGGTTACCAGAAATTAAAAAGCCGAAAAAGTCAGTTTTCAAAATGACTCGGTTTTTGCAACACACTCTCAACACAGATATACACCGCGTTGCATTTACTTGATTCAGCGGGCATTAAATTTATCAATGTATATTTTATGCTATTTCAATTGTAATAAGATATAAATTGACTTTTTAACAACTTTTTCAATTTCAATTTATACTTTATTCCAATTGTGCCAACAACAGTTCGGCGCACGCGCTTGGTTGTGACCCGCGTCTGTAGTGTTGTGATCTGTTTTGTTTTTTTCCTGCATTTAGTGATGGGAAACTGTCCAACTAGTACGAAACTGTTACCTATATTTTATAACAGCTGGTACTATGGAGCGTTATCTCAAACGATCAAACTCTGTTGGTAAACGACCTCTTGAGGGATCGGTTAACCACAACGAGTGGAAAATACCAAAAAAGTCAGCGCCACAAGCCGAAGGTATGCCTGTCAAGCCTGTTGAAACCAGAAATCGATTTACCATCTTCAACACTGATAAGTCATCAAATAATCCAATGACTATTAAGTCCATCAAAAGCCAATTTGTAGCTTGCAGAAACATGTTGGACTAAGTAGTACTAATACTTACGCACCTTGGTAAATATGTCTAGCGTAGGCAAAATACGCGTCTTGTACTGGAATGCTGATGGTATTCGAACAAAAATAGATGAACTTCTAGACTTAGTCAATGAACGTTCTGTAGATATAATAGCCGTGAATGAGACGAGAATTACGTCTAAGGTTACCTTACTTACACCCGGTTTCAAATGCCACCGCCAGGATAAGTTGGCTAACGGTCGCGGTCAAGGAGTAGCAATCCTTATTAGGTCCCACCTCTCACATACACCTGTGACCCTACCTATTATGAATAACTTGGAATGTGTTGGTCTGCAGCTTTCTATATCTGATAAGCCTATTATAATAATTTCCACGTACCAATCGTCTAACCTACCGCTCCTGATTTGTGACCTAAACAAAATCACCAATATGAGCGCAAATATGTTAATTATGGGAGACTTCAACAGTAAACACCCTTATGGTCATTGTTTTAACTCCAACATACATGGTGAAGTTCTTTTTGATCACATGATTGACAGTGAGTACGATATTATTGCGCCGCGTAATTCTACATTGGTGCACTATGACGCCTGTCATGAAGCGACGAAACCTGATCTGTTTATTGTCAAGGGTATTGATACTTTATCTAAACCGCGTACTTTGACACGTCTCTCGTCAAATCACCTTCCCGTTGTTCTTGACATTGGAGGAGCTTACGTAAGTAAAACCACTCAAACTCTTGACTATGGTAAGGCTGATTGGAAAAACTTCAGAATCCTACTCGATCGGAAACTTGTCTTGACTACCTCTACATTAAGTACTGTAGCGGACATTGATGCTGCCATTGTTTTTATAACAGAATCTATAATTAACGCACGTGACCTAACAATAGCAAAAATATCACACGACCATATTAAATTAAAACTTCCCCGGCATATCAAAACAATTATTCGTCAAAAAAACCGTTTAAAACAGCAAACTCTTCAAGAGGTTAATTGTAGCCTTAAGAAATAACTATCTTAATATATAATATATAATAATATAATATATAACTGCCTCCGTGGCCGAACGGTTACCATGCCGGACTGCCACGCAGAGGTCCCAGGTTCGATTCCCGGGCCGAGAGAAATAGTTGTATGGCCTACAATTATATCTCTCGTGAGTTTGGATGTAATTTGTAGTTGTCTATGTGTGTGTCCATGGCACCCGCGACACAGGGTTTCCCTAGTGCGGGGCTATGTTGAGTGTGTGCGTTATTATTATGTGCGTTATCTTGTCAAGTTAATATATTACAACGGCATATCAGTAATGCTGTTAAGGCGCATAATGATATTCAGTGGAACAAAAAGCTAGCCGGAGTCGATAATCCCAGTTCAGACGTGTGGCGCGTTGTCAGATCTCTCAATTATACACAGATTTGTATTCCTCCACTTAAGACGGAATCCGGCTCCTTTGCTACGACGATCCCGGAGCAATGCGAAGTTTTAGCCGAAGCATTTCTGAGTAATATGAAGCTTACTGGAGACTGGGTCTCGGATCTTGAAACTGAAGCAGCTGTTAAGAACTCCATTGAATATCTAGATAATTATAACACATCTGGTTCTTGGGAACTTGTTAGATCTCATGAAATAAGTAAACTACTCAAAAGACTCAAACCCCGTAAAGCACCAGGATTGGATGGACTACATAATATGCTACTTAAAAACCTGTCCCAAAAATATGTAATCTGGCTTACTAAAATATTCAATGGTTGTCTCAACCTTGGTTATTTTCCTACTGCCTTTAAGCATGCTAAAGTTATACCTATCAAAAAACCTGGAAAAGACGATAATCATGCTCATAGCTATAGTCTTCTGCCTGGTCTGGGCAAGCTCTTTGAATCCGTGATCCTGACTCGAATCTCTCGTTTACTGAAGGATCACTTTTGCCTAAACAGTTTGCATTTAGGAAAACGCATTCTACAGTTCACCAATTAGCAAGATCTTCTGAGCACATTTCTCATTCTCTTAACTTAAAAAGTCTGGCTTGATCTTATTAGATATTGAGAAGGCATTTAATACAATGTGGAATGCTGAGACCAGGAGACCCTTCATAAACTCGTTATAAGTGACATTCCATTAAGGCTTGTTAAAATGATTCAATCTCACCTCACAAATAGAACGTTCTCAGTATCATTGGATGAACAAACTTTCTGTGCCAAATATATACCATCCGGTGTACCACAGGGCTCCATCCTTGGGCCATATTTATTCATAATGTACTTAAATACGCACCTGGCCATATACGCTGATGATACTGCCACCTATTCATCCGCAGAGGTATAAATCTCATCATAAGTCGCCTTCAATTATCAGTTGAACTGCTAAGTGGCTACTTCTCTAAGTGAAAACTAAAATTAAACTCGAATAAAACCGAAGCAATCATGTTTTCTAGAAAAAGATCTTTACCAGAAAGATTGGTCCGGATGGACAGCTTTTCAATACCATGGAGCAAAAGTGTCAGACATCTAGGAATCACTGTAGATAATAAATTAAACTGGTCGCATAACGCCAACCAATTAGTAATCAAAGGTATGAAGTCTACTTGTGCATTGAGACCAATTTTAAATCGTAAAGCAAAGTTAAGCGCTCAAACAAAATTACGTATTTATTCGACTCTTATTAGACCCTGTTTAACGTATGCCGCGCCTGTTTGGAGCAGTTTAGCTGACACAAACTATAATAAACTTCAAATTGTTCAGAATAAAGCTTTAAAAATAGCGTACAACACACCGTTCAGAACTAACCTAAGAACTCTCCACCGTAAAATTAAATTTCCATTAATTAAAAGATTTGTTTGAAAAATATACCGTAAATTTTATCTATGCAAAAATCCAGCTCACTCTAATTCTATAATTTCATCAATTGGCAAATCTAGACTAAATACGCTTTCGTACTCTGGAACTTATACTAGGTACAAGTTGCCCCATCATTATTTCTTGAACAGCTAACCAAACCTGTTTACCGGCTGGCCGATCAAACTATGAGTTGGTCGACAAATACTTAGACGTACCAAATTTTGTGCGAATTCTCGCCTTTTTTTTAAATATTATTTTATAAATGTTTTTTTTTTGTTTATTCCTTAAATCCGTCTTTATTGTAATGTATAACTCCTTCATAGCTATACTTAATTGTTTTACAATGGTAAATATATGAGGCCATGAGAACCATAGTGGCCTAACTCATTTTTCTACAATATTGAGTTTATGATTTTTTCCAGTTCAAATTGATCATTTTGATAGAACCAGAAAGGCCTAAAAGTGATACAACGAATTTTCACTAGATGGCAGCATAATCATTGTTATGGTTTTTAGTCTGTGATCTAAATTTGAGGTGCCATACTGGCCTAAGTAAGATAGGCCACTATGGCTTGTCCATTGAATTAGGCCACTATGGTTCTCATGGCCTCATATATCTTTCTTTGTAGTATTATTATCATGTCTGGTTAAACGATAAAATATGTTAAGTCAAATGTTTATAAAGGCGTCATAGCCTAGTAAACGCAGCGAATTTATTCTAATTATAATTTAAGAATAAGATCTTATTATAATTGTAAACATTGTTTATGATAAAAATTAAGACTTCAATTCAAATTCAATTCAAATTGCCTTGCTGTCCGCCGGTTTGCGCTGGCCCTAAATATATTTAATGCCATCCAACAGGCTGAGAAAAGAAATTACAGCTATTACCTGGTGTCAAAGTAGAAAATTCCCTGTACTATGAGTATCAGAGCAACGAGGCAGTACCTAGAACTCAGACTGGAATAAATTTAGAAAAGTTTATTTTCCAAATTCCTTCTACCGGCAGCTTCAAATATATCCAGCACTCACAGTGCAAACCGTTGGGCCACCGAGTCAGTTAAATAAAACATTTTTCATTTTGAGTTACGTCGTCGTTGTCCATTAATAACGCTCATCGAAAATAAAAATGATATGGGATAATGTAACGAAATTTTTTCGGATCTAAAAGGGGGCATCATTATCCTGCATTGCAGTCTGCCTAGCGCTCCACCGCGTAATGCAGGAATAAGAATGTAGTCGCAACGTGCAAGCCATCCTCCAATCCTACGAGACTCCATATGTGGGACATATCGATTGTGAACTGGTAACCGGTACTATCTCAATTTTCTAAAGATTTCACTTTTTAATACCATTTTATACTATTTCATACTAGCCATCGTTGCAAGAAATTTCATCTCAGATACATTTAATTTTGGCGCCAAAATCACCTTCATTCATCTTGTATAAACTTCTAACCAGATGCTATATAAATGATGCAAAGAATTCTTTTGTTCGTCCTGTAAAAATTGCCAAAATTGAAATGGTTGCATCACAGTCGATATGCAGGATAATGGACCGTTTAAAAGGGGGCATTCTTTATGTGGTTTGTGGGGCATTCGTTATCCTGCATAGATAGCGTGCAAGACTTGCACTCCTGCAACGCGTCCTGCGAGACTCCACACGTGGGCCATACGCAGAATAGTGTGTGAGCAGTTTCCTGCCTGCGCGGGTAGTGAATGGGCCGTTTAAGTCGCGTGTATTTGTTTTTTTTTTTTCAGACATACCAACAACGCTAAATGGTCGCGGCTGATTGAGAGCTGTGAAGCGGCCGCAACGTTGGTTTGTTTGAAGAAACAAACTTACGCTGTTTATATATAGTATGACTATAATAATGTGTGACTATCGCGAAAACCTAGGAACACGATATAAAAACTATACTCCTATAGAGTTGTAGAGAACAGTAAAATTGTTTTATATAATATAAACTAGGTAATTTTTTTTTTGCTGAAAAATGAGCATAATTATTTTGTCAACCCCGTTCAAAGACATTTTCTAGACTGAATGATTATCAGTGATATCAATTAAAAGAATACTCTAAAAATTTTAGACTTAAGGTGAATATTAAAGACCTTCCGACAAACTACAATGAAGGGAAAATTTCACCAGTAACTTAGTGGCTTTTAAATAAATTAATAAAAATATAACGAAACTCTTTTGGACTTTATTATAATTTGTAATTTAACTATAAAGTCATAAATAAAAATGTAAATACTCATACTTCATACTCACTTAATACTGCAATCAATATTTGATTCACTTTGCTTCCATCTGAACAATACTTTTTCACTTTGTATTTTAACATTTTACAATTTTTCTTATACTTAGAAACAGGCTCAATAACGCTACACAACTGTTGATTTTTTTTAATGGGCAGATTTAAAAAACTACATTAAATACTGAACTTTTCAATATTTAAACATTTCGCGCGTTCGTAGTTCGCATTAAGCGGCAAACGCGCAACCACGACCGTCTTCCAATTTCAAATGAACATTATTTTTCTTCGCGCGTAGAGTTAAACCGTTTGTGAAGACTACAATCAGATAAGTTTATTACACAAATTTCAAACAAACCGACGTTTCGGGCCCTTTACAGGTCCCATGGTCACGGTTGATAGCCCGAAACGTCGATTTGTTTGAAAAAACAAATATACGCGATTTAAATCCGGCAAAATAGATTCATTTCCTATGTGTAACATTCGCGAAAACCTAAGAACTCGTTATAATAATATATTTTCCTTAATTGACAGTGACACATGTAAAAGTTGAAGATACTGAACTCTATTATGAGAATTTAGCAATGTTTATACAATTTCATTTTATATTAATTCATTCTAAATAAAACATTAAAAGATGTATCTAAACGTAAAACATAATATGACTCTTCGAATTATATTTTTCTAATTGTTCTGGACCTTTTTTGAAAAATTTCCACTATTCTTCGGAAAAATTATCCAACACCGCTATTGACCACCTCCTTCGCCCCCTTCACTGCGTCAGTCACTTCATGCATATTCCGCGACACATTTTTTCACTAATAATTTTATTATTTCAACTAAAATGGTTAATGAACATTAACTAACTATTTAACAAAATCTCCGTTAGCGTAGTTAACATGCCACTCATTGAGCATTCCTCGTATCTTGTTGCGTAGGTGCATACTAGAGGATAGTAGGGATAAATGGAGAATACACAAGTCAGGTATCTAACTAACAAGTAATGGGATCACAATTGCTAGGAAATCTGCATGCGAAATCTTTCAAATAACAGACTTGCCTAGCAAGTTTAAGAGAGGGGGAAAAGGGAGAGGAATGAAAAATGACTTTGGGATCGTAATTTGAACGTATTATTATCGTAATTTTTTTTTACAATCTTCTTGTCGTATCGACGGCTAGGAACATGGATAAATTATCGATACATCTTGGTATCGAGTACTTTCCTTCCGATATTAATTTTAGATTTTCAGGTATTAGTACTTTTTCACAAGTATCGTATCGTTTTGAATAATTCCTACTTAGGACACTTCATATCATAATGCAAGCCACTTTGCATTTTTTTTAAATGGCAACCTTCACCACAAATGAATTTGCTGTATAGTGTACGCCACCATTTGCTTCTTTATAAGAATGAGAATTAAATTAAAATTAAATAAATAAATTAAATAACGCACACACTCAACATAGCCCCGCACTAGGGAAATCCTGTGTCGCGGGTGCCATGGACACACACATAGACAACTACAAATTACACCCAAACTCACGAGAGATATAATTGTAGGCCATACAACTATTTCTCTCGGCCCGGGAATCGAACCTGGGGCCTCTGCGTGGCAGTCCGGCATGGTAACCGTTCGGCCACGGAGGCAGTTGCATGAATGAAGAATGAAGAAAAATAATTAGAAACACTTGAATTAACATACCTGACTAACATAATATTTGAGTACCTCGCAATTCCGGCGAAGTTTGTTCCTTCTTAAGAACGTTTGTTCTCAAAAGCAGGCAATACAATATCAAAAATGAGAAAAAGACTGTTATAAAATAGATTTTTGTTTTTAAGTGATTAAACAGAGGAGTGGAAAATTTATGTAACACAAATTATGTGAAATGACGATTAATTGAATTGATAAATTTAATCAGTCTTTTATTATTTCTTCCAATTAAAAATCAAAAATCAAATAAATAACTTTAATTCATGTGTTCTATTCTGTTTTCAAATAGGGAAAATTTGCAGGACAAAAGAGGTATCGATACTCTTGTTTCGATACTTTTATGAGTACGACATTCTTTAAAGATACTACTCATGAGTATCGATACTTTTGATTCGATACTGGGACCCTATCGATGGCATTCGATTATTGTTGGGCCAGGATTTATTGCTGCTATCCGCATCACTAGCAGTAGCCGTCATGCTGCAGTGTGTGACATGTTTGCCATCGTAATGAAAGGATTTGCCAATCGGCGTAAACTACTCGCCGATTGTTGCCTAATGAAAAAATAAAAAACAAAATTCGAAAAAAAACAAAACACGATATTTGGGATAAAAAAATAAAGAAACAGGATTCGCTTTGGACCTTTTGGAGGGAAAAGTGTCGTTTTTATTTTGACTTTCAATTATTTTGTGAAATCTAGTTTAAAGTGGAATAGGATAGTGCTATTGTACCTTAATCGAAGATTTAAACGCGAAATTATACGAATCTCGAACTAAAATATCCGTATCGGCCCGTTTTAAGGAATCCCGAGTCAATCCAAGCACGCCGCCTCAAATTGCCTATCCTCTTTGTGGCGGCCATATTTACAGAAACATAATTAAACTTCATGTTTAGGCTGATGGCTTTGCCAAAGCCTTAATAAATAATAAAAAATAAATAAAAATTAAAGAAACAAAATAAAAACAGAACAGGTCTTTAAATTACGCTGGCGTAGTGTTCATTGGAGCTGCCGATAAGCTGGCAACTCTACGGCGGTGTTCAAGGCTCTGCAGCTTAAAGATGGGAAAAAGTGCTTATTTTTTTAAATGTTTAAACTTTATGCTTTTTTAAACACTTTTTCAATTAAACGCTTTTAAGTTTGAAGTCAACAAAATCGTCTAGAAAACGTTTAATCGCATAGACTATTACGTTAAAAAAGCTTGCAACGTTGTGTTGATAGCGAAACGCAAGAGTAGACCACTAAAGGTATTAAGATAAGTAAGTTTTTTTATAAAAAACGAGATATATTTTTCGGTCATTCTCGGACAGTGTTCACAACCTATATTCCGTGGCAATTTTTATTATTTAAATATTCAGGTATATTATCGTCAGTGATCGGAATTGAGGGAGTTAATTTATAAAGTTACTTTCAGTTAGTTATTTAAATGAAGCAACTACAAAAATATAAAAGCACGCTCGCTGCGTCTTTTTAAACATATACTAAAATAGATTTAAGAGAAATTACATAATAACTAATCGAAATTATTACCATTCAGTTTTGGGAATTTATTTTGTATGTATTGCACTAGACACGAAGTGTGAAAAGGATGAAAAATCAAAAAGTGCAAAAGTTGTTTTCAATTTGAAATTCTAAGTGTTAACTCCAGCGGAGTATATATTATAAGCTTCTAGCTTGCTACGCGATGTTCGATACAGACAAGCTTCGAAGCGCCTGTATCGCGTTTACGCACAAACGCAACAATCTGCTTTCGGCGCTTGTAAAATGCGCCGTGTGCATATGCTCTTAGAAGATCTAAAATTTCCTTAAAACTGTTATAATTTTTTCCTAAGTGAGACTGACGCGCTTGTTTTGCAATTAACAAGCTTTTAAACTTTTGCGTGCATTATGCTGACATTGGAAACGGGGATAAACGCGCTATTTCTTTTTCAAATGGTATATTGCAATTGCAATGGTGTCGGCCTGCAACTTATGTGACTGCGCACTTACAAGACACCCGTGTGTACGCGTAGCTGGATACCGCGTACGGGTTGATATAGTACGTGACATGTTCCAAGCACTTCCTTACATTAAACAGTAAAAAAGGAACAAAAACATGCAATCTATTGTAATACATGTCTTACCCTTATCTTCAATTTATCGCTTTCAAAATCTTTCTCTTTCGCGTAATCTCGCCCATAAAGATGGTCAGGTTATTATTGAGGCTTTTCCCATTTGGACCTGGTTTAGCTATACTGCCCTTCACTCGTGTGAAGTTGACCACCCCCTAAACGGTGCCCAGAAACGACCTATACAGGTCGTTAGTATACGTTAGTATGCCCACCCTCGACGTAAGTATACCCGGGGAACAATGATTTAAAAAAAAAACTTTTTGGGGTGGTCAACTTCACACTGCCACCCCAAAACGGCTTTTAGTGGTTCTTTCTACGACAATCGTTAGTATGTCGTAAGTATACGTCAGTATGCTCACACTCGTCGTAAGTATACCCGGATACAAATATTTTTTTTAAAAGCAAAATGGTTTTGCTATGTTTTTTCAAACGCACCCGGAAACGACTTGCGCAGGTCGTTAGCAAATCGTTAGTATACGTTAGTACACCCACATTCTTCATTTTGTAAAGAAACATTTTCTTAGGTGAGTCGTTCAAAAACGCATATGGGTTCGTTGACATCTTTCACATGAAGCAAAACTCTGACTTCGTTGATGTCTTTTTCTTACGAAAGACAAGTCAGCCGATTAAGTATAGAATACACATGAGAGAAATGCTGTAGTACTCAGCAACCACAAGTTTTACGTATGTACATATGCTAAGTCAAGAAACATGCGCCAAATGACATGACTTTCTAAAAAATAAGCCCAGCTGCCCCGATTTTAGTTGTTTGGATGTTAAGAGCATCTCCTTGCGCACCAATTATCGTCAATTGATTCGTTAGTATACTCTTCAGTAACTTTCAGTTAGGACTTTGAAAACTAGTCGTTTTGCGTGTAATAAAATACTACTCAACAGCGATGTTTCGGTAGATTTTCTTAAAAAGCAGACTGGCTGCGCCGATTTAAATCACTTTTGTGATAAGAACCATCCCTAATAATAAATAAAATAATTCAATCGTTAGTATACAGTTTAATAACTTTCTGTAGCACCGTGAACATGACACGTTTCGTGGGCAACGAAATTCCATTAGGAGAGAATTTCTCAAAGATAATCGTAACTGCCCCGCTCTTTGTTATTTCAGTGATAAGAACATCTCCTTGCGCACTAAGAAATAACAATTGAATCGTTAGTATACTCTTCAGTAACTCTCGGCAGGACTTTGAAAACCAGTCGTTTTGTGGGTGAAAAATTCCTGTTCAACCATAAAGTTTTGATAGATTTTCTCAAAATGCTGTCTGAATGAGTGTCTGCTCCGTTTTTAATGACTTTTATGATAAGAACCATACAATCGTTAGCATGCCCTTCAATAACTTTCTGTAACACATTGAAAGCAATACGTTTCCTTGCGAACGAAATTCCGTGTTCCATTTAAGAGAGAATTTCTCAAAAAAAGCCTAGCTGTTCCACTTTTTAAGAGCATACTGACGATTATATTGATGTAATCTGCTGCGTAAGGGACGGTTCTTATCATAAAAGCGGTTAAAAGCGGGGCAAACAGTCTACGTTTTGAGAAAATCTATCAAAACTTCGCAGTTGAGCAGAAATTTTTCACCCATAAAACGACTGGTTTTTAAAGTCCTGCCGAGAATTACTGAAGAATATACTGACGATTCAATTGATGTTTCTTGGTGCGCAAGGGGATGTTCTTATCGCTATAAGGATGGGACCGAGGCAATAGAAAACACGGTCATTCGGTTCGATGTAACATTTAATACTACTCATCGATTCAAGTACATGGGTATATTATAGGTAGATACATAATAGTTATGATTAACAAGTGGCTATACTACACCTCACGCCCCTTGCCAAAAAAAAGAAAAGTTTATAATACAAGATAACTTTTTTTGTATAATATAGTATCTAAATATATGTATTATCTTTAAATCTAACTTATACAATATTATTTAAAATACATTTTAGCTTGATTTTTGTGTACCATCAACTCTTTTCCTTTATATAAAATTTATACGTATGGACCCGAGTACAAGCAGTCCAATTTATTGTCCATATTTCCATTTCCTAGCAAAATTTGGTCGCCTGGCTTGTATATAATCGCATTCACATAAGTGTCATAGTAACCGTTCCTTTTTAGTTTACTTTTGACCATGTTAGTTTTAGTATCATATTGTGCCTTTTGCAGTCTATATTTAAGTTGTAATGGACAGTCATCGTTATTGTACAGTGGTTCAACTGCATTATTTAAATTACAAGGAATCTGACATGATTTACCAAATACAAGCTCGTAGGGATTGTATCTAGTTTCAGTGTGTACGGTACTATTGTATGAGAAACACCAATAGGGTAACCATGCACTCCAATGGATGGATTATTCTATCTGTTTGAATTCTTAAAAACGCTGTCAAATGTTTGTGATTAATTCCAGTGAACCTATTGTTTGGTGATAGTAGGCTGTAGAATTCAATTGTTCTATTTTGAGTAATTTGCAGACCTGTTGCATTACTTTAGAAATATATTGGGTTCCGTTATCCGTAACAATTTTTCCTGGAATTCCGTAACGAAGTATAAAATTATTGACAAAACTTCATGTTATTGTAACCGTGTCTTTAGACTGAAGTGGGTAGGCCTCGACGAATTTTGTCAAGTCGCACTGGACTGTTAAAATGTACCTGTAGTTACTGCTGTCACTTACCAATGGACCCACTGTGTCTAAAAATACTTTATCAAAAGCGCACTTACCTGTATCCGTTATCACCATCAGTTCTTCCGTATACTTACCGTATTTATTTCTTTGACATTCGTCACATTTTTTTACAAATTCTGTGACGTCTTTCTCCATACCTGTCCAAAAATAATGTCTACGTAAATTATTCAGCATTCGACGAATACCAGCATGACCACTTGTGGGCAGCATGTGGTAATCGTTCAGCAATATCCTTTTCATGTCGTTGTCATTTATTTTCTTTATTCGTCTCACAATACATATGCGCGGTCCGGACCACTGTGGCATTTTATTTTTATTTGAGTTAACTCTTGTATAAATATATTATTATTTTCATCTTTTATTACGTACATTGTGTCTATATTTATTTTTTTACACAATAGCCCTAATT
This sequence comes from Hyposmocoma kahamanoa, assembly GCF_003589595.1. NCBI lineage: Eukaryota > Metazoa > Arthropoda > Insecta > Lepidoptera > Cosmopterigidae > Hyposmocoma > Hyposmocoma kahamanoa. The sequence continues at coordinate 11,141 of NW_020653237.1, read as the reverse complement.
CCCTCACGAAGACTTCTCGAGTGCAACATGATCAGGTGTTAGGTTTTACGTAAATAGTCGATTGTGTTTGTACATACGCTAAATGTCTTGTATCTTTTGTCACTATGTCATATTCTAATTATTGAATTTGTTGGTCACTAGCTATTGCTAACTCCGTGTATTCCTTTGGAAGTTTCAACATTTCCACGACTCTTGGGTCGTGGAAATGTTGAGTCCAATCGTCCAACTTTCTATAATCTCTTTCCGCAGTATTACTAGTTTTTTCTACCTCTTCCATTCTTTTTTTCTGACCTCTTGTTAAAACATTCACAATGTTCTCTTTCATCGCTTTCAATTCATTGCTATCTATCTTAACGCGTGACAATGCGTCGGCCGCCACATTGTTCACACTCCTGACAAAGTCATACTCTTCTAATAAAAGTCGAAATTTCATCAAACGGCTTGACGGGTTTGCCATATTGAATAAATACACAAGTGGTTTGTGATCTGTCTCTAGTACGAACTTTCTACCATACAAATACGGTCTAAAATATTTCACTGACCATACGATCGCCAAAAGTTCTTTTTCTATTGTCGGATAATTACACTCAGCCTTATTTAGAGTTCGACTGGCGTACGCTACAGGGCGATAATCTTCGTTGCTTAGCACGGATCCTATTGCAAAATCTGAGGCGTCTGTTTGTAAAAAATGTGTTTTTTTCATCTAATTTGGGGTACTGCAAAATAGGTGGTGATATGAGTGCTTGCTTTACTGTTTCAAATGCTTTTTCGCATTCATAATTCCTTTCAAAAACAACTTTTTGTTTGCAGAATTTGTTGAGTGGCAATGGTATCTCCGCAAAATTTGGTATGAACTTACAATAGTAATTAGAGAAAGCCACAAACCTTTTAACATCATTTGTATTTTTTGGTGTTGGATACTTTTCTAAGGCTAAAATTCTTTTTCGATCTAGTTTTAACCCATCAGCTGACACAACATGTTCTAGATATAGTATTTCCTTTTTTAGAAATTCACACTTAGCAGGATTAAGTTTTAAATGTACTTTTCGAAGTCTACTCAGAATATCTATAAGGTTAAGATTATGACTGTTTAAAACAAATCAATTCATCTAAATAAACAAAGCATTTGTCAAAATTAAGTTCTGACATGGCCACTGTCATGGCTCTAGAAAATGAGCTGGGGCTGGTTTTTAACCCCATTGGTTACCTTTTCATTTGGTACTGACCTGTTGGGGTGGTGAATGCAGTATATTTTCGACTTTCTGGTTCTAAACTTAACTGATAATATGCTTGGTTTAAGTCTAAATGTGAAAAATACATGGCGCCGGAAAGTGAATCCAATATATCGGTAATGTTCGGTAGGGGAAATTTATCATTTACTAGTCTTTCATTCAGTTTTCGAAAATCAATTACCAATCTCCATTTTTTATTTCCGTTGTCAGTCTTTTTCGGTACCAAGAGAACAGGACTGGACCATTCGCTACGGCAGGGCTCAATTATGTAATTTTTTAGCATATCTTTTACTTGATTTTCTATTTCTGCCCTCTGAGAAAAAGGGAGCCTATATTGCTTGACATAAACTTGATCCGAGTTTGCTTTTAACTGAATTTTGTGTTGATATACATTTGTTGTTGACAATTTATCTCCTGATAAGAAAAATACGTCTGCGAATTTTGCACAAATATTTTGGATTTCCCTCCTTTCTTCTGAATTTAAATGAGACACATTTAATTGATTTAACATTTCTTTTACCCTTTCTACCGTAATCTCACTTTTTTTGTAATCACATACTGTGTAATCTTTAAGCTTGTCGACTGTAATAGGATAAACTAACCTCTTCGTCGCGGGTATTCAGCATTTGAATACAAATTTTATTTGAGCGTGGCTTAACGATTCCCCCTGCAATAAATACACCTTGACATCATTCTTTCGACTTTATTACACAATCTTCTGCCAATTTTGTGTCTATATAAAATATTCTTTCACACCTAGGAGGTACAATAATGTAATTATTTTTTGTTTTATTCGCATTAGTTTTTTTGTTATATAAAAAATCACTCACTCACACTTCCATTTTGGGAGGATCACGTCGAAAAAATGACGGGCGGAACACGTTTGGCCTCAGAGCAAATTCTGTAACTTGCCTCTGCATTCTCTTTTTCTGTTATGCTGTATATTTCTTGTAACCCACAAACAGGACAACCAGGATGACGAGAATGATTATCATCAGCAACAGGACGTTTGTTGTCAATTGCCTACTGAAATCGCTCACCTTGGCAGAGTTGTTACCGTCTCCAACTGCGTTTTGGACTATGATGGTGTCTTCCTTTGATTGTGTCTTACCCATGGAGAATACTTTCAAACTTGCTGTTCAATCACTTCATTTAAATAATTTAAATACTTATTTTGGACTACTTCATTCAAATAATTTTTTTTTATAATTCAAAATCTGTTCACATTCGCACTTTGCTTGAAAACCGATCTCGCATCGTCGCGAGATCCTGGCATGGTCGCCATATAAGGATGGTACCGAGAGGCAATAGAAAACACGATCATTCTGTTCGATGTAACATTTAATACTACTCATCGATTCAAGTACCTGGGTATATTATAGGTAGATACATAATAGTTATGATTAACAAGTGGCTACACTACACCTCATCGCTGAACTAAAAAAGAGCGGGGCAGCTGCGCTTATCTTTGAGAAATTTTCTCTTAAATGGAACACGGAATTTCGTTCGCAACGAAACGTGTTATGTTCACGGTGCAACTGAAAGTTGTTGAAGGGTATATAACGATAGTATTGTTGTAATCTGCCGCGTAAGGGATGGTTCTTATCATAAAAGTCATTAAAAGCGGGGCAGACACTCTGCTTTTGAGAAAATCTATCAAAATTTCGCGGTTGAGTAGGAATTTTTCACCCACAAAAGGACTTATTTTCAAAGTCCTGCCGACAGTTACATATACTAACGATTCAATTGATGTTTGTTGGTGCGCAAGGAGATGTTCTTATCACTGTAATAACAAAGGGCGAGGCAGTGTGATTATCTTTCAGAAATTCTCTCTTAAATGGAACACGGAATTTCGTTCGCAACGATACGTATTGCTTTCAAGTTGCTACGGAAAGTTAATAAAGGGCATTCTAACGATTGTATTGCTGTAATCTGCTGCGTAAGAGACGGTTCTTATCAGAAAAGTGAATAAAAGCGGGGCAAACAGTCTACGTTTTGAGAAAATCTATCAAAACTTTGCAGTTGATCAGAAAAAAGATCAGCTTGTGTCTATAGAAGAGCAGCTAGTAATATCATTTGTTTTCCACGGAATTTCGAGAAATCGCGGTAGCCATGACAATTTTATTTTTAGTATGTACAGTACATTACTTGATCCAGGTGAACTCTACCAAATTGCAAATTTTTTACATTACGTGGACGACCATGTCATTTGGCGCATGTTTCTTGACTTAGCATATGTACATACGTAAAACTTGTGGTTGCTGAGTACTACAGCATTTCTCTCATGTGTATTCTATACTTAATCGGCTGATTTGTGTTTCGTAAGAAAAAGACATCAACGAAGTCAGATTTTTGCTTCATGTGAAAGACATCCACGAACCCATGTGCGTTTTTGAACGACTCACCTAAGAAATTGTTTCTTGAAAAAATCATTGTTCTCCTGGGGCAATACCGTCGAATGTGGGTATATTAACGTATACTAACGATTTGCTATCGACCTGCGCAAGCCGTTTCCGGGTGCCTTTGAAAAAACATAGTGGGGTGGTCAACTTCACGGCCGGGGGCCGGTTAGGGGGCCGGTTCGGTTAGGGACCGGTTACGCACCCGCTCACCCACCCCTCAAACCCACTCAATTCTCTTCATCTTGGATTTAAAAATGAGCACCATATTTGTAATGAGCACCCCGAAATATCTCGAAAATGATACCCATATTGCATTTTCTTGATAAGTCGTGTTCACCATCTTGGATTTAGAAATAAATTCTATATTCGTAATGAGCACCCCAAATACCTCGAAAACGATACCCAACTTGCCATTATGTGAATAATCGTGCCCGCCATCTTACCTCCTAACCCACCCCCTAACCCATTAAAACACAAAACAAAAAGCATTAATTTATGTTGTCAATGGACTGATAACAATAGATTCCCGTATTTGATTTGGCGACTACATTACCAAATTGGGGATTCATAATCAAATGCTAGTTACCTACGCGTAATTGCGCTATCCCCGACGTAATATATTTAATTTGAATACTAAATTGCTGATTAAACGAGACAAAAATTAAGATGTCTATAGTAATTTCCACGGTAGGCTAAGTTTAGTTTTACATTAAGGCAACATAGACCATTTATGATTGAATAAATGAATGTCATCAGTGCCATTCAACTGACGAACACACTCTTAAAAAACCGCCACTGCAACTAGATTTTAGTTTTAGTACATTACTGCTTGCCGGCAGAAACAGGTAACGTGGCAGTACTTCACCGTCTTGTACTTAATTTCCACTGAAACTTCGGTTGAATACTAAGGCTCAATTTATATTGCGGCAGAACGGAATGGAAGCTAATTCTTGTGTCAATATTGTACATAGCGTAATGAACTTTATGGTCGATTGTATAACTTACAAAATAGATATGAACCAAAAATAACATCGCGCGTCTTCCGCAGAATGCTCGCGCAGCTGCCGTCGGCGACACCTGGCCGATCCGCGGGAAGTGACGACATACTACTGCCTCAAGGCGCTGTCGCTGGAATGCTCGACCATTCCCAGGAATGCTCGAATCACGGATGGAGTTGGCGCTGGCCCGCAGTCTGTAGAGTAGGGCCGTCTTTTGTGCATGATGACGTAATAGTCATCGTTACGCGCCTGCACAAACATTCCTGACGCACTGCAGAAGCGAGGCAGCTCCATCACCATCCTGAAGTCGTTATTATATTGGACACGAAAGGCGCTAATGGCCTACTGCGTAAAGTTGGACCATATGTTTTTGCCTGCTCACTACAGCGGTGGCAACCGTTAGTCGTGTGGAGCGCGACGGGAATGCTCACAGCACCAGCCTTACAGAGAATCGGATGAAGTCCGTGCAAACGAGCTGATCCTGGGTTAGAACCTGATTTAGATGGACACTGTGGGGGTTCGCTCGCACAGGTCATAGATATGGGACTGCTCACTACAGCGCGTAAACTGCCGGACGAACATGTTACATCTGACCGCCAGCGCCCTGGTTCACTCTCTATAAAGAAGAATTAGGTCAAACCGCACCACGCTAGTCAGAAACTGAAATAACCTTTAGGGGTCGTTCTTTGTAAATAAACTTTTGTACACGTTTACAATAAACGGGTCACTACCGTGGATATTTACCAACCAAGCACGCAGAAGCTAATAATAAACCAAATTGAAAGTCCTTCCGTGAAAGTAGGTTGCGGTTATATTCTGATAGACTTTTGCATTTTGAAATGTTATCGTTTGCAAAGAGGTTTTGCGTTCGCACGTAGACTGTCCACAACTGTTAGCTAAATTTAACTTAAAAATTCCCTCAATCTTGAGGGTATCTGCCCTAGGTTTGCTGTTACTTCTTTAGTGCCACCATTCCGTAAGACCGTTTTGGGCTTTAATTTCTGTATCCCAAGGCTTTAATAAGCACAGTCACGTTACCGATATGTTTTGGCAGTCGCTGCACAAATTTCGTAATAGTATTTTATTAAACCTTTTTTTTCCGACTCTAAGCTGTCCGAGACCCTTGTTCATTGTATTTATTGTTTTTGTTTGTATTGCTTTAAAAAGAATTTAAATTGCTGTTTCGTAAGAAAATTAAAATTAAAGTTAAATTCAACTTAATTCACATCTACACTGTTTTTGTAAGCTGTGTTCACTCATAAGTAGTTGTGCAATTTAGATAAGATCATCACCAGTTTCATTTATAATATGTAACATTGTAATAACTGTAAGTGAACCTTTAGTAGCGGTAGAGGTCCTTGTGAAAGAGTTCGTCCAGAGAAGTACTGCCATCTTGCCTATATCTGCAGCCAAGCAGTAATGTCAGCATTGCTGTGTTCCGGTTTTGAAGGTTAAGGGTGCTGGTGAAATTACAGGCACATGGGACTTGTCAACTTATGTCTCAGCGTGACAGACGCAGTGGCAGTGCCTCTCAGATCTTTGCGAATTAAAGCTCTGAGTGGCACTGAAACCGTTATGGATAGCCGTGTAACTTACCATCAGGCGCACGACTTGTTCGTCCCGTCACTTAATATTATAAAAAAAAAACCAGTAAACTTAAAAAATAGTTTGTTATCTCTCGCCAGGGCTGGTAGCTGTAAAGGTACTAACTGGGTGATAAATCTGTCATAGATTTCTCATAGATGGCGCTACGACTAAAAAGTCGTTGAAAGACCAAGTACAAAGACACGACGCAAGCACATAGAAAAATTCGTGAGGTCCGTTGGTTCGTTCCGTGGCTTAGTTGGTATAGCGTCTAGCACGGTATGCAAAAAGACGTCGGTTCGAATCCGACCGGATCGAAAGAATTTTTTCTGAGTGTTTTTTCTGAGTGTTCGATCTTTGTATTAATAATTATAACAAACTAGTGGAGTAATTTCACAAAAAATAATTGAATATCAATTCAATAAAAATTTAATTAAAAAATACTACCAATTTTTACTTGGTCCAAGTAACCCCGTGTAGATTACACAAAATTAAATGTAGCCGAGATAGCACACAAGCACAGACGCAGGCTTCAACTTGGGAGTGTCCTTAAGTAATAAACTTGCACCGCGCGTAAATAGCCACTTTCGTATAGCCACTATTCACCTGCCTCATGCTAGTGTCTGGAGAGCTATTTATAGTCCAGTTTGAAGTAGAAAATAAGATTATCATGATTAAAACTAGAAAGATACCTTGAGACTAAGGCTTTTTAATACTGGTGTCGATAGAGGGTGCAAAACATCTACATCCTAACTTTTAAGTTTTATTGAATGTCACGATGTTTGACTATCATGTATACTTATACAGGCTGTATATTTGAAAGTGAGACATATTCATACACGTCATAGTAAATCATGTTACAACTTAACATGGACTAAAATGAAAATTAGGATATGGGATAGAACAAAAAATAAATCAACAAATGTGCTTTGAAGTGTACATAGGAATAAACCGATTCCCTTTACGCTTGATTTCGAGTGCAATGGGAATACTACCAAGCGAACGCCGAGTGAGACAGCAACAATAACAATGATTTCACATCTCCCTTCCTACTTTTCGCGGGCTTAGGACCGACAAAGCACCTCATTTCTCTAGAAAATAAAAACTATGTTACTCACCTACTCATTTATGTTATGATGGAAAAAGCTGTTATCAAAATGATTACGTTTTAGCTTATGTTAATTATTTTTTACTTCAACTATCATCCAAATGTTTTACGTACTAAAAAAGATAAGTTTATGGTTTAGTAACTAGTAAACATTTAATAAGAATTGAGGTGTCTGGCGTAGTTAAAAATGAGAAATCAAGTTATTTACAATGATTGATTTTTTAGTTATTTACTGTTTATTTACACTTACGTGTTACGGAGCAAGTATTCAAAATGTCCATCGTTTTCCACAATGCATAGTCTACCACGGCATAGTAAATTTTGTTTTAAATTGTATAACACAAACACATTTTGTCTCACAGTATAAAATGCTGAGATAATCCTCTCACGCAACACTTCGACACTGTTCACCTCCTCCTCGTAAACTTCGATTCGGGAACATTTCAATAGCGTGGCTCACACCATCACCACTTATTGCGTAAAGTCGCACCATCTCAGTCAATTCGACGTTAGAATAAATATCCATTTTGCGGCGATCGGGCGAGCGGAAGTACAAATAATTTACGTGTCTTCGTTAGACTAAGGTCGCGCGTGCACTGTATGCAATTTCGCGTATGCGCCTGTGCCCCCACCCCCGACCTGTGCTTTGTTTTTCGCCGCCGTACCAGAGAACAAAGCCATGCCGCCACCGGCCGCATCTGCGTCGGAAAAATAATAGTGATGTGCATAGATTTCGATAACTAATGTTGTTCACAAGTAGTAGTCGATAAAAAAAATTAACAAATATTTTGTTATTTACTCATTAGTTTATTATTTCTTTGGGTTCAGAATCAGGAATATAACGCACTCTATAAGTATGTCTCACTTTCAAATATACAGCCTGTATATACCATGTATATTTTTGTCAAATTACTCCACTAGTTTGTTACATTTATTAATGCAAAGGTCGAACACTTAAAAATATCCTTCGATCCGGCTGGATTCGAACCAACGTCTTCCAACAAACAGTGCCAGACGTTATGTCAACTTAAGCCACGGAACGAACTAGCGGACCTTGTGAATTTTTCTATGTGCTTGTTGCACACCCTTGTTTTTGTTTTTAACAACTTTTTTGCCGTAGCGCCATCTGTAAGAATTTACCGCTAAGGTACTTCATTCCGTGGCTTAGTTGACATTAAATTTGGCACGGTTAGCTGGAAGACGTTGGTTCGAATCCAGCCGGATCGAGGGAATTTTTCTAAGTGTTTGATCTTTGTATTAATAATTATGTAGGTATCTAAGTACATCCTAAGCCAGCTTTACGTTTGGAGTGAGAACAAGAATAGAGTAGGTGGCTTTCGGATCACTTATTCTAACTAAACTAACGATTTTATGAAATATAAAGACTATTGCTTTTTTGATACGCCAGACTTTGGTGTGGTTATAGTCGAATTCCCTGGTCTCAAACTAGGGAATACCCTGTAACGTGAGTACCAGATCAACAGAATTCGCTCTGGTGCACTTCCCAGAACACCCGAGCAGAACCAAATTAAAAAAGTTAATTTCCCAATTTGGTCTTACCGGAAATCGAACCCGGGACCTCCTCATAGTATAAACCATTGTGCCACCTAGCAGTGGCGAGGCATGAAAATTGTAGTTAGTAAAGCCCGAGCAAAACAAAAAGCATTTCCTTTAAGAAAAAAATATTTATTTATTCATTTATTTATTTTTAAAAAATGGCGCCTTGCCGACATTTAAACACAACTCATTAGCACATAAGGTACTAGTATATTTATTTTCGCTGTTTAACTTATTCTACACACAAAATTTAGCATAAAATGTACAATTTGATAATACGTGGAAAATTTTAAGCAAGCCGGTGAAAATCGAGTTACATGGACGCCTGTCCACTGCCACCTAGGTCGTCAAATTGATGCATACACTCTCTTCACAAGTAGTGTCTTGGTGAATTTACAGCGCATGCGACTTGTCAACTTATGTTTCAGATTGACGGGCACAGAAGCGGTGCTCCTCAGATCTTTACGATTTAAAGCTCTGAGTGGCACTGCAACTGTTATGGACTGTCGTGTAGCTTACAACCCTTATTAATAATTATAACTTTTTTATTAAAAAGAAACTGACCTCAAAAGTTCGTGGAATAGTTACCGGAAGTGCACGAGACCGGTTTCATCCCCTAGTTTGCCAGCCTTGGAGGTGGAATATTTTCTTCAAATTTAAATGGGACCCAATACTGAGGTACCCTCTTTCCAACAAAAAAGGAATGATTCTGCTACTGATGTGCTACTGATGAAATAGTTGGTCCAAGGTAGTACTGCCACCTTACCTATTTCTGCCGCCAAGCAGTAATGTCAGAATTACTGTGTTCCGGTTTTGAAGGGTAAGGGTGCTGGTGAAATTACAGGCACATGGGATTCAATTTATGTCTCAGGGTGACGGGCGCAGTGGTAGTGCCCCTCAGATATTTTCAATTGAAAGGTCTGCGTGGCACTCTAACTGTTATAGACAGGCGTGTAGCTTTTCATCAGGCGCACGACTTGTTCGTCCCATCACTTGATGTTATAATTATAATAAAAAGATCAAAATCAGTTCATCAGTCATACTCTCGAAATAATAAAGTCGAATTCAGAACCTCCTTCTTCTTTGAAGTCGGTTAAAAACAGATTCAACTCGGCATAATATATCAAGACTCGGCTGCTGTAATGCTTGTTTACTTGAGTCGCTTTTATAATGATAAGATGGTACAAAAGTATATGATATGGGTTAGCGCTAGAATTATAAAACATAAAATAAAATTTAACTTTAAAATAAGTAGCTAAATTACTATCAATAGGCATTATTAGATAACTTAAATGGATGAAATGCTGTACTTGTTAGACATATATACAGAATTACATAACAGTTAAGAATAAAATATATAAAAAAACGCACTACAAAGTCCTTTTTTAACTCTATTAAAACACAATACCGACCGAACCGAACCGATTGGTTCTTATGCAGCTTAGAAAACATTGTTTGTAATTCATAACTTATAATAGTAATTTAACGACCGATGTGAACTCGGGCTAAGGTGCTAGGACAGCGCAATTACAGCCAGCCGCTATATCAAAGATACGTAGACCCACAATAAAACCAAAGTTTTTATTTAAAGCTAATATTAGCTTTGTGATTATCTAGACTGGCTATTTTTAACCGACGTCAAAAAAGATGAGGTTTTTTCTCTCTTATTTCTTATATTGTCTTTTTTAATATAAAATTATTCCTTATATACTAACTACATTGAGTCACTACAAAGGGGTGGTCTTTATGGCACCATATCATATGACAATGTTTATAGTTAGGTTTAATTCCAGTAATTATTTCCTTATCCATATAAGTACAATATATACAGGGTTACAGGAAAAGTCGTGCTAGATCCGTTAAGGGCGTGGAGTACTCATCATTTCTGACTTATTTTACTATGAAACACCCTACCCTAAACTTAACCCTTTTCGAGATATTTGACTTTTTTTTTTTATTCAAAATTGCCGATTTTTAGGCTACTAAATTTAATTTTGTTTATTTTGTGTGTCTTATTATTATAATTATTGCATTTTTACATGTGTGATAAGATGCTTTAGGACCTCAATCATTAAAATAGTGAATAAGTTAATTCAATACGCCGTAGTAGAAAAGAGAAAGTTAAGAAATTAAAAAAAAAATTAGAAAGTTTATTTTTCTCTAAGGGATATCTAAAAAAAATATTACGGCAGTTGATCGGCAGATAAGTTATAAAATATCTACGTTTCATCAGCTATCTAACAAGGTATAACAATCTAGG
>NW_020653236.1:0-34663 GCF_003589595.1 Hyposmocoma kahamanoa | reverse complement strand
TTTTAATCTTTGTTCTTCTGGGTCCCAAATAACAGTATTCTATACTAGTTTGGGATGACCATAGTTCCTATTTGTGCACTTTTAAGCCAAGCTAATTAATATGATTGATGTGATTGATGCTAGCCCGCAGTGGTGGTAACAGTACTATCCACTAGTACAGGTTTATTCCTATTGTGGGGTCTGGAAGCTACCTGCTGGGCTGGCAATCAATCATCTAGTAATTAAGTACGTACTAAATTTCATTACACTAGCTGTAACTATTTCTCTCTGTAACGGCTATTAAATAAAGTTATTATTATTATTATTATTATTATTAAAGAACAGATTTTACAAGGACAGATTACGACAGAACAGAATACACAAAGGCCAAATTTACAAGAAGAGAATAAAGAGGAATCAACAGAGCAGAATAAACAAGGACTAAAGGAACATGAACAGAATATAAAACAGCACACAAAACAACAAGATTCACGAGAACAGATCATGCTAAAGCCAAATATACGACTATTAAATATGTTATTTCATTACTTGCAACCTCAATTACATTCTTAAGTACGTTTATCTACAGAAGATTATAAAAAACATTAAAAGTAGGTCTTAAACTGTCCATGATTGGTGCCGTTACCTTACTTAGTCATACTATTTACTGCTTATCTAAGGACACAGCTAACGTAGAATATTATGACACCAAAAAACCAAATAAATTCATACATTTGTAGTCATAGTGCACAAAAACCTAAAATAGGGTAAAAATAATTAACTTTTAAGAAAAAAAAACATTCCTTAGGTACTACATGGGATAAATTTTTTTTGCTTTTTTTGGGAACAGTCTTAACCTGTGCTATAAGCCATTTCAGTATGATAAATTCATTACATTATTATATATATATACCTCATTTCAAGCAAATTAAGTCAAGTTATACCCTGTCCGAAAATTAGTAGTTTCGAAGATATTAAAGATTTAAAGTTTTTTTTTGAAATCCCGATTCTCGGCTTTGTTATTTTTTTGGAATTTTATTTCTGTCCGTTTCTGGTTTGTTTTCGTTTTATCTAGTAGTTATTGAATTAAAGTTATTGTTTAATAGTAATAGAGTACGAAATAACTGTAAATTTGCTACAGTGTGGTTCAAAAATGATGAGAACTACCGAAAAAGAAACAACAATTTATTTATTAAAAGGAGTGCCTTGTAAAAAAATTATATGGAACGATGTGTACAAATTACTTAAATTACTTCTTTGTATTATTATTACCTATTCAAAACAGTAAAAATGTTAACTACAATGTTAATTTTTCCAATACAAAAGTGATGAAAATCAAGAACAAAGTGCGAGTATAGAATACATACAATACAATATTGTAAGTCCTGCTCAAAACGGGAACCTCGGTTCCTAATACATTGTCGTTACCCGCTATGTTATAATTGTTCTTATTTGTTCAGCTGCGTCAATTATTCTCTGCCTTAGCTCATCTAATGAATTTACGGGCGTTTCATACACCAAACTTTTCATGTACCCCCATAAATAAAAATCGCACGGTGTCAAATCTGGGCACCGTGCTGGCCAAGGAATCGGCCCGCCTCGACCAATCCAACGGCCTGGATAATTCGTGTCCAGTCATTGTTGCACACCTAGGCGGAAGTGAGCTGGGCAGCCATTATGCTGGTAAATCAGATTTAAAAATGTTCTAATGGGTACATCTTCTAACAATACAGACAAATTATCCCTCTAGAAATTTTCGTACATCTCTCCATTTAAATGGTCAGGGAAAAAGTAAGGCCCGATTAAATGTCTGCCAATGATTCCCATTCAAACGTTAAGGGAAACCTTCTCTGGTGGGAAGTTTCTTTTTTTTTCGTAGGTTTTCACGTCTCGGGTTCCAAAAATGTGCATTGTGGAAATTTGTGATTCCGTCGGAATCAAACTTGGATTCGTCTGTCCATAATATTCTTGACAAAAAATTTGTGTCTTCCAGATCAGCATTAATCATGAAACGGCAATAACCTAACCTTCTAACTGGATCTCCTTCCTCCAATCCTTGCACAGGATTATATTGAGGATTATACTGATTATACAGGATTATATTGAGTGCCTGAGTACGCAATAGGCGATGATGAAAATAATACACAGCCAAACATCTTTGCGAATTTTTATTTGCATTTACAACAACATAAAAATCATAGTAATAAACAAAATTAATGATATAATTACAATGTTATTATGATACCAAAAAACAACACAAACACGGAAGTCAACATCAACAAAACAAAAAATCAATAACCAAACAATGCTAACAAAATACTTCTTAAATTGTCTTAAGGATACTTACAATATAACCTATAATGAACTTTATATAAAGATTCGTATTCATTCATTATATCATTGATAATTCCTCTTCTTAGATATCTTCATATATAGATATAGTCACATATCGATGTTTGTTCTATATTGCAAGAAAACTAGTCTTGTATGGTTTTCTTGCAATTCTATTATAGTCTGTTCTCTCGGAACAGGTAGTAAAGGATACAATGCTTTTCCAGTATCATTTCCTGATATACCATCATCTAACTTTAGTGCTGATGGTATTTTGTCTTTTTTGATATTTTGACGTTTTGATATTCTTTTTGCTGATGTTTCCATACGGTTTTAAGTGATAATAAATAAGTAGTAGCTGCATCCCAGATACCTGTTACTAGTTTCCAGCAAAAACCATATACTTCATATAGACCACGAACATTCACAATGGCGTCAAACAATATTTTGATTAACTTAAGAATCAACATAATACCAAATATACCTGAGAAGAAAGTTCGTATTTATGTGAAATGTGCCCAAGTTGTGCCAAAAAAGGACGTTACAGACTCCTCTAATGCCTCTTTGGTAATTAGATGCTTAAGTATAGTGACATCTGCTATAACAGTCTTCATTAATAACAGCTGATATTGTTTGGGAGATAGCCTTCCTTCCTGATGGATACATAATCTGACTCCTTAATCGAGATAATCATCAAGTCCATGTATTCCTGCACGAGCAAGATCACCAGCATCTGTATAAGAGCATTGTTTTAACATTGTTCATTATGGCAAAGACATAATGTCTACAGAGAAAGTGTTACTGATGTGTTTATATTTAAATGAGTACGTATGTTACGTCAATAAGGTACGCATATAAAATAAAACAATGCGAATATTTGTTCAATTTTTAAATTTTCTTTAACTTCAATGCTTTTTTTTGCAATGCTGGTATTATCAACTTTTCAATTTAGCACCACTCAGGGTTCACTTGTAGGGTCTCGAGGGTAAGCTTACGGAAGCGAGTAATATCAACCCCCTATCACGCTGTCCAGCTAGTAAGATTATTTGATAAAAATAACCGAAACGCCTAACTTGTTATTTCATATATGTATGCTTAATTCCAAATGTGATGCTGATATTTATATCACTAGTATAGATGCAAGCTATGGTGGAGCCGCACATGGAATTTACATCCAATTAAACTTCATCTGGAAAATCTAAACAATGGTACATTGTTGCACGACAAATTTAATTGAAGGAAAGAGAAGATCGATAAAGCATACACCGTCATCATGATGTGCGAGAAAATAAAGAAATGTTAGAGTGTGGAGAGCTACGCTGTGGTCATCTATGGATCGTGAGAAATGGAGGAGGATAGACTGACAAGTATGGGGGAATGGGATATATTTTGTATGGAAAGAACTACGCTGCCTGCACGGTCATAGTGGGGCATTTTATGTCTAGGTATGTATGAAACAAAACAAATACAATAATACAAAAACAAATGTTTCAAATATTTATTACATCCTACCTATACCTACATATTATATTCATTCATTCATTATATTTATCATATTATCAAGAATCAATCACATTAAATTAATCACAGCACAGATTAGAAATAACTCGTACTCAGGGTGGTATTCCAGAACGTGACTCAAGTATCGCCGTGATCATCAATCAACGAAGCATTGCTTGAGCACTGATTCGAGTCTTAAGCATTTCGTTTATTCTTGAATAGTACTCAGTGCTGTGCTCAGCTGAACTACGCTCAAGTTTTCACTCTAGTTCGAGTTGGGATTGTCTATGGTTTCATGACATTTTCGTTCATTCATTCGTATTTGTTTATTAATACTTGGCTGTACCACCTCAGTTCCTTGTGCCTTTCTTAGAGGAAATTAATGTCATTGTCAAAATCAAATAAGTTTTGTTTTATTTTATTTTCAAAAAACTTTGGTGTAGGTAATATTAATTTCTTTGGAAATGCCAAAAAAAAGACTTATACGTTAAGAGAAAAAAATGTATTATTAGAAATTCTTAAAACAAAAAACATATTTTTGAAAATAAAAAAACGCACAATTAAAAAAGCAAGCGTAATTAGATATTGTTCATACTTTTAATAGTTCCACACTCATCAATGAACCCGTAAGTACCTATATACAAAACAAAATGCATATTGATAACAATATGATCACTGTATTGATAAACGTAGCGGTGACCCTAATATTTGATACATTTTAGGCATCTTCGGAACAATTGCCTCGCCTGTGGCAGAATATCAAATGCAGACAACGGGATGCCATCACGAGAGAACGGCAGTACCGAATGGGAACAGGGGGAGGTGCTAATATTCCCGATGCCATTATAGACCCAAACATATCGGACATATCTGATTCTCTGTTAGTAGAAATACCAGGAGCAAATGACTCAGATGGTAAATAATTTTCATCCAGTTATTAGTCCTTATTTATTGAAGCACACCTACTCTATAAACACATAAAATAATATCCATAATATGTACTTGTTTTGTGATACCCCAATCTAACTAAACTGATGCTGTGCTAGTAAATAGGAGTAAATAATTACTATTATTTTTTAGTAAATAATTATATTATTGTTACAGGAATGGCCACTTTCCCACAATCTGGTGATTCATTTCAGTTGGGTTCGGTTGAAATAGAAATAGAGCAGCCATTGTCTCTCCATCAGTCTGCACAAGCAAATTCAAATCAACAAGAATTAGAACATTCACATAGTGTACCTGAACCAGCAGCCAGGAGAGAAGTAATAGAACCTGATGCTCCATTTCAGTCGGGTCCAATTACAACAGATATAGAAGTATGCGATACATCTCGGCCGAGGCAACCACAGTCTTCTCTACAGTATGAACAAACAAATTCAAATCAACAAGTGTCACAATCTGAACTGACATGGTAATCAAGTAATGGTTTTCATGGTTTTCAAGTAATGAGAAAAAACTTAGATTGCAAATATTAAAAAAAGAACATTCGGAACGGGAAAAGCGGGCTAATGAGTTGCATTCCCTAGAAATTAAAATTCTAAGTGAAAAACTAAGAGAAGCAAGGGCACTGGCACTGGCTGATTTGGCTGAATGTAGAAATTAAAATTTGAGCAATATTTGTCCAAGGTGTTATTTTTATATTGTGTCTTATATTTGTTGATTTTACATTACAATTATTATGTGAATAGAACGCATTTAATAATTATAATTATCATTTTATTGAATATAAATATAAAGGCATAGTCTAAAAAATCTTATCAATTTTATTAATTTTTTATAGACAACTGCCTATAAAAATTAATAAAATTTATAAATTTTTTTTTAATGCTGATCTGATGACTCAGTTTCATGCATTGTATGGGACGAACATCGGGACAGTAGAAGTTTGTCTAATTTAATATAAAGTTCTTTTCATACAAAATTAATAAAGTTTTATTAAATTTGACCAAGTTCTGCTATTCCGATTGTTTTGTTCCAATACAATAAAATAGTTCCTATAAGAAACAGAGTTTGTCGGCGTTAAAAAAAAAATTAGTCAATTTTATTAATTTTGTATGAGAAACATTTCATTAAATTTTATTAATAACTGCCATTCCGATTTTTTTTGTCCCATACAATGATACCTTACATGAAACTGAGTAGATCAACACAAAAAAAAAATTGATTAATTTTTATGTACATACAACTCACATTTGACCAAATAATTGACTATGCCGTTATATTTTTACTCAATAAATAATTTTATTCTTTATTTATAGCAGTTTTGTTGTCTGTTAACTTATTGTTACCTCTTCAAGTAGGAAAACTGCCTCTCTATGAATGTCATATTACAATTTTGGATATTTCTAGTTTTATTTTTAAACAGTTATTGATGGATTTACTCATGCTGACCTCCCTGCGAAGACCGAGCAAGAAATTCTAGGGATTGTTCTTTTCAAATAAACTGAAATGCTAAGGAATAAGACTCATGTTGCCTTTCCATAAATCTTTATTTAACACATAGTCTACAATTTTGTAATATGAATCTTCTATTAAAATACTCTTAATATAAGTTTTAAACTCAGGAAATGGTATAATCTTAATATATGCTCCGGAGAATTTTATTGTAAAAATGTACACAGTTCCCCATAAAAGAACTGTTTACCTTAGTTAAACAAAATCGTGGTACCAAGTTTGGACTTAGTTCTAAGGTTAATATTGTGTATATCTCCTTTAGTAACAAATTTCAAATTTAACACACTTTGGCATCTTAGTATTGAGTAACAAATTGTTGACATTAAACCAATAACCTACGTTTGAAAGGGTATTATAATAATTAAAATAAGGGTATATAAGGGTTATCTTTATGTATATCTTTATTTTACCTGTTAACCCTTAAACTCAGCATGCGTATGAATTCATACGCATACACTACCAATTTGAAAAGATTTTTTTGGTGTAGCCAAATCCTTGTAAGTATTGATGGTTTGTATCGTGAAAACAAAGCTGATGGTGTGCTCTTTCATTTGGTGTATAATACTCGTGATCTTTTGTTTGTGGTATCGAGTTATATCAGTTTGAAAATTCCCGGCGAACGAAGTGCTCGCGCGCGTTGTTTGAGTTTATCAAATAAGTGTTGTCAAGTGAAAGGTGAGTGAATTTTGTTCCGACTGCTAATAGAAAATATGCATTGGACTTTTACGTAAGTAATGCTATCATAACATGAATTGTGAGTGCAGTAATACGTAAGTATTTTCACTTTCAAAGTTATCGGTACGACTTTTTCTGTGTTTCAAATACTTTATAATGTGTTATTTGACTAAAAGAAACATTTGGCTGTATATAATATGTAATAATAATACAAGTGCAACATCCTTTTATAGGATTCTGCCTATATTTCTGATCGAAAGCGAATAAATTTCGTAAATTTCTGCTTTTATTTGACATGTTGCAAAAATATGACCGCCATTTTTATACGCCATATTCGCAATAGTGCTTCCATGTCGATATAGGTGACATCGATAAGACAATCTGTGAACGAAAAGTGTAAAATATTGTTACTTTCATTTTTCCTTTTTTGTTCTAAGATTCGATAACCAAGTATCTAACAAGGTAGGTATAATTGTTAAAAAATAATAAGTGCCGCTACAATATGGATAAAATATTCCGTACCGTTACTTTATAGTAAATAATTGTAAAAATGTTTATTGTACATAATTTATATAGTAGTAAATTGTGGTCTCTGCCTACCCGAGGAAGGTACGATTTTGTGTATGTATTTAATTTATACAGCACTGATAATATGTTTTTTAGATGTGGAACCCCGGAAACGAAAGCGTGCCCAATGATTTCATTGATATCCTCAACGATGAGGAGTCTGAGTCAGATGAAGAGATCGTTGAGGAGGAAATTGAACAGGAGGGCGACCTAGCAGCGCAAATCGACCTACTGAACGTGAGTAACAGATAGTATTATACTCAAACATATGTTCGTAGGTAATGTTTATATGCATAAATAAATATTAGACAATATCACATACGTTGCTCTGATCCCAAAGTAAGTAGCTAAAGTAAGTTGTGTTATGGAAATCGGAAACAACGAAGTTACCACTGACACCCACACCCAAGACAATATGGAAAAGTTAGTCTTTCTACGTTGACCCGGCCGGGAATCAAACGCGGGACCTCCGCATCCGCAGCCCAAATTATAAACATTCATTCACATTCCTATCCAGTGTGGCCGCCAAAGAAGGGTCACATTTACTTTTGCTATGATTTATGCCACTTACATTAACAAAACTGATTTCAAAGAATTTCGTTATGAGCATAAGTGGTTGAGTTAACCATAACAAGAGGTGTAGGCGATAATGTTGTATAGGGTAGGATAAAAAATATATATGCGTCTCACATTGTAAATTGGGTATTTTTGTTACGATAAATGTAGGTCGTAGTTACGATATTTTTGAAATATTGTGCTAGTAATAACAATTTTGTTTCATTGCAGCTATTATCTGGAAGTAATATTTTCGTGGTGCAGAGCGCCGGAACTCTGGCTCCTACGGCGAGGCCAGAACCCATATCAGACGTTGTGTAAGTATTATTATGCTCTAATTAGGTACAAAACTATTACAATATTTGTATACAGATGTTCTTATTCTATAATATCTTTCTTTTCTTTACAGAGCCAGCGATACTGACGAGGAAGAGGAGCAAGCCGACGAGTTAGTTTCATGGGCTAGTAGCAGAGTTTTTTCGATAATCCTTATACTGCCCATAACGCATCGATCATAATATATCGATAATTTATCGATTTAACGATTTGCTCATATATATATATGAGCAAATCGTTAATTTGCAGTTTTCTTCCCGATTTACTTGTTTGTAGGGCGATATCTCGTAAACTAATGAAGTTAAAAGGGTGAAGCTTGATATATATACCCCTAATGAGCATCTGATTAGTACCACATCAAGCAACCGTAATTAGCGGGCTCCCGCCCCCTCCATTCCGCAGACTTTTGGACCTCCCCTCGTATGTCTAAAAATTGTCCCTCTGGTCCTGCAATAGCCTGTAAAATCATGTACAATTTTATTGATATAAAGAAAACTAGGTACTTCAAAAACATCTTGTAAGATTTTCTACTTGTAGATAAATAAATGATGTAAGTACCTGCACATTAATTGAGAAGTACGATTTTCTATTTCTGTACGCCTCATGGTGCTGGACTCCTGGTGTGTGCACTATTTTAACGTGAGTGCAATCAATGGCTCCATCAACATTATTGAATCCCGGTAAGCCTCTATACTGCCCTAACCTTTTGAATGTATGTCTTAAATTTTGTATATCACTAGGCTCATTGGGATACTTTATATATCTTTTGTTTTGGATTGCCAGCAAGTAGGACACTTTTTTTACAATTCTTGACACAGTGGCTTGCGACAGCTTCAGGAGGTCACCGTACACAAGCTGAAGAAAATAGAGATAAAATAGATAAATACCTACATACTTAAATAATATTAAGTAGGTATTTATAACGCACAATACACCACTGCTTGTTTCATTGACCTACTTACCTGAAATGATCCCGTAGCGTAAAAACGCAAGTAAACCAGAATCTGTAATTCAGGTGCGATTGGGTACCCACGATTATCTGGCTTCTTAAGCTCATCTACTATGATTGGTAAAATTAAATTTTTTACCAAATCCTGATTGAGTCTAAATCGCTGTTTAAAAATTTGTATTCTTCTATGTCGTACGGGTCTTGCACGTCTCTCAACATCCGAATAAATGTGTGATTTTCATCATCATTGAAAATATTTCGATAATGGTCAATATGTTCAAATGGATTCATTGTAGATATTTATTATTGTAATTTTACTCGCTGCCGATAAGCACTCAAGCGCAACAAGAACCTCACTCAAGTAAACGACTCACTAACTGAACTTCGACACACGCTACTCCGACAACATGTTACATCGACATGATTTTACTCCGACATTACGTTACTTCGGCAATATGTTACTTCGACATTACTTTACTCAGACACTACGCTACTCCGACAACATGTTACATCGATATGATTTTACTCCGACACTACGCGACTTCGACAACACAGACGAGATATTTCTAAAAAAAAATCTCTGTACTCAGATAAGAAAAATCATTATTAGAAACCCATGTAGGAAATAGTTTCTTATTATATATCGATCAATATAAAAAAAAAAAAATTATACAAACGAAAAATTATTTTATTAGTTATATAAATTGTAACAAAAAACTATTAAATTAAAATATAAATTTTTACTACACTATTTCATATGTATGTAAGTAAATGAAATGTTTTTCATTTTCATTTCACTTTTGTCTAAAACAAGCCAATATCGTCGGTGTTTTGTAGAAATGGCGAAAGCGCCATTTTGGACAAATTTTCCGGTAAGCATTTTTTAGGTTTTCAGGACTTTTAAAATATTTACGTCCGGTTTTAAAATCAACTTTAAAACTTAAATTTAATTGAGTCCAAATTTTAATTCGAAAACAGCAGGTAAATATTTTAAAACAGTCGTTAAAACTTAAAACATTCTCCCCATTTTTTTTACATAGCGCTTTCGGCCTTTCTACAAAACACCTACCAAAAAAATTACTATTTTAATAGTTTAGGCTCTACTACAAAATCACGAACCAAAGTTCTGAACTTCTGATACAGATAGATACAAACAAACGTAACAAAACGCTATGATTAGCAGTCTTTGGTAATCATGAGCGTCTTTCGAACGATTTAAGTGCTACGTCGCGCCATGAAAATGGTCCATACACAAACGCACTAACGCGGGAAAATAATTTGGTGCCACCGTCTGTGCGAAAAAAATACGAGACTAAAACCAAGCGTGGTCTTAGAACGTAACATTTTCGTTATACAAATGGTCCACACCATGTCCACACACAAGCACTTTTGTCACTCGAAATGAATTAAAACACCATGTACTTTTTACTATGTAGGGATTCAATAACGCACTTTACTCCCTCTACATAATATTGACGTACTTTTATAGCATGAGAAGTGAAAAAAATATTAACTACGAGTCGAAATTTCAATAATAATAAAAAACTTAAGTTTAAATCGATTATTTTTTCTTACAAAACATTATGTACACAATTCCTTCTAAAAATTCTAACACACCCATGTCTTCTTTCAATTGCATGTGTTGCTGCAATCTTCGATCATGTTTTTTTTGTTTGTTGTGCTTAGGTTTTTCTATTTGTGCTGCAATGCGAGCTATTTCGTTTTCCATGTTCCTCTGCTCTTTCCTTAATTCTTTTATTGTATTGAAAACATTCATCTTCTTTTTATTCAAAAGTATATTCCATCGCAAATGCCAACTTTCACAAGCGTTCTGAGTTGTTGGTAGGTTGCAAGCTATAGAGTCGAAAACTGACCATATTTTGGGTGGGAACTTGGTTGGCATGGCTTTAATGAATACTTTAGTAGAGTTACTCGCTTTTCGAACACATTGGCGTGTTCCGGTTACATAGAATTTAGCAAATTCTTCACAGACAACATCAGCAGCTTTTGGGAGTATAAATACTTTAAGAAGCTCAAAAGCTTGTGGAATCTCTTCTTGTGGTAAAAATGCTAACGCAGTGATATGTCGTAGTTTATGTGCCAATTCGCTATCATGAATATATTTTGCTGACAACCCTTCGCGTTCAATGAACCGCCATACAATTTGTCCAAAATTAAAATAACAGCACTTATGTTTGCTGGTAGGAAAAACGTGTCGACAGGCATTAATAGCTGCTTGTTCGAAATCGGTTATTATTATTTTAGGTTCCAACGTTAAGTGAAGTTTATTAAATACATGACATTTCAATATTTCCAAAAAAATGTAATAACAATGCTCACTTTTGCTTGATAGGAAACCGT
The DNA here is from genome assembly GCF_003589595.1 of Hyposmocoma kahamanoa. NCBI lineage: Eukaryota > Metazoa > Arthropoda > Insecta > Lepidoptera > Cosmopterigidae > Hyposmocoma > Hyposmocoma kahamanoa. The sequence continues at coordinate 22,953 of NW_020653236.1, read as the reverse complement.
ACACTAACGGTAAAATCTGATGAGTAGATTTTTTTTCCTACGATAGGTTGTATTGTATATAGCTGATACACAAGTTTGGGACTGCATTTAAAAGTGCCATCCATTATCCAAAATTCTGCTTCGAAAAGCAGTTTCAAATTTTCGTCAGTCCCGAAAATAAAGGTTTATTCGGAACGAATGGAGCGCTAGTGGAAGGAATATCATAATTACATTGTTGTATTTGTGAAGGGCGATCCATACTACAAACAGTGTTTTATATTATTGTATAGTTTACGCACCTGGATTTGTTCTGGTTGTGGCAAGTGGTTATGTTTCTTTATTAATTTAGTGGCCACATGATGCTGATCGTCACGTTTAACTGTTTTAAGCCACACGTCACACTTTCCACTGCACTTTTCAATACCAATTTCATGCCAATAATAAATGTCGTCTCGTACTTGGTTATTACAATATATGAAACCGTCTACAACTAACTGATCTTTTCCTTTCCGAGATTTAATTATAAAACAGGAAGTCATGTTGATAAGTGCTTAACCGCATTGACTTTGAGGTCAATGCTTAACCGTAACAAAACACTACTGCATCTGTGTCTGTCAATAAACGCAGTGATCTAGGAAACGCGAATATAATTCTTAAATAAAAATTTCTAAATAAATGCAAAAATTTTAAACCTACCCTGAAATTTTAAAAGTACTGCATAGATTATCGGCAATAATGTAATATTGTGCGAACTTAGGTACTGATGATGTATTTTTCTTATTAAATATCGATGGATGGAACTAAAGATGAACTCGTACTTTGACTTTATAATAACTTTAATTTTCTTGCTTATAATAGTTAACAAATGCTTTCGTCGCGCGCGATGGTTGAGAGTGAGTGGCGGCGGAGGGCGCCGCTGCGGGTTTTTTTTTGCGACTGTAAGCGTGTGTGCCGCGTACGCGCGATGCGCGATACGCACACATATGCGAGGCGTTAACAAATATATTAATATAAAATTTCAGGAATTCAATTGATTAAAAAGGAATCAATTAAGTTAAGTTTTAAAGTTGATTTTAAGTTTAAGTAAATATTTTAAAACAGTCCTGAAAACCTAAAAAATGCTCACCGGAAAATTTGTCCAAAATGGCGCTTTCGCCATTTCTACAAAACACCGACGATATTGGCTTGTTTTAGACAAAAGTGAAATGAAAATGAAAAACATTTCATTTACTTACATACATATGAAATAGTGTAGTAAAAATTTATATTTTAATTTAATAGTTTTTTGTTACAATTTATATAACTAATAAAATAATTTTTCGATTGTATAATTTTGTTTTTTTTGTTATATTGATCGATATATAATAAGAAACCATTTCCTACATGGGTTTCTAATAATGATTTTTCTTATCTGAGTACAGAGATTTTTTTTAGAAATATCTCGTCTGTGTTGTCGAAGTCGCGTAGTGTCAGAGTAAAATCATGTCGATGTAACATGTTGTCGGAGTAGCGTAGTGTCTGAGTAAAGTAATGTCGAAGTAACATATTGTCGAAGTAACTAATGTCGGAGTAAAATCATGTCGATGTAACATGTTGTCGGAGTAGCGTGTGTCGAAGTTCAGTTAGTGAGTCCAAGTAAACACAGATTTTGACAACACTCAAGACAAGATTTTAGAGTTGAGTACGGTTTAGGAATCAGCAAAGTTGAAACGAATCTCAAGCATTGTTCAATCCGTAACATGACTCACAAGGATACATATCTCTGAGACGTACATAGTTTATCTCCGTGACTAAATAAACAGTTTTTACACAATTGTAAATTTCTAATTGTGTTACGTTGACAAATTGGGGTCATATTCAAAAATTTCTGACACTGCATTAGCACATGTTGATCAGTTTCGCAGAGTGGGCACGTTCGTACTATAATAAAATAAGAATTTGTCTCTATTTTAGCATTGTTATATTTTGTTGACCCTTTCGGAGAATAATAATTATTTTTGTAATTATTATACTTCTGTTTGACGTTGTTACTTGGAAGCTTGTAGTTAGTTTATTGTTTATTCATAGATGATGACTTCTGATTTTTGTCGCCTTGCTTTGATTCAAGAGACATTAATTTCGTTTCCAAAAATTGGGTGAATTCTTTTAAGTCCGGCAATCCTCTAGCATTGTAACGTTTTTTCCTGTATTCCCTGTAGCTGGTGGGATCAAGTTTTTGACCCATAAAATATACAACTATGGGTCCCCATGACTCTACGTCGACTCCAATGTTACGTAATCCGTTTAGGCACTCCTTGATGACGTCATGGAGTTTTCTAATGCCCACGGCGTTCTCCTCATGCAAAGTGTGGTGGTTGAATAGAGTGTTATAGCAAGAAGGTATCTACGACGCTCGGCTTCGAATACTTTCTCGCTCACACACCGACTATCTGTCTCGCTCGGATGCCACCTCCACAATCTCCGCACAGGGCGCTAGCGCGCAACGACTATATAAGCCCAAGCACGGCGTAAAATTGATCATTAGCTAGCGGCTCACTATAGCGATAGCCTACTCGCAGTCCTATAGTGTGGTCCAGGTCTAGAGTGCGATAGCCCACTTGCAGTCCACTCTAACTCCTAAGTCGACAAGCATAGGATGAATATAAACTATTAAGTACATAATCATTGTTCACATAGGTATAAGTAATAGCCTTGTTACCTAATATACCTCAAGAATAGACGAGTATTACCGACATATTGGTGTTTCATTCGGCCCATAAACTCCACCCTTCAGTGTTCATATAAGAATTTAATAGTAGACTCTGGTTGTCGTATCTATTCGTAAGTAGTTCCCAACAGGAAGTATAGTTTTCGGCGCTCACTTCGAAATGTGATACTATTCTCCCAGTTTCACCCTTGAGCTTAGACTTCAGGTGCTGCATTTTTTGTGCTTTGGAAAGGAGAGGGTTGTTGTGTACGCTCTCAATAAAAAGATCTTTGAAAGTTAACCACTGATTGTAGTTCCCATAGAAGTCGGGAATGACAATCTTAGGCGTAGATTGTTGGTAATGTGAGTTGTTCCATATTTTGTGGTTTAATTCTTTACGTAAAAAATCGTAGACGTCCTCTAGGGCTTCATATTTCAGCTTGTAAGTTGAATTATCATATTGTAGTATGTAATCTAGTTCCCAGTGTATTTTTTCTATATCTTCCCACTTGTTTTTTAAATTTTCAAGGCATCTTCAAGCTCCGATTTCTCCGTGATTTTTTTTATATAAGTTTTCTCCACGGTGCGTTCGAAAGCTCTAAAATTACAATATAGTTGCCGTAACATTTCTTGCTGCCTTTCTTTAGTTTCAGTTGTTTCGCAAGGTGGTACGTCGAATTTAACTTTCAAAATTAAATTTCGAAGTAGTTGATGTTGTATGCTCAGAGGTAGTTGTTTTTTCCCACTTACTTGTAGTTTTCGAAGTCAACACCGCCTTTCGTTGGAGCATGTCTTGCAACACTTCTTCATACAATGCTTTCATCGCGTATACGCCATCCCGGAAGTATTGGATGTCCGTTAGTCCTGTTTTCACTAATTTCATGTGGTAGCCCACAAACTTCTCCCAATTAGAGTTAAGGAGATATAGACGTTCCTCCAGGTACTCCAGCGTTTTCCTGGAGGGACTGTCTTTCCTGCAGTTTTCACATACTTGAGTCAGTGCTAGGAAAATTGATTTCTGGTTGACAATAAGTTCTGAGACGTCAGTTGCCATAGTTATAGTTAATAGTTAAGTTGTTGTTTAATGTAGTACATAAGTAGTAAGTTTAAGTTAAATGTACAGTTGAAAGTTGAATGAAATCCTTTGGCACGTGTCTCCGTAGGTTCACTAGTTCTTGAAGATCTCGGTTTTTCACGGCTCCCGATCCTCTATGACGTTATAAACGCCTTCTCAATGCAGTCGGTGAGACCCGCTTGTGGGAGGCCAACCGCACGGATTCGCTAACGTCACAAAGAAACCCGAAACGATGAAAATCCTTAAAGGCTCGAAGGACCAAAATGTATGGGCTTTGACGTCTTGATTGTAGTATAAGTTAGTTGTCTTGATTGTAGTTTAAGTTAGTTGTAGTTTGTAGTTAGTAAGTTATAGAGTTGACGTACAATCGTAAAGTTTACTTTTGTTTAAATACAAGTTATTGTATGGATGCTTATGTGACCGATTGCGACAGAGTTATTAAATCAACTAAATTATAATAAAAAGTGAATCAGTTGATTCACGTAAAGTAGGGCGCAAACTCAGCATCTAAATCTTGTACGTGACCCGTACATAATGTTTGACGGCGTTGTAAACAGGATTTACAAATATTTTTTTAAACATATAGTTAACACCCATCCACATAATTTCTTTGTCCAGCATCGTTTTGAGGTTGATCTTCACCGGTAATAATATCTTCATTAATATGAAGGTTTTTTTCAGAAATGTGAAAGTTTGTGCAGCGGCATTTGCATTCGTATTTTCTTTTAGAAAAAAAAATTAATTTTGCAGGCAATTATTAATTTATGTCCGGATATTTTTTTAACAAAAATTCTAATTATTTTTAAGAATTAATCTACCAGAGATCCACCGTACCGTGAATTAATTTTACTCAGCGTAATTAATTTGTCGGAAGAGACTTTTTTATTATCTAATAATAATGCTTACTATCTAATTACTACTAAAATGCCGACCTTACACCATCGCTGTTGTTGAAGAAAATAAGGAAATATGTAAATTTGTAGTTACGAATGTTTATTGAATATTCTTGAATATTCCTGATTAATATCCCATTTAACAATTTTTTCTTTGTTTTTCGATGTATATATCTTGTCGTTTGTAAGCACATTGTTTCTGATGCCTTTGATTAGGTGGGGAGTATGAAACAGAGGAATGATTTTGCGACTGTTGGCAGAAAAACAGTTGTACCGCCATTCACGACCAGTCCGCAAATGTGCACGTTTTGTATCTTCCACCAGCCCGTTTATTGCACTCACATTTACAGTGCTCCAGTGACAATAATTAAACCAGCGCCTTCAGCGTGGCGGATCACTGTTTTAATAAATTTTTTAAGCTCTCTTTTACTTAAACAATTTGTAAAATAATAAGTACATATGTAATTAGTTAACTATTGTGCTTACCTTATGTAGAAAACATGTTTTCGTATGTTCTTTCCAATGTAAGTCTTTCCGGGGTTCTCGCATGCCGTGATAGCAATATTATTATTATAAATTGTATATAACACAAATTGGAAATAGCTGAACTGGTTCACTGATGGATTGCAAAGACTATACTTCTTTTTATTTAACATTTTTTTTAATCTCACTCAATGCATTGTTAGTAATTATTTTTCAATTCAATTACGACTTGTGTTCCTTTACGTAATGACACGACCGGTCCTGAGCGCAGCGAGTTCCCTCTGTGTGCACTCTTGCAGTATTCGCAAGACGAAATACGCATATTGCTGAATATGTTTTTTCTGTTCCGTTGTTCCTGTGCACGAGTTCTTTGTGTTGTATGTGTTATGTCTATATGTCTGTGGCTATATCTATTCATAACTTGAAATTGTTTATCATAGACCACATACATACTTTTATTTCTTCCGTGTTGTTTATTGTGTATCAGATTCTGTTTACCTACTTTTTGTTTTATTTAATGTATATTTAGGGGACTATGGGTTTATTTATAAGTTAATTTTAAAATATGTATTTTTTTATATGTGTGTAACTGTTTGTCCCTCAATAAATAAAAAATAATAATAATAAGCTATTGTTTGTTTAAAATTTTGCTGGATTCCCTTTATCATAAACACAAGTGCATGGTTTGCAACTGGTTTTCATTATTTAACGCAAAACCTTAGAGGGTGTCTTTATTAATATCATAATTTATTTGTGGCGTCACAGACATTCCGTGAAAAGCTAAACTATATACATAGTTTGTCACGTGTGTCCTTTTGAGCCACAGTATTTTTAATTTTTTCGAAATTTATTGGGTTGATACCAGGACACAATTTTATGTTACTTAAAAGTCTTTTCATCGCCTTCAAAGATGGCAGTGTAAAATGTTTATATAGAAGTGCATAACAGTTTGGGCTGTTTTATATAGCGATAAGGAAAGAACCTTTTCATCCAAACCTTTAGGTTTCTTGGGGACTTTCGCATTTTCGTATTTATAAAGAAATTGTGTTTGTTTGGGCATACTCTGCACAATATGGCTGAATCCAATTCTCTCTGACAACTTCTTGGCATTGGCAAGTCTTGCTTGGAAATCACCATTCTTCTTCAAACGGCAAACATCGCTGCGTAACTGCTTTATTGGGTCCGCATGTTTTGTAATTGCGTGCAATTGAATACAGGTGTCCATTTAGGGCCTACAAAAAACAAAAGCTTCTAAAACTTCCACATAAGAAAACTATGAGAGTACAGTTAGATCGCAAGATCAAGTGCCACACTGGGACAGGTAAGTGTTAAGTAGTTAAGGAAGGTATTAATGAACAAAATTACCTTTCTTTCTAATATTCTGTTGTCTGTTTCTGCTGGCAGCTGTATAATTATGCTCGCTGAGGACATGTTCCTTGTTAACTTTGCCTGAAACCATACATTTTTAGATTATACGTAACATCAAGTTAATATTAATTTATTTAAATTATTTCGAAAATATGACACTAAGAAAAAAATACTATAAATGGTCAGAAATGAATTTATTGTTTCTCAAAATATTCTCCGTTAGCGTTAATGCACTTTTTCGTACGAATGTACCAATTTTGAAAACATTTGTGCCACTTCTCCGTGACAATCTCTGAAACATATTTTTCATACTCTTCGACAGCCTCTTCAGGTGATGAAAACCGTTGACCGAGTAACTGGTTCTTAATTTTCGGAAATAAATAAAGTCACAAGGTGCCAGGTCGGGACTGTACGCGTGATGGCTCATAAGGTCATCGGTGTTCACCTTCAAAAATTCATTTGTTTGTCTGGCCGTGTGAGAACTGGCATTGCCGTGGTGCAAGATGATACGGCGTTTACGGTTATTTTTACAGAGTTTGTCTATAACTTCCGGCAAACAAATGGTCGAGTACCTATCACTTTTCACGGTACAACGATTCTCCAAAGCAACAGTAGCCACGTGTCCAGTTTTCTTAAAGAAAGAAGCAATCATCCGCTTAGAAGCACTTTGCACGCGCGCCACTTTGGTTGGTTTCGGCTCATCTCAATAGACACATATGCTCAATTGCTGCTTTGTCTTGGGATCGCATATATAAATCCATGTTTCGTCACCTGTTACTATGTCCCTTACCAAATTTGACGCCCCTTCGTTGAATTTGGTAAGCATGGCATTGCACCAAATGACGCGATCCGTTTTTTGAGACTCAGCCAAATTGTGTGGGATCCTCCGAGAGCACAGCTTTTTCACACTCTAATGTTTGTGTAGTATTAATTGTATATGACTCATGCTTACGCCTAGAAATGCCCGAATCTCATGGTATGTCACATGCTTATCTGTTTTGATCATACAGCGCACAGCATCGATGTTTTTGTTGTTCACAGCAGTGGACGGACGACCATCACGAAATTTGTCACTGAGATTCACACGACCGCGTTTGAATTTTGCAAACCAGCTATAAATAGTCGCCTTGCATGGTGCTTCATCTCCAAAAGCAGTTTGAAGTCGAACGTAGCTCCGGTGAGCTGTTAAATTACACTTTAAGTCTAGAAAATTATACTATGAAAATTTTCACGAGTTAAATCCATGGTGATGTAGACAACCAATTTCTAAAATGACACCACAATGTAAAAACAAGTGACAGTCAGATGAAACAAACTGTACTCTACAGCCAAAGAGTTCCATTTTCAAATATTGTAATGACTTTTTAAATATTGTTTATGTAAGTGGCCAGTTCCGGAAACTTATAGTGCGCCCTATGTACGTTGTATTCCCTACAAATATTTTGGTAATATTAATTAAGGTAGACCTAGCGCACTGTTTAATTTGCATTTTCTATTTTGTTGGAATCATTACATTTTTGCATTATCAGTTTATGTTGTCATACAATTAATAATGATAAATATTCGTACCTTTTGTTAACAACTGAGATGTCAGAGGCTTGACCCGCAGAAATTTCAAGTATGTTAGATAAATTATACACTGGAAAATATTGAAAAGTTAATTGTAATTATAAATTCAGAGAAGTTAAACTTACTTTTCTTAAAGTATACAATTTAAATAAGCCTAAAAACTTGTCACTTTGAATGAACTTGTATCGCACAAAATATTTTGGTTTTGATTAATTAGGGTAAAACCTGTGGAGAGTTTAATGAGCAATTTTTATGTGGTAGTAATCATTTTATACATTATCAGTTTATGTTGTCATACAAATAATAATAAATTTTCGTACGTTTTGTTGACAATTGTGACGTAGAGGCTTGACTCGCAGAAGTTTCAAGTACGTCAAATAAGTTTGTCGTGTAGCGACAAAAATAATGGATGAAATCAAAAGAATGATAAGCCAAGAAACAATTCTTTTAATTTTGGTTACCAATTTAGAAAAAGAAATAAAGTACACGGGAATGTTTATTTGCGGAGTGCGTGATGCGTAGTGTGGAGGTGTGTGTCGTGTGCAGTGTCGAGCCGCAGACGCCGCCGAGACGCGCCGTGAAGGGGCGCCCCTTCACGGAGACAGAACCAGAGACAGTACCAACCAGAGACAGGACCAGACGCGCAGTGAGAGGGCGCAGTGTGGAAGCACGCACTGTAGAAGCGCGCAGCGCCGAGTCGTGCAGTGATGAGCCTCGCAGAGGCAGCGGTAGACTGGCTGAAGGGTGCAGAAAAGTTTGTACGTTCATTTTATCTTTTAGGAGAGCTCTTGCGGAAGATTCGGTTAGTGTTTCCACTGTCACTCCCTGTCCAAGAATGTCCGCTCTTAGGCGCGTGATGACCTTATAGCAATTTAAATTAAGTAAAATTCAAAAGGGTAGAAAGGGTAAATTTCAATAGTTCCAAATTCAGACCATAAGAATTATATGAGGCTAGCCGAAGTGAAGTTATTAGCGAAAGATTTAATTAAAAAAATGACAATAGGTCCATGGCTGAAGGAAAAATCACTATAGCAACGGAATAACAAACACATCCAAATGTGTCAAAAATGTGAAAAACCTAATTTATAGCTCGAATTTAAGTAAATAATGGAGAAGAGTAATTAAAAATGAATGAAGATGAAGCGTGTCAAGCGTGAGATGGCCAAAATCGATGATATTATACTTGTAAACAATAGATGCGCAATCTGCGCCTCCAAACGGTACCCACTGCCTGCAGGCAACAGTGACATCAGTCACCATCTTGAATTCGAGGGAGTAAAACATCACCGAGACGTGGCAAAAAAGTATCAAAAACGGTGAAATATGTAATTAAAATTTGCAATTCTCGGTTCGAAAATATTCATAAAATTACTGAGGTTACTTTCCACAGGCAAGTTTGCTTTTGTTTGTTAGATTGTCGTAAATAAAAATAAAAGTGAAATAACTTTACTAGAAACATCAATGTTGCTAGTAAATCAATTTTCATTTGCCCATAATGTTGGGAGTTAACCTTTTCCAAGTTACTCTTCACTTCGTAGTCAAAAGTGATTCTTATTCAAATTTATTCGTTGTAACGTTTTAACGTAAAGTGTAACCGTAATACTACTAATACGTAATACTATTAAAAATCATATTTCGTTTGTTTCCCAGAATACCTGAAGATCGAACGCGCAGGGCGGAGTGGATAAAAATTATACGACTATTACGAAAAGATATTTTGAGTAACAAAACTCAAGGCAATTGTACGACAAGCTAATGATGCACAGTGGCGTTTAATAATTTGTAATAAACTATAGTTAAATGTTTGTGTATCAAGTAATTGTAATACCAACCCTTTTATAAATTTGTTTTCGTTAAATAGAAACAGAAACTTTGTCAGAAGCTAGTATTCTTTTCAAGCTTTTTTTATCACCTTTATCCAGTAAATAAAAAAACTTGAAAAGCAATGAATTCCTTAGATTAGATAGTCATCTCTTCATATTTATAATTTATTTGAAAGAACTATGAATTTCAAGCGTGGACACTTAAGTTCATACATTTTCATGTATATTTATTTCACTCACTCGTTCAATCCATTTCTGATTACTATCTATCTATCTCCACTGTCTCTTTCTACCAGTGAGGCTACAAGAAAATAAGAGAAAATTATTTCTAAACCGGTGACACTGGTCGTAACCCTTAATGTACAATGATTATTTCATTTTGACATAATAGGTTTTGTAGTAAGATATCGCGCCCTACTGTTGTAACACTAGTAGTAGTACTTTTTTAGATAGTAAGATGCCGTGCTTGTCGATTGTGGCAACACAGTGCCATAGTTCTCTCTTGTAAGTGTCACACGCGCGCGCTGTCTCTCAATTGTTATAAAATTCATACGGCCTTTGTACCAATGTTTTATGTAACATTAATGTTTCTTTCGTCATGTTTGTTAAGTGGATAATAAAGTAAATAAACTTTCTACAAGAACTTTAGTTGTTTTCCTACAAATTGGCGCACAACGAGGCACGAACTCCAAGGTCTGACGAATGTACTGCACGAAGTTTCTGTTTACACGGTCTTGTTTTAAAACAAGTGACTTTGGTCAGTGACTTTACGTGGTCGTGTTCGGTCGTGTTGACAATTATTAAAGATAAAAACGTTTCAGTGACTGGTTTAGTGTGTTTTTTAATAAAAACAAACCATGGCACGTCGAAGGAACCCTACTGAGGTCGAAGAGGAAGAGGGGTCAGGTCGTCGTGAGGATTTCGCTCTGCTACTGGAGCACTTCGCAAGGATCCAGGCGGATTCCAACAGACATCTGGTGGAAAATTTGGTGAGCACATCGCTATTTAATCAGTCGAATGCTCCGCCACGAACGTCGACGGGAGAATCTATGCCCAAGTAACAAAGTTCTCCTGTAAGACACAGCTTACAGGCTTACAGCACTAGTACGCCTCTTTTAGTGGTTCCAGGTTTTACTATTAAGCTTATAACGGCTACACGGAGTTTATTTAGTTTTATAGCAAACTTGTTCTTATAAAGTGACTTAGGCTGAGATTTATAAACCAAACTTTGACTTTGACTAAGCAAAAATGACGAGCTAAGGCAGTTTTGCGTATTTACAAAACGAACTTTGCCTGAGTCTAAGCAAGAAATGATCAAGTAAACTTTGCAAAGTCTGAGTCGCCGATTTGTCAACTTTGGCTTCGACTTTTGCTAAGTTTCGGGTCGCACTATAAAAAATATACTAACATGGTAGGTTGTTCAAGGGTAATTTTCATGAAAAGTTTTGATTTATTACAAATAAATGAATACATTATACTACAAAACAATTATATAGCAAAATTCAATAAACTAATTTCTTTTAATACATCGTTAACAATTTTTTACGAATTTAACGATTATAAATTAATGGTTTTTGTTAAATCCTTATATGGCAACACTGTCCTAAAACTACCATAACAAGTTTTTTTGTCAGTTCAGTTTGGTTCAGTGGTACTTGAGTGGCGCGAAGTTTTGTACTATATGCAACATATTTTGTTTCTGTGGTTTCAAAGTTTTATTTAACAAAAAATATGGAACAATTAAAACAAAACATAAAAAGTAAGCCGTTCAGTGAATATGAGCGAAATCTAGCGATAGCTTTAATTACAAAAAGAGTCACCATTTTAGACGGAAAGAAGACTGATAATGTTTCTTTGCGTGCAAAAAAGTTGGAGTAGGACAAAGTTGCGGCGGAATTTAATAGTTCCCAAAATGTACAACAGTCCGTAAGTACTTTACTTCTAGCTATAATATTATCTAAGAAATGTGCATAGTAGGTAACGTATGTACCTAAGTGATACAAGTATTAGTAGGTACCTAAATATCATTAATAATTGATGACATCATTTCCAGGTTACAGGCGTTAGGCTTAAAAAGTTTTGGGCCAATATGAAAAATAAGGCAAGAGATGCCAAGACACGGCAAAATCAATGGAAAAGAACAGGGGGTGGGCCTCCTGAACAACCCATGACCAACACGGACATACAAGTGCTGTCAGCCATACCTTCCCTAATGGCTACAGTGAAAGTTCCAATTGATAGTGATGGTGTTTGCTCCCAAGGTATATTTATATAAGGTGTACTTATCTAAATTCTAGTTCAATTACAATCTGATTGATTGTCACCATAGCTGCATATGAATCTTTGTAAAATAAAATACCTAACTAAAATAATTTCAGATGATAATGGAGATGATGACACTCTGTCGTGGCTACCGAAGGATAAAAGATTTTTTCCTGCAGAAACTAGTACAGAAGAAAGCAACACACCGACACAAGTGACTGTCTTATATCACGAGAGTATTCCATCTACTTCTCAAGCCACGTATGAGATGGTTGCACACCAAATTCCTGTAAGTGAAACACAGAACCCTGAACCAACTCCTTCCAGCTACCAAACCAACCTTCCAGCTACCAACCTACCAAAGTGTAAATCACATATATTACCAACAAGTCATAAAACCTTTGAAGAAATGAAAGTTAAGATTTTAGAACAACTATTTGATCACAACAATAAAAAATTTGAGCTTTATATGAAACACCAAAAAGAGCTGCATGAGTTAGATGTAGCTTATAAAAAAAAGAAAATAGAACTTTTATCCAAAACTGCAGAAGAATCTGATGATGTTTAATTGTATATAAACTAGCAATAGAATTGTAATTCATACCTAATGTAATGTATTAAAATAATAAATAGGTACCTGGTGGTTAGTGGCAGATTCTGTGTTTCACTTCGTTGAAACAAAAAATTGTTCCTGAGACCCTAGCACTTAACATTCCACATTGTGTTTACAATTTTTTTATGAGCACTTGACCCAAAAGTTCGCCTTTTGTTTTTATTTAGTTTCGTTTATTTTTCATTTAGTTTAGAACTTTACATTAATACTTATCTTATCTTACGATCAATGAGTGTAGTTTGGAATGTTTTATAATTAATTGCAGCTAATGACTAAAGTGCTAATAAACACTACTTTTATCATTAAGCACATTTTTAAATTTAAGTACTTTTACTTTTTTCCTTTAAAATTTTAGTGGTATACAGAAAAACTTTGTAAGTGTAGTTTATACTGTAATGTTTGATACTTGTAAAATGGATAATAAGTAAAATAAATAAGTGTAATATTCTGCCTAGTATATCTAAATCTTTTGAGTATTATGTATTATTTAAGTATGTTGGATATAGTTATTGTCACTATATATTACAAATATAGGAGAGAGAATAAAAGAGTTGATAGTTTATGAAAAGTAATTATTTATTATACTCTGCCTAAAAGCTAAACCTTCATCACTGGGATGAGGAGTTCCTTGATGTGGGCTCATTGTTGTGTGTGTCAATTATATCTGTAGGTAGTTCCTCCCTCAGAGTAATCCGGAGATTATGGAGAACAGCACAGGCTATAATAATGTTACAGCTTGTTGTCAGCTTGTTTTTCAGACCAAGCTGTAGACATGGAAATATTTTTTTCCATACTCCAAATGTACGTTCCACAACATTTCTGGTCCGAATTTGTGCATAATTGTAGCGAACGCTGGCGAACTAGGGTTTTGTAAGGGTGTTAACATATTGGCAGAGGTAGGGTAGCCTCCATCACCAACCAATACACCTGAAAACAAATGGTATTGAGTTCTTCATTATCCCTGCATTAGATTTGCTTGCTAAAAGAAAGAAGCTAATATATTTGTGTATAAAATTACCTTGAATAATTCCTGTACGTAATTGAGTATAAACCCTCGAATTTCGAAAAATTCGGCTGTCATGTGCACTTCCAGGCCACCTCACAACAAGATCATAAAATGTCATGTCAGGGCCAACGATTGCCTGAACGTTTAGGGAGAAATAGCCCTTTCGGTTTCTATAAATCTCAGAGTGTTCAATCCCCCTGGGACGATTGATTTTTATGTGGGTGCAGTCTATAGCACCTACAATATTATGTAGTCCGCATCGTCCTGTACGATGATTACGTCCCAATTTTTCAAAGGCTTTTTTTGTTCTTCTCAATGCCATACTTTCTGGGAATTTTATGTACATTGTCATGAGAAGAGCAATGTATTTTGATACTCTGGCCACTATCAAACTTACTGTTGACTGTGACATCATGACCAGGTCTCCACAAACACTCTGAAAATATAATTATAATGAACAAATCTGAAGTCATTTTCTTACAACAATCTATTGAGTATTGCATTTCAAATAAAAACAAACATAATTACCTGGAATGCGCCATTAGGGCAATAAGCAATTGTAACAGTGGGGGCACAGGTAAACCCCGATTATTTAAAACGCGGAGTCGTGGTGCAATCATATTAAATATAATTTGCACAGAAGCCTTGCTGAACCTAAAAGAAAAGGAATACATAAGTTCTAGTTCACCAAGAGATCAAGAACAATGTAGACAGACCTGTACAACAGTATTGTATAACTCACTTACCTGTAGCGAAATTTGAACTCGTCATCAGTGTACATGCTCATGGGGTCTTGTGCAATTATATCACGTACATATACCATAGGTACTCTCACTATTTCATTAATCTGTTGTTCTACTTCCTCGATTTCGCGTATAACTCGCAAACTGTTCTCGTCCATCGTTAACGAAGAGGTATACCGCGTACGCTTATAAAATAGTTCAAACACAAACAACAATATGGTTGTAACACAAGGGCCAAAGTATTACAGATAAGTATGTGCAGAATTTCGAAGAAAAGTGTACGGAAATTAATCAACGCAAACACTGTATTCGAATTCGAATGTCACAAAATCTGTAAACACGTTTCGTTCCGTTTTATGCAATAAACATTTGTCATGTCGTTTTCTTGTCATTCAACTCAAAGTAGCTAACTATCATCTAAAAATAATCTGCGTGATGAAGAACGTTTCAAAGTCGACTACGCTAAAGTAAACTTTGGGAAATTTGAGTCCGAGCCTGAACTATGGATACGAAAAATGCGTCACTGCGATAGTAGACTTTCACGCTTGCTAACGAAAGTCGACTTTCATGGTTAGTTTGAGTTTGGTTTTTAAATCTCAGCCTTATAGTCGTGTATAGAACAAAATAATAAACGCAGTACAGGCCAAGAAGGCCTATAAAAGTGTTGCAAAGGTGTAGTTACACTTGAGAAAACATTGTCTAGAAAGTCACACTTATAATCGCCTGCAAGAAGTAATTATTAATCTACTATAGGCTGGGATGGCCTATAAAAGTGTTGCAAAAGTGTAGATACACTTGAGAAAGCATGATCCAGTAAGTCACACTTATAATCGCCTACAAGGAATACTTATAAATCCGCTATAAGTGTGGTACGCCAATAATAGTTATTTATAAAACCAAATGTACTTAGAACCTTTTTCACTTATAACTGACCTTATATGGGTGTATAAGTCAAGTTTATATGACAATTACAAGTGAACTAGTTCTACAGTGGTGTATTATAAGAGTAAGTGTACTTGGTATTATTGTGGCCCCTCGAAAGCTGTTATAGACTTAATTTCTATATAATGGTTTCTTGTAAAACTATTACAGTCCAAAGATGTCCGTTTAAGAAGACATTTGCTTTTAAAATTTATCGCATAGTCACAGCCATTTTGATTTGTTTTGAGGCATTGGGATTTTATTAAATAATAACTAAAATGGATTTAAATAAATGGAAGCGGTTAAAAAAAAGCGGTTCATATAAGAGGAAACTACAGAAAACATACCAACAAATGATAAGTGTGCCGAGTACGAGAATTATATCGAGCCAAGAACGTTATGTAGAAGTCGGCGAGGGTTCCGGACAAAATCATAATTTTCAAAATACTCCAGGAGTTTGTGGCGTTTCTGTACAAAATGTGGTTTTGCCCACTACATGTGATTTAGATTCTGATGACGACGAAGAATATATTTGTAGTGACTCTTATTCTGTGCAGGAAGATGAAAGTGACTGCTATTTAACATATGAGGACAATGATAAACTACGAAGTAACTTAAGTAAATGGGCTGTAGAATACAATATTCCACATGTGGCGTTAAACTCTTTATTAAATATTTTAAACAAAAAGTTAAAAAATGTGCTCCCCAGTGACGGTCGAACACTTCTGCAGACAAATAAAGCCGATGTCGATATTATTTGTTCAGCACCAGGGGAATATTGGCATTATGGCCTGAAAAAATGTTTAAAAAATATTATAGAAGAGCTCTCCGTTCCACCTGATGAAATTTCTTTAAACATAAACATTGACGGCCTTCCAGTGTTTAAAAGTTCTAAGTACCAGTTTCGGCCCATTTTATGTTCCGTTTTAGAAATTCCACTGCCGCCTTTTGTCGTTGGTAAGTGTACCTTATGAGTCAGATTTGTAGAAATTGCATATACATATATGATATCAGATTGAAGATCTTAGATGACAATGTTTGTTTTTTTTTTCATAGGTATCTACGCCGGCGATGGAAAGCCTGAAGATCTTGATACTTTTTTGGGTCCTTTTGTAACAGAAATGCAGCAACTTCAAGAAGGACTTAAAATAACAGACAAATCACAAAGAGGAAAATTAATACATGTCAATTTACGAGCATTCATTTGCGATTCACCTGCAAGAGCTATGATAAAAGGTTTGTATTTTACTAATAAGTATGGAAACATATAGGTACTCAGCACAGTCTACACGTATACGTATATACGTCTCAGATAATACTATACCTTTAGACGAGCAATTCTTGTAATGTATTATTATTTGTTGTGGTTTCTTGCTTTCTGAGATCTCGGAAACGGCTCTAAAGATTTAGACTATAATTGGTATATAAGGCTTTTTGGGGATGAAAAATCAATCTAGCTTGGTATCATCTCTGGCAAAACGCTGGTTTCTGAGATATTGTGACTTAACCGAGCTTCGTTTAGTCGCCCAGATATTAAACTAATGAAAACACGTTAATTGTTTCAGGTGTAACGAACTTTAATGGTAAACACGGATGCCTTAAATGCACGGTGGTCGGGGAATACTCACACAAATCAAATACAGTGATATTTCTCCAAACGAATTGCCCCAAAAGAAATGACAAAGACTTTCGTGAAAAGAAATACGGGCAACACCACAAGTTAGACTCGCCGTTACTCAAACTCCATATTGATATGATTGAAGATTTTCCTGTGTCAGATTCGCTGCATCTTATTGACCTGGGGCTTATGAAAGATTACTAATAGGATGGCGTGATGGAAATTTTGGTGTTTATCTAACTAAATGGAGTGCTAGCGACATAGAGAAGGTTAACAATTTCTTAAATAATTGTAAAATGTCAACTGAAATACATCGGTCGGTTAGATCACTGGATGTTTTAAAACACTGGAAAGGGTCAGAGTTTCGTAGTTTTCTTTACTACCTTAGTTTGGTGATTCTTAAGCAAGTCTTAAGAGAAGAAGCTTATACACATTTTATGCATTTATTTTGTGCTATAACAATCTGTTCGAATGAAAAATATTTTAAATTCCTTCGGATTGCTGAAGAAATGTTGGCACATTTTACAGAACAGTTTAAAAGAATATACGGTAAAGACTATGTCACAAGTAACATTCACAATCTCTCACATTTAGTTGATGAGGTTAAAATATTTGGGATTCTGCAAAGTTATAATGCGTACGAGTTTGAAAATAAACTTCAACATTTAAAGCGTATGGTAAGACATGGAAAAAAGCCACTACGTCAAATTGCAAGAAGAATCATTGAAAGGGATTTAGTTGAGTTAAAAAGTCTAAGAACAAACAATAACAAAAAAAAAAAAAAAAAAAAAGTCCAATCATAAAAAAAAGCAAACGCGGTAACGATGTTTTATGTTTAAGTGGATTTATATTATCAAATAAGGAACAAGATAAATGGTTTCTCACTAATGATAATCACGTGGTTGAATTCATTTCAATCTACATTAAAAAAAATTGTCTAACTCAGGAGCAAGATATACAAATACGTGGTTATGTTGTTCAACAAGTTCAAGACGCGTTTGAAATGCCACTAAAATCTTCTTTTTTAAACATTTATCAATGTGATTGTGGTGAATTCTATCGCAATAGAGAGGTTGAAATTTTCAAAATTTCAATTATTAAGTGTAAAATGGTGAGCATTTTGTATGGCAGGAAAATGTTTTTCATACCTTTGTTACACACTCTGTAAGAAAGTGGATATAATAAATAAAAAGCTGGAATAAAAAAAAATAGTTTTTTATTTTAATAACTTTTTTTTCTTACAATAATCTTAAGGCGAGACCATAATCAGTCTTAAAAAATTATATAAATGAGGTAATCACGTTCCTTTCCTTTAGCATATTGACGAGAAAGGGTTAACCCCATCTGTTAGCACCCTTCTATCACCCGGAGTAACAACTGGGGAAAACAATCCTTCTTTTGAATTCTTTTCCCAGTTGTTACCACCAATTCAAAGAGGGTTATGATTGGTGGTAACTAGTGGAATTTTTTTCCCAGTCATTACCCCGGGTGACAAATGGGTGGTAATAGATGGGAATAACCCATGAGAAACAGTCAATCAGTTATCACAATTACAAGTCCTTCAGTACCGTCATCTGTGGCATCTTTACCTTTCATTAGCAACTTTACCTGCGCACACCTCTAGCTAAAAAACGTTGAAAACCTTTAAATCTATCACACGTAGCTTAATTTGTGACATTTGGGGTATTTCAGTTTATGGTATTCCAAAAAGTTTTTTACGCTGGTAACTTCAAGATCTGTCATTTTATTGTAATTTTTCGCTCCATGTGGTCAATCGCGTTTGTTGAGGCATCAGATGAAGATAATGATTACTTGAAAAATTGAATCTGTCGTAAGTGTTTGGCAATTGCATAATAAACATAATAGTGTTATAATACTATATTTCGAATGCTAAATTTGTTTCAACAGCTATTTACGGAGTTATGAGCTGAGGCATTGTTGGTTGAGGTAAGGTAAAGATGCCTCACTTAGCTTAATGGCAACTTTACCTACGCTTAGGGTTGTCACAATTTGGTGTGTGCAAATTTATTAGATTTATGTAGGTAGGTAGGTACCTACCTACATAAATCTAATAAATTTGTGAGTTTTTTGAGTTGAGTATGAGTTTTTTACGGGTGTTATTAACAGTATTAATATTATTAATGTTATTAAATCTTTATTTTCACTTCATTAAAAATGTATTAATAACATAATGTATAATTTTTTCGCTTTTATATGTAAGTAACGACGTAAAGATTGATCGAAAGAGAACGCCTGCGTACTAACCGAACTAGCATTCAGTGGTGCTTTGGTTTTTGTATTTAATTTATGTGCATGTTACTAACACTATCGTTAATAATAATTGTTTCAGGTAGATATAATTGTCATTATGGCACCAAATAATACCCAAATAAAAAAAAGAAACAGGAGACGAATAGGAGCACGACCATATAAGAATTACACGGAAGAGATGCTACTGTTGGCCATAGAATCAGTAAAAAATAAAAAATGTACATCATACGACGCAGAAAAACAGTTCGGCATACCCCGACGTACTATTGACAAAAGAATAAAAAATCTTCACTCCGATAAACCTGGCCCGCGTTTCCGCTTATCCTCTGATGAGGAAAATCAATTTGTAAAAGTGCTGATTGCAGCTGGAGACTGCGGCTGTCCACTCTCACAATTAGATTTCAAATTGACGGTGTGGGATTATTTAAAGAAAAATAACAAAACCTATATATTTAATGATAAGCCTCCCGGCGACTGGTGGGTGAGAAATTTTTTACAACGTTACAAGGACCAACTAACGTTACGTTCCACACAAAATATAACAAAAGCACGTGCTGAAAAAACTTTACAAGAATTTGAGGAGTATTTTCTCAAT
Organism: Hyposmocoma kahamanoa; assembly: GCF_003589595.1. Taxonomy (NCBI): domain Eukaryota; kingdom Metazoa; phylum Arthropoda; class Insecta; order Lepidoptera; family Cosmopterigidae; genus Hyposmocoma; species Hyposmocoma kahamanoa. The sequence continues at coordinate 3,048 of NW_020653236.1, read as the reverse complement.
TTAGAGATTTCTCTTCGAGATATACCGCCAAGTAATATTATGAATTACGACGAGACGAATGTCTCTGACGATCCGGGCTCGACTAAATAAATTTTTCGCCGTGGCATTAAATACCCCGAGAGAATAATAAACCATTCGAAAGGCTGTATCTCTCTTATGTTCGCTGCAACTGCGGAAGGAGAACTCTTGCCTCCTTATGTCGTATACAAATCGGAAAATTTATGGTCTGAGTGGTGTAGAGGTGGCCCAGAAGGTGCGCGATACAATCGCTCCAAAAGTGGATGGTTCGATTCTGTTGCATTCTTGGATTGGTTTAAAACTATAGTGATTCCGTGGGCTAGCAAAATTGATAGGCAGAAGCTTATTATCGGTGATAATCTGTCCAGCCATCTAAACGCCGATGTAGTCGAACTATGCGAAGCTTACCAAATTCGATTTGCATTTCTGCCTCCAAGGTCAACACAGCTAACACAGCCCCTGGATGTAGCCTTTTTTGGCCCGTTGAAAAAGTCTTGGAGAACTATTCTTCTTAAATATAAAACAGAAAATCCCAAGCAAGTATCATTAAACAAAACTCATTTTCCGCTTTTATTAAATCAATTAATGGAAGCCGCAAATTTGAAAAAACAGAATATTCTTAGCGGCTTTAAAGCTACAGGAATACACCCATTCAACCCATACGAAGTGTACAAAAAATTACCCGAATATAAAGATAATATTAAATATGATGTTGACCAAACACTGCTTGATTACCTAAAAGAAAACAAACAACCTAATCCAATTACGAAAGGAAAGAATACTAAATTGAATGTTCCATCAGGTAAATCAATAAGTAGTTCGGACATTACACCATTGACTACAAACAAAACTACAGCCACGAAAAGGGTAAATGAAACCAAAAATACTGCCGCAAATTCAAACAGTTACAAAGCTAGACCGGATCGACAAATATCTGGTTTGAAACGACCAAGGAAAGCAAACATTGTCTTGGCTAAGAAATCGTATAAAAAGAAACAAAAAAGTCGTGATGACAGTTCTGATTCAGACTCAAGCTGCTCGGTACCTTCGTGTGAAACATCCGAATATGATCCGAAAGATGATGAGGACGCCGCAATAGATTTAGAAGAATGGTTGGATGAGGAAGTATTGTGTGGTCAGGAAATTCACGGCATTACAGATAAGCATAGCGAAGAAATAGCTAATATAGAGCACAAGATAGTTCCAGGCATAGACTTAGAAGCAGCAGCGAAAGGGGAAATTATAGATATCATACATCACGAGGATTTGCTAAAAAATAAGGTAGAAAATAATAAGGATAACATAGATAATGAGAAAGTCCCAAGAGAAAAAAATATTATTGTAAAATGAAACTATTTTTCCGGATTTAAATCGCGTATATTTGTTTTTTCAAACAAACCGACGTTTCGGGCCCTTTACAGGTCCCATGGTCACGGTTAAATCCGGAAAAATAGTTTCATTCCTATGTATAACAATCGCGAAAACCTAAGAACTCGATATATTATTGTAATTCTAAGTGAACAATATGAAAAAGACTCAGAAGAACTGGCGACGGAAGATACGAAGAAGGAAACTGGAAAGTTAAAAAGTAATGTACGAGAAGTGAAAAATTCAGAACGCCAAGCAATTAAAAATTCTAAGGAAACTGAAAGAGTGAAGGTAACAATTTTATCGCATGTTAAAAATACTGCTGAGAATAGGTCATATTTCGACTTACATAATTATGGTCCAATTACACTCAAACCCATAAATAAAAATTTGGATCTCGTAGTTTCCAAAATACAAGGAAAGGAAGAAGTGAAAAAAATATCTGGTTCAAGAGAAAGAAAGAATACCGATCCTATAGCAGGTTGTAGCTTTAAACCTGATACAATAAACACGATTTCTTATCGTATTAATGACTATATTTTAGTAAGATACATCTTTAAAAAGAGGGTAGAATATTTTGTGGGTAAAATAATTGCAAAAGTAGGAAATAAATATGAAGTTTCTTTTTATAAACGGTGCGGCAAAAATGACAATACAAGATTTATACAACCAAATAAAATAGATACAGATATGATAGATGAAGGAATGATTGTAAAACAAGTTCAATTAGTGTCCTTAAGCCCCCGAGAGAAAGAATTCGTTTTCTTTGAGGATGATGATTTAGTGTATTTTGATTAAATATTTAAATTTTTTTACTCAGACTGTAACGATTAAGAGAAATAGGTACCTAGTTAATGCTTTATCCCAGTGATAGTGCTCATACTACTGAACAACTTTTCCTACGGAACAGAGGGTCGACACATTTCGAACCCAGTTTCTTGGAAAAACTTTTTCAGTTCTATGAGTAGTACTGCAGAATAAAATACTTATTATTTCACCCATTGTTACACTCTGTATAAATTGTATTTTTTTATAATTATTTCAGAGTATAAATAATTTTTGTTTTTTTTATATAAAATTATTTGATTTTCTGCTCTGAGGTTTTCGAAATTGTTACAAATTAACAATCCAAATGGTTTTATTTCTAATATTTCATTTACCTACCAAGATCAATAAAAAATACCTACTTGGTTCTTACCTACCTCTTGTTTCATTGTACCTCTTTGAGAAGTGACAACCCTGACGAAATCCACATCTTTGCGTCAAAGTGAAGCAAACCTTGAAGCATCTTTACCATGTATTGATGTTGCCCATTTATAAAAAAATATATGTCAAAGAATGGTAGTATCGCATCTTCACTTTAAAACACTATGATTTTATGTAAGAATAAGTGGCAATTTGACATATCATGCAAGTTGATACTTTTGGTTAATGAAATCTTTATATTTGGTAATTTTGCCAAAAGCGTGCCAACTTTACTTAATATATATTTTATTTATTTTTGCGTAAATCCGTTAGCATTTGGTGGTTTTTATTATTTTAACGTAAAGAACCATGTTAGAATTGTATATTTAAAAATATACATCTTAATTATCTTGCTTTATGTTTGAACACCTTCACAAAATGTAAAAAAACACGGTAAAGTTGCCACAGATGACGGTA